>NW_022145813.1:2059656-2394178 GCF_002938485.1 Sitophilus oryzae | reverse complement strand
TTACCCATATGCTTGAAGAGGAAAGCTTATGAACAATGCGTCTTGCCGGTAATTACATATGGAGCGGAAACTCTAACATTAACGAAAAAGTCAGCAGAAAATTTAAGAGTAGCCCAGAGAGCCATTGAGAGAGCCATGCTTGGAATAACTAAAAGAGACAACATTCCTAATAACACTGACAAAAAACCAAAATTAAAGACATAGTGGAACACGTAACTCGAATGAAATGGAGATGGGCAGGTCATGTGGCGAGAACATCTAAAGACAGGTGGACTAGAAGATTGTTAGAATGGCGATCTCGAGCAGATAAACGTAGCAGAGGCAGACCACCGACAGGCTGGACCGATGATGTAAAGAGGATTGCTGGAAATTGGATGATGACGGCCCAAAATCGAGAGACATGGAGAAATATGGAGGAGGCCTACGTTCAGCAGTGGACAACGATGGCTACATGATGATGATGATGATGATGAGTTGGAGTAGGCGATATTTCTCGTTCCGCATGATGTGTCCGAAGTATTCCAGTTTTCTGCGTTTGACATTCACCAGAAACTCCAACTCGTTGTTGATGCGGTGTAGTACAGTCTCAATTGACACGCGATGCACCCGCGAAATCCTAAGCATGCGCCGATAGCACCACATCTCAAATGCCTCCACACGCTTGCATGCTGCGTCGGTAAGGGTCCACGCCTCTGCTCCATGCAGAAGGGTTGAGAGCACGTAGCATATCAGGATTCTGATTCTAGTGCGGACGTTGAGGGACAAGTTGCATAGTATATTTCGCATTTTGTTAAATGTTCCTCTCGCGACTTCGATTAGGTGTTTTATTTCGCGAGAGTCGTCCCAGTCTTTAGTCAGGGTGCAGCCCAGGTATGCAACTGTCTCGGCCGCTGGGAGAACGATGTTGTTAGCAGTGGACTGAAAGTTGTTGCTGTAGTTCTTGCTAATGATCAACGTTTAGGTCTTTTTGCAGTTCATCTTCATTCCGTATCCGCTGCATGTATTCGCCACACGATCTATAAGCCTTTGGAGACCTTCAGCGGTATCGGCCAACAAAACGGTATCATCTGCATATCTCAAATTGTTTATTAGAAGAACTGCAAAGACAAATTAACGAACTAAATACAGCCAGCAATAAAATAGGCCTCAAAATGAATTTAGCAGAACTAAAGTAATGTATACAACGAACTAATAGACAGAAAAAACATTCTAATAAATAACACAACATTGAAAATAGTAGAAAAATAATATATATTTCGGAACACAGCTTGGGATCTCTACTACCAGAAACCAACACAAGAATTGAGTTAGCATGGAGTACTTATGGAAGAAACTCAATGATTTTCAAATCTACACTCAGATGCAAAAAAAAACGCAACGTAGAAAGTATTGGTCAAATTTAAAGTGTTATATTTTTATTATTTTTAGCCATATTTTCATGATTTTTTTAGCAAGCTGTATATAATTATAACACCTTTTATTCATAAACTCAGTTTTTAATAAACTCTAGTATTTGGAATATTATACAGGGTTAACCGAGGGGTTGTCTTTTTACCTTAACTTTAAAACACCCTATGCATTAATTTTGTATGTAAATTTTCCTAAAATATAAATTTACAGTCAGAACCATGTCTCCTGAGCATTTTGTTTTCTGGATCATGTCAATATGAAATGAGCTTGCAACCAGCAATTTGCAATTTTTCAATCATCATTCCTTTTTTGAAGTTATTTTTCAATGTGACAAGGAGGCTTTGGTGATTATTGTAAACTATATACTACTAATAAACTGCCCATCATGTTCGACGTTTGGCAAATGCTTGGAAGGAGGGTAAGATGTAAAGCAGTACCAGCTTCCTTAAATGAACTTTGCTTGGTCTTAAGGAAGAATGGAAAAAACACAACGCAATATGATATACGCAGCCTCAATGACAGTATGAACGGACGTATACAGGCAGTTATAGCAGCCCCGAGCAAAAATACAAATACAATTTTTTTTCTGTTTGTATTTGTCTGTGAGTATTACAGATGTTTTCTTTAAAATTGTTAGTTCTGTTATCGTTATTAATGTTTATTAAAACCCAGACATTTATCGTTAGTCTTTAATGTTTTTTTTTATTTAGTATAGAGTATCCAATGCAGTAAAATAAGATTAAGATAATAGTTACCAAAATATGACAATAGTCACCAAAACCATCTCGTCATAACATTACATCAAAAAGTAATGATAATTGATAGATGATAAAACAAAGTCCTCCTACACTGGGTGCCTGCTCACCAAGGGATAGAAGGCAATGAAAAAGCAAATAATCTAACTAGGCAAGGAGCGAACACTCCACTAACTGGACCAGAACCGTTCTGCTTTCCAAGTGGTAACCAACTCAAGGCGGAACTCAAGAACTTGGAAGATTCCATCCACAACCTGGAATGGAAATCTTGCAATGGTCTAAGACACTCGAAGAAGTTTCTGAGGGCTTATGATCAAGAAAAATCACAGATCTTCCTGGGTCTGAGTAGAACAATCTTCGGATTGTCACGGGGTTTTAACAGGACACTGTCTCCTCAATGAACGCCTCAGTAGATTGAAACTAAGAAGAAACGGCGAATGCAGATTCTGTGGGGAAGATGGTGAAACACCAGTACACCCTCATCACTGGAGTGCGCCGAGACGACAACCATTCGTGCCATGAATTTTGGTACACGACTGATATTGAGATGGAGGAACTTGCCATAAAACCGTCCTAGATACTGGCTTTTGTCAAAGCCCTGGGACTGTATGATGAGTTATGATTCAAGAAAGGGGGACACAATGGATCTGTAAGGTCGAAGTGATTAACCCCCCTCCCACTCATTCTAAATTCTAAATGATAATTAAAAAAATTGCAAATTGATCGCTATCAGGGCTCAACTTTCGTTTAGCTGAAATTTGTTATATAAAAAATGACTTTATATGTGCGTTCTAGAAGGCGTTAGGAGTACAAATATACAAAAAAATTCCCTGCGGAAATGCGTCATTTTCAGTTTTCGGACTTAAGTATAGCCGAAATCTGTTACATCAAAACTAGTATTCGGTGCGTGTTTTAGACATTTTTCTAAACATTAAAACACAAAAAAGTGTCCGCGGAAATTTTTTATTTTTATTTTACATAAAAAATGCTTTGACTTTATAATAGCCGAAATCAGTTACATGAAAAATGAACTTATATTTGTTTTATACGAGCCTTTACGAGCAAAGAAATGCAAAAAAAATCCAGCGGAAATGTGTCAATGTCATTTTGTGCACTTTGTTTCTCATATATTTTTCAGTTTAGACGCTTACGAGCCCCGGGAGCTAATAGGGGTGCTGGGTGGGGTAAAACATCTTTCGGAGGAATGACAATTCTTGTAGAATAGATAATATAGGTTCTTATAAACTATAAGTACCTCGGAATGTTGCACTTATTCTTGTTTTTTATTAAAGCTTTACGTAAATAGGGCTGATTCAAAACAAAAAAACATTGGATCATGCAGTTTTCTTTTATATTTTAATAATAATTAACTGTGATTTTGCAAAAATATTAGATTGGTTAGAGTTTGGGTTGCTTCGGTTAGCTTTTCTTTGTGGAGGGTGTTAATCTGTGCTTTTTACATTTTAATAATTAACTGTGATTTTGCAAAAATATTATTAGATTGGTTAGGATTTGGGTTGCTTTGGTTAGCTTTTTTTGTGGAGGGTGTTAAGCTGTGGTTTTTATATTTTAATAATTAACTGTGATTTTGTAAAAAATATTATTAGATTTTTTATTAGATTGGTTAGCATTTTAGACACTTTTAAATATTTTAAATAAAAGTTTTTTTTTATAAAAGATATTTTTTATGTATTTGTTTACAAAAATGGAAAATGAAAATCAAGCATTTCCGCAGGAAATTTTTAATTTTCCTGAGTTTGTAAACGCTTCTTAAAAGGCAAAAATATATTTATTTTTTATATAACTGATTTCAGCTATTCTAAAGTCTAATAAATTTCTTAAAAATGAAAATAGCTTATTTCCGCAGGAAAATTTTTTGTGTTTATATGTTCAGAAAATATTAAAAATAAACGCAAAATGTATTTTTATAGCAGATTTCAGTTATTCTAAAATACGAAATTATGCATTTCCGCAGGAAAATTTGTGCTTTCCGTGGTTCAGTAGCTTTTAAAAGCAATTTTTTCTAATAACTGATCAGCTAAATGAAAGTTGACCGTTATCAGTTCATTCCGCTCTCAAAATTAACTAAAGCATGTATTGACATGAGTAGCACATGTAACTGAACGAAGTAAGATATATTTGCGGAAGAATAAAGGTTCCTTATTCTTCCGTATAATCTGAACAAAATTAGAAATACTTAGCAGTTATGAGAGGGTATCTTTTACCCCCACTGAGTTAATAGATTCCGCGAGAAATGTTCCAAAACTACCCCGTTTGTCAATAACAGAGACGGGTCGATATGTCGAACACTTGTGTAGCAAAATCTCATGTCTTGTTTGCTATTCATTTTATTGTTATTAGATATATAGTTTAAATGTGTTGATGTTGATTAAATTTATTTTAAATTGTTATAAATTCTGCATCTCATAGCAAATATTATTTCAATTTATTGATGCTCTCCTGATAGAATTTTTGCTTTACAGCCGGCGCGGTTCTAAGCCTACTTATTCAAAGCAGGCGAATTTTTATATACTCTATATCTCGAAGAGGAATCGAGCAAAATATCAAGTGTGTTATATTTTGGAAAGACAATTTTTTTTTTTAATTATTTTCAATAAATTAAAATATACAAGTGTCCCATATAAAGAATCAAATTTTCTGTTGATAATTCTTAAATTATTAATTTTAAAAAAATATACTTAAACCATTAAATTCTACTTAAAAGGTGCTTTGAAATGTTTTCATAAAAATACCAAATTTTCATAGCAAAAAAGTTATAGCGATTTATTTAAAAATGCATTTTGTGCCCGTAACTCGAAACAAGCTTAACAGATATCGATATGCAGTTTCATGTTTTACAAAAATTGAGCTCCAGACACCGATATTAGTTTTTGTCTATCTCCTATAGAAAAGGGTGTTTCCATTTAAAAGCTTCGAATTTGACCCACCCTGTACATGTAATTCCAATAGTGAGACACCCCTCGACCTATCTACAAGTGAACGTAAAATAAATGAAAGAACTACTTCTTCGTTTTTCTTGATAGCATAATAAATACATATTTAATAAATATTATTTAAAAAAACTATTGTAAGCAAATTAAACAAAAATAAAACTGCTATAAATTAAAATAAAGTCCATAAACTATCTCCTATTATAGAAAAGGGTGTTTCCCTTTCAAAGCATCAAATGTGACTCACCCTGTACACGAACGAAATATGTATGGTGTTTACATGAAATATAGTGGAAATTCTAATAAGGCATCGGTAAGTTACAGAACATTTCTTAACTCAGATCGAAATAAATCAGAAAACTTTTAGCCGTAAAATAAATGAGAAGTGAATTGAGATGATTTAGAAAGGAATCTGACAATCGGTTCCATTCTTAAAGAATCCGTTTCTATCAAAAAATAATAACATCATTAGCAATCCAACTTTAACAATCAAAATTTAAACAATATGACAACTACTGATTAAAACCCACCAACGCACTAACGCTGGTATCCTCAGGGGCTCAATAATTATTGTTGGAGAGGACACAGAGATATGTTGGTCATACTCATACTCACAGCATTAGCACCTATCACCTCAAAAATTTCACCAATGAAGCCTGGGAAGGGTGCGAAGGAAAATAATTTGTACTCCCTAGATACTTCCAATTATTGGAAGAGTTTAAAATTAAACATTGTGTTCCTGCATGCTTTCGGTGGATGTGATACCAAGTCATCATTGTATCAACAAGATGTTGCGCTCATCTTAAAAATTAATAATGCTTTTGTTGATTGCTTCTTATTATTTACTCCTTACTCCCAGAGGCGCAACTAGACATATATTTTTAGGGAGGCTTAAGTCTTTTGGGGGGGGGGGGCTTAAGTCACTATAAGATAATACTGATTTGAGGTTAAAGCCAAATTTATACGACCCACACCAATCATCTGGAGGGGCTAAGCCCCCCCTAGACCCCCTAGTTGCGCCTCTGAATATCGCCTTTAATTGCAGCCATCTCCGTCACGGGTGAATGGCTCACTCTAGTATATAAGCTCAGTAATTTTATGATTTAGATTAGTTCACACTTTGGTGATAATAGTCACTGATACGCCTGATCGCAACGTTCTTAAGAAGTTCTGGCAGAATTCGTTACCTCAGTGGCGGTGAAAGATACCCATAACCGCTAAGTGCTTCTAATTCTTGTCTAGATTATAATATGGGCATTTTAAAAATAAGAATCTTTATTCTTCCACAAAGATAAAAATCCATATACACTAAGTCCGGCGGCCTCGACGGTCAACGGCTGGGATCTTGGGTAGCTATTTAATTATTCTGGAAATTGGCTGCAAAAATTTGCTGAAAATCAGCGTCCTGAGGTGGTGCCTTGTCTTGCCGGAAAAATATGTTTTTGAGTTCCATTAGGGACAGATCATCAATAAGGGGTCCAAATATTTTTGTTATATTCCACAACTCCATCCATAGGTTTAGAAGGATAAAACTCCGGTTACTTTTACAACGTGTATTACTTAAAAAACATTCTTTTGCGTTGTCTTAAATTTTGAGGTTAGGTTACAATTCTTCCTTTTCGGAAAACATAGGCGCCTTCTGCCGCAGGCAGTTAGCCAACACACTAAAAAATAACAGACATTCTAGACATTTTCTGTTGATAACTCTTAAATTAGAAACTTTAAATTATACATATATAAAATACAAAATTTGCCTATCAAAAAAGTTGCAGCGATTTGTTAAAAATGCACATTTTTGAGAAACACCCCGTAACTCCGAAACGGTCAGATATCGATGTGCGGTTTTCAACATTTGTTGTCTTTAATAAAAATTAAACTCCAGATACCGATATTAGTTTTCGTCTATCTCCTATAGAAAATTGTGTTTTCCTTTAAAAGCGTCCAATTTGACCCACCCTGTAAAGATAACATGGGCATCAGCGAATTTCAAAGTGTATAAGCAAAAACCATATCTTTTTGGTATACCCATGCCTCTTCACTATTTTTCCACTGTTTTAAAGCTTGGTTGACGTATATTTTGAATAGAGTTAGTGACAGGCAAGTTCTTCTGGCAGAATTCATTACCTCAGTGGCGATGAAAGATACCCATAACCGCTAAGTGCTTCTAATAACCGCTAAGTGCTAATTCTTGTCTAGATTATAATATGGGCATTTTAAAGATAAGAATCTTTATTCTTCCACAAAGATAAAAATCCATATACACTAAGTCCGGCGGCCTCGACGGTCAACGGCTGGGATCTTGGTTAGCTATTTAATTATTCTGGAAATTGGCTGCAAAAATTTGCTGAACATCAGCGTCCTGAGGTGGTGCCTTGTCTTGGAAAAATATGTTTTTGAGTTCCATTAGGGACAGATCATCAATAAGGGGTCCAAAACCCGCTTGTTAAAAGTGGTCAACTGTTAAAAATTCTGTATTTTGAAGGGGACTATAACAAAATATCAAGTGTGCTATATTTTTAGAAAGGTAATTTTAAATCCTTTTCAGTTAATTAAAAATATACAGGGTGTCCCAAATAAAAATCAATTTTTATGTTTAATATTTTTGTTATATTCCACAACTCCATCCATAGGTTTAGAAGGATAAAACTCCGGTTACTTTTACAACGTGTATTTCTTAAAAAACATTCTTTTGCGTTGTCTTAAATTTTGAGGTTAGGTTACAATTCTTCCTTATCGGAAAACATAGGCGCCTTCTGCCGCAGGCAGTTAGCCAACACACTAAAAAATAACTAAGTCTAGACATTTTCTGTTGATAACTCTTAAATTAGAAACTTTAAATTATACATATATAAAATACAAAATTTGCCTATCAAAAAAGTTGCAGCGATTTGTTAAAAATGCACATTTTTGAGAAACACCCCGTAACTCCGAAACGGTCAGATATCGATGTACGGTTTTCAACATGTGTTGTCTTTAATAAAAATTAAACTCCAGATACCGATATTAGTTTTCGTCTATCTCCTATAGAAAATTGTGTTTTCCTTTAAAAGCGTCCAATTTGACCCACCCTGTAAAGATAACATGGGCGTCAGCGAATTTCAAAGTGTATAAGCAAAAACCATATCTTTTTGGTATACCCATGCCTCTTCACTATTTTTCCACTGTTTTAAAGCTTGGTTGACGTATATTTTGAATAGAGTTAGTGACAGGCAAATCCCCTTCGTAATTCCTTTGATAATTTAAATGGTTTTGAAATTTTATTTTCAATTTTTATTTAGGAACAACATTTTTTGTATATCTAGCAATTCGGATGGATTAGACAATTTTATTATATTTTTTAATGCCTTTTAATTAAAATAAATTTACAGCAGAATAGCAAAATATACCCATAATTTAGAAAAAGTGAAAGTGAGTAGGTTAGTTGGTTGGTGTAGTGTAAAGGTTATTTTCAATAGAAACTATAAAAGATGTGTGTTACTTAATATTCAATTCACACTACCCATGTTTAGATAAAATATAACTTATACCATAATATGATTCTTAAATAGGAAGATATCCGATTTTATTCAACGGACAATTCTATTTAGGTTTATTCAAAGATTGTTTAATTTTTTTTAATAATCAGTTGTTATTATGATTATTTATAATTTTTATTTTGATTTGCATGCAAGTATCAAATAACTCAAATGTGAACCCTGTATTCTCACTTCAGAGTTCAAATAAAATTATTAAATTATTTAAAAAATTGTCATCAGAACGTTCAGTTGTTCTTTTCATTTATATTCTTCATCTATCATTCTATCATTCTATCATTTAATTTTGTGACAGTAAACATTCAATTTATTGTTCATATATAAGCATTTGACAAATTAAATTTTTAAGATTAATGTTCAAATTTGGCGCGCGGACGATATCCTCAACAAGGATAGATAGAGTAGAAGCACCGCGTGCGCGTGTGCAACAAAATAAGAAGATATATGGAAGTCGTTGATATGTTTGCGACAGTTTCCATAGTGATTTACTTATCCACGTAAGTATATATCGTCAGTGAAACGTGATAAACTGCTAACTCCATTTTTACCTTAATAAGTTTTTTTCTACCATTAGAAAGAGAAAAAAACTCTATAAGTAGGGAAAGCAAACACATTTTTCCCATTAAAGAAAAATTTGTTATTTTAACTCAATAATATCTGCTAACTCCTAGTGATCTGTAATAGCCACCGAAATGCTGCTATCTCCGTAATTTCCGTTACGATCACGCTAAAGCAAACACACAGATTCTTAGTCGTATGTTTTTTTAGTACAACGTCGATCCAGGGTCGCACTAGGCCAAAGGGGCCCGGGTGGCAATGTAAGGAGGGGCCCGTGTGTTTTTTGCGTTGTTTTTCGCCTTACGTTTTGGTCAATTTTTCCTATTATATACAGGGTGAGTCTAAGTAACTAACGGTCTCTAAGTAAGTGCAAAAATTTTAGGGTAGTATATTTCGACCCAAGAAACACGATTATGCGTTTTTTGCGCGATTTTTTTTTTTGAAAATATGGAATTTAAAAATAAATAGACTTCTTTTAATTTTTAGTTTAAAAACATACTTTGTAATATGATAACATAGGTAGTAGATTAAATTTACAAGAAAGAAAATCCAATGATTCTCAAAATTATAGCAAAAAATTGGAAATTTTAAAAGTGAAATAACTCGGTTGTTTTGGATTTATTTGAAAAAACGGTAAAGAGAAAATATTATGTTTCTTTTATCGAGATTTACCAGCCCTGAACATATTTGCACTTATTTAAGACTCACCCTGTATAGAAATCAGGGAACTACCCTAATGCAAGGTAAACCAATGCAATGCAAATTCCATAATGCAATGCAAAAGCAAATATTGTTAAGAATAAATAATGAACTATAAAGGGGGCCCGCGAAGGCTGCCCCCCCCCCCTAATAGTTATCTATATAATATGGCCAGTCCGACCCTGCGTCGATCCGTTCTCTAAATACGAGGTATCCGTAAGGGGAAAAGGGTAAGGGGAAAAACGAAATTCTCTATATACGAGCAATTTCATCGGCGTGCTATAAATAGTTTAAATAACATTACTTACTTCTACAATAATTTCCATAGTACCTAATCAGTTTAATTTTTTTCAATGTTTTTTCACGTAAATGAGAATAATTTTTATAAAAATTAAAAAAATAAGGAGGAAAGTAATAAAAATTTAATAAAATCACGCACTAGCCTTCCAAGCTCGGTCTACTACCGTTGTATAAAATTAGGATAAGCCTAGAAGGATTCTACCATATCTTCTAAGAATTATAAGTTTAATTTTTAAATTATTTAAGTATTATTATTAAGTCCAAAATTCTGCTACTTCAGTTTTTTTAAAAATGCAAAAAATTTTGAAATTTTCATTAAAAATTTATTCGTTTTTGGACTAAATATATGGTTATGAATATCATACTTTTTAAATTTAATTGATTATTTCTAAATCTGTTTGGGTAATATTCATTTCCATTTTCAATATTTCAAACAATAAAGGTTGCTATCTCCAGAAGTACCTATACTTTTATTTCTTATTTCTACAAGACGAATATCTGCTATCTCCCTATTGTGTCTGAAAAAAATGACGTAACACGAAATATTGAGTTTTATTGTTCCCCAGCAAATAAAATTCGTATCTCTTTATCATATTAGAGCATCAAAATACTTCCTACATGTGTACAGGGTGGGTCAAATTCGATGCTTTTAAATGGAAACACCCTTTTCTATAGGAGATAGACGAAAACTAATATCGGTGTCTGGAGCTCAATTTTCATCAAAAATATGATGGTGAAAACCGCACATCAATATCTGTTACCGTTTCGGAGTTACGGGGTGTTTTTCAAAAATGTGCATTTTTAACAAATCGCTGTAACTTTTTTGCTATGGAAAATTTTGTATTTCTATGAAAACATTTCCAAAGCAACATTTTACGTAGAATTTAATGGTTTAAGTATAATTTTTTTAAAATTAATAATTTAAGAGTTATCAACAGAATAATTGATTTTTTATTTGGGATACCCTCTATATTTTTAATTAACTGAAAAGAATTTAAAATTACCTGTCCAAAAATATAGCACACTTAATATTTTGTTATAATTCCCTTCGAAATACAGAATTTTTAAAAGTTTGTCACTTTTAACTAGTAGTAGTATTAACTATTAGTAGTAGTAGTATAGTAGGCTTTGGACCCCTTATTGAAGATATGCCCTTAATGGAACTCGAAAACATATTTTTCCAGCAAGACGACGCACCGCCTCTGAACATTGAAGTTATCAGCAAATTTTTGCAGCCAATTTCAAGAATAATTGAAAAGCTAACCAAGATCCCAGCCGTTGTGCCCATGGATCTAATCCTATGGATATATTTGCCGGAAGAATAAAGGTTCTTTATTCTTCCATATAATCAAAACAAGAATTAGAAATACTTAGCAGTTATGAGAGGGTATCTTTCACCCCCACTGAGTTAATGAATTCCGCGAGAAATGTTCAAAAACTGCCCCGTCTATCCATAACAGAAGACGGTCTTTAAACCTGTAGCAAAATCTCATATCTTGGTTTGCTATTTATTTTTCTTGTTATTAGATATAGTTTAAATGTGTTGATGTTGGTTAAATATATTTTTAATGGTTATAAAATTCTGCATTTCTCATAGCAAATATTATTTTTGTTTTAATTCATACTCACAGCTAGAATTTGTTTGCATTACAGCCGATGCAAAGCCTACTTATTTAAAGGGGACGAATTTTTATATACTCTATATCTCGAAGAGGAATCGAGCAAAATATCAAGTGTGTTATATTTTTGGAAAGGTAATTTTAAATTATTTTCAATAAATTAAAAATATACAGGATATAAAAGATCAAATTTTCTGTTGATAATTCTTAAATTATTAATTTTAAAAAATTATACTTAAACCATTAAATTCTACGTAAAAAGGTACTGCATATTTTTGAAAAACACCCCGTAACTCCGAAACGGTAACAGATATCGATATGCGGTTTTCACCATCATGTTTTTGATAAAAATTGAGCTCCAGACACCAATATTAGTTTTTGTCTATCTCCTATAGAAAAGGGTGTTTCCATTTAAAAGCGTCGAATTTGACCCACCCTGTACATATTTTTTTGAACCGTTTTTTTGCTCTCCTGTAAAATATGATCTAGGTTAAAAAATAGCTACTTTTTGAACGATCGTAGAAAAAAATATATTTTTTATTTATCTATTAATATCTCTGAAACTATTGAATATTACTCATATCTTAGGATTATGTAAAGTTATCTAAAAGGACGCCAAAAATTCAATAATATACAGGGTGTTCCATTTAAAAAAAAATCATCCCCATCCACTAACACTTTTTTCAGTCATTCTATTAATATAAGTTAAAATATTTTCCTGCAATACATCCTAGTAGTACATATTTAGATTGGCACTTAAACAAAATTCTCAAGTTTTTTATTCAAGGAGCTACAGAAGCCTTGCGCACTATTTCCGGATCCTGTATATAAACTGTAAGTTTCTACTAAATAAGTCATACTTTTTCAAATAAGATATCATGTTTTTAATATTTCACCTACCTAAATACTGATAAGCATGATAAGGAATATCAATTACAAATTAGATTATATTTTAAAATATTTTAAGTTTGTAAGGAATAACTTAAGTAATAACTAAAAGTTTTTCCCATGAAATCAATTTTGTTTTCAATAACCAAACAAATTTGCATGTTTTAAAAATAACCACGACCGACGTTGAAAATCCCAATATATCACCTTGAAACCGCTTCTATTGTTTTAAATTTCGTAAATTTTACAACCAAAATAATAACCTAACTCACCATTATTATTCCCTATTTTCGTATTTTTTACAGTTAATATTCAAACTGATATCTTTAAATGCTCTGCTATAAATACCTACCGTGTAGTGCATTGGACACACGGGACATAGGAAATCCCATGTAAATTTTGAAAAGGCCAAATATTATCTTCCCAGATGATTTTATCCAATGAGGAAGATGCATATATTTTATTTTTCGCCAGAAACTGTTCAATTTATTAGAACAAATATGTGTAAATGCGAAAAAAATCTTTTTCTTGAAAGCAGTACCACAATTTTATAAAACGGGTCATTAAAATACTATGAATAACGCAAACGACGCCTCGCGAATTGAAACGATATTCTATTGGTCTGACGTCACCCGCCGTTCTCGTCGACGCGCGATGGCCAGCAGCAGCCAGACGTGTTCCGTTTATGTACGTATTTAGGTGGCGTACTAAGACATTTGTGTTGCTTGTAGCGTTGATTGAAGGTGCTTTTTATGCTTTTTTGTGCAGTTATTATTTGTATGTGTTGTGTGTTCTGAAAATTTTTTAAGTAATGGCAGATTCCGGGTTTGTAAAAGCACAATCAGATAACTTTCAAAAGTCGATGCTTTTATGTTGGCTGCTTTTATAAATACAAATTCCCAATTTATTGGTGCTGAATTACGAGGAAAAAAACAGAGAGGTATTAAAAAAAACAGAGAGGTAACATTTATTCTTTGTAGTACTGAGGCATATTTAAGTATAAGTAGGTACCTACTGTTACGAACTATTATATAGTTATGAATTAATGTTATAAACTTATTTTTCAGATCAGGTAGGGAGACGTATGGAGATAATGCTGTAGGTTATGTAGAAGTGAAAAGAGACAAAAATATTTGTTTAGTACGTGGAAAAATAACTCCAGAGCATATATATATAATAAAAAGAAAGTTTTTTATATATATATTAATTGACACCCCCTTACCCCTGTTATTTTTAAAGATTGTTTTTTTACGAAATTATAGGAAATAAATTGTTTATCAGTAATGAAAATATTATACAAGGTGTCCCATAAGCAAACGCCAAAATTAAGATACTTTTTTAAGTGAAACACCCTATATATTTTTGGATTCTTCGGAAATTTCTAGATATTCTAGATATATTTCATGTATAATTCCTATACCTATCTTCAAATGTTTACAAAATATTGACAGTTGAAAAGCGAAAAATACCTACAATTTTCTGCACCACCTTTTTTGAGACACCCTGTATAACTAGAATTAATTTTAAAAGAGAGTATATGAAAAACCATGCAACTTTTTTATTTAATGTTTTCTTCTAAAACTTGCAGTTAAGGCTGTATGTGGGTGTCAAAATATAATGAATAACCCTGCACATTCAAATTTCATATACCTATGTAAAACAATATACATAAATATATGAACTTACATCAAAATGATGTTCACAACAATAAATCGTAAATATAGAGGATAATTTAACGTTTTTCTTTTCATCTCTTCTCGTGGCCTTGGACCATTTTTTTCTGTTTTCGCTCATCCATTACTATTTATAAATATCAGTAATTACTAATTATGTATTGATTAACACAAATAACTAAAATTTTGACTCGGATTCAACAGCGTTGAAAAGCAAACTGTGTAAAATAAACACGCGTCTGGCTCCACTCAACCAGAAGAACGGCGGGTGACGTCACAGAGGCAAGGCGCAGTAGAGAGCGTTTGCCCGGCCATTTAAATTAACAATATTTAATTATTTTTTATTAGAGGCATTTCTTAACCGATATCAACGATTTTTTTTGTTCAATTTGTAATTATATGAACTATTTTTTAAAACCAACATTTAAAAACATGCATTTTCCTCATTGTATTGCGCCTTTTTGTAGAGGCGTTAAAGTTGTACTTTCGCCTAGAATTTCGTTTTATTCCAAATCGGTATTTAAATGTTATTTGCAAAAATCTAGCTTAAAATTAGTAAAATTTATACCTAATACGGTCCAGAGAAAGCTACAATTAAAATACCAGCAAAAATGTGATTTTGTCATTCTCAAATTAGATATCACATTTTGTTAACAAGAATTTGCGTGGTTTGGAAAGGCTGGTTATTTTTTCCAAATTGGAACGATCATCTACAAAAAAATTAGTTGAGTTTGAGTTAATTACTATAGTTCTTATCATTTAAAACTTCCCAATATGGCGGACTTCAGTATGGGAGGCTTAAAAAACAAAAATATCTAGACTGGAATCGACTGTAGTTATTAGACAAATCGTTCAAATTGATAATCTGTGATAAATCTAATTGAACTCTGACACTTGGCTGACATTTTACGGCTCCTTTTTCTAAATATTTTCATTATTTTTTGAGTTTCTATTCACAGATTCTACTTGATTTTGTTCTTTTATTTAACCTGCAGTACTAATTATATTAGGATAGCCTGGAAGATATTCAAAATGTGTTAAAAAAGCTTAAAAATGTTTCGAAAACATTGACTCGTCCAAAAATTCGTGAAAATAAATTAGTCCAGATGTTTGTAAAAAGATCTCTAATTATTTTGAGAAGTTTCCTCGTATCAGTCATTTTCAGGTTTGTAATACGTACAGGGTGGCGCCTCTCATACGCCGCGGAGGCTCCAAAGAGAACGACAGTTTGTATTGAAATGAAATTTTGTGGACATATGTAGGTTAATTCAGAGCACTTTTTTAAAAAACAGAGAGTTCTACAGGGCGTCCCCAAAAAAAGTTACATATCAAAGTTGTGTTTTTTGTAATGGAACACCCTATATATTAGTTGATTTTCGAATTCTGGGAGAAAAATAAAGGTGAGTTTTATAATATAAGTATATGACTAAAATGTAAGGTTTTTGACATATTTAACATTTTCTAGAAATAAACAACAATTTTTAAATTACAGTAAAAGCTACCTAAATTGGAATTTACCCGGTATAACTTAATATGTAGCTAAATTAACTATTGCACTTTAAATCAAATTAAAACTTGATCCAAAAAGGTATACAGAGTGAGACAAAATTAATATTGAACATTGGTCACCTTCAAAAGTATGTTACTCTTTTATTTTAAATGGAACACCTAGTATATTATTTCGATATGCAATGGAGAATGCATGTCTCTTCAAAATGTTATTAAGGTTACCTACCCCTCAAACAAAGATTTTCCTAGATATTTTTATTTACATTATTTTATCTGAGTAGATCTTTAACAACTAGTTATAATTTTGTTTTTGTTATCAAATTGTTCTTTTTAGAACTGCCTGTAGTGCGAGGTGTAGAATATGCCAAAGCAGCTTAGCAGCCGTTGCGAAAAACTCATCGCAACTTTATTAGAATTAGAAATTTTGAACGCGGGAAAGCGGTAATAATGGCTTTTTATGTCTTTAAGTAGGGGTTAAGTTTTGTTGATGGAAATAATAAATCTTTATACAGGGTGAGTTTCCTACGATGTTCTCTATGGGTATCTCGGAAACTACTGGAGATAGAGAGTCGGTTAAATGGGGAAAGAATTGCAGTTTTGTGGGGTCATAAATATGCGCCTTTCATATTTTTGAAAAAGTTCATGGCTTACTAGATATTTCGAAAAAAAAACAAATCTTGGCTATTTTAAAAATTGTCCCTAATTCCATTATAATCTATTTTAGACAAAAAAATTTCTGATAAAAGTGGTAGATAATCACATCCTTAATGAGACTGTGTTCTCCGATTTTTTCTAAAGCCTGTCATTTTTGACATATGACACCAACATATGTTTTTTTAAATGGAAACCATAGTTGGCCATGACTTCATAAAAAGCGCCATTTTTTAAGCTTTTCAGCGATATAAGCTATAATATGTTTCTTGCGCAAAATTACGAGTTATAGCCAATTCTTATCTTTCTTGACTAATTTCACTTAGTTAGCCATGGAAACAAGTTCAATCGTCGTAGCTCTCAGAAATATGAAATTGTCACATTCAATTTTTGTAAATTAAAATAAACAAAAATTGTAAATAAGAGTTTTTTCAAATGAAGAAAAGCGTGTAGGATTATTGGTTCCACTTTTCTTAGCCATACAGTTTCGAAGATACGTTGGCCGTTGACCGATAAACGTTACTTACTTTTTTAGAGAACGGTTTTCATGACATGTTAGAAAAGTTAAATTTAGATACTAGCGCATTAATAGAGTGGTTCCAACATGACTTTCATGATGACAAACTAATCCCCCCCCCCTTTAATGAAAGAAATGTTAAAAATTATTTATATCATAATTATGTAGACGCAGGGATAGAAAGAGGTTGCATGGGTCTCCTCGGTCACTTGACCTATCCATTTTAGATTTTTTTATGCGGTATGGTTAACAACAAGATTTACAAAAAAACTTATGAATTGAGAGAAGCACTCGAAGAGGCAGAACAGGAGAAGTTTAATTATGTCGGCCGGTCATTCTGTGAGAAATAGCTAGAAATTCACTTTTAAAAAGATGCATTTATGTACTCAAAACAATTGCCGATTTTTTGAAAATTTTCTAAAATAACTTATAGTGATATTATTTTTTTAAGTTTTAGTTTGTGTAATGCAAATTGTAAAGAGCCGTTTAATAATATATTTTGTCTTTTTATAAGTTATAAATCATAACAAAATTAGAACACTATTGAAAACCGTTCTCTAAAAAACGTAAACGTCTCTAAAGTAACTTTCACTTTTTTCAGTATACTAGAAACCAGGTGGATGACACTTCTTATGGGAGAACTGGCAATGGTTGAAAACTTGACTACAAGCGATTTTCTAGGAATCTTCCTTACCGATAAATTATTGACAAGAGTGACAGATAAAACCTTGACGTTCTTTCAGTATTACAGTTCATCTCTTTTTCTTTCTAAAGTGTGCGTTGAAAGGAGACAAAAACAATTTTTGGTGACCCATAATTTGTTATTCGAACACCACTTTTCTCCTTGTCGGGTCTATGGGTCGGGTCGTTGACGTTGACTTGTCGCCATTTTATTTCTTTTGTTTACAAGCTGCAGTTTGCTTTGCAAATTTAATACATAAATTATTTAGGCAAATATAGGTTTTTGATAAAACTTCTCGGACTAACGTGTAGGTCAGTGTTGATAATTTTTTTTTTCATCTTAACATGCTCATTGTCATTCTCCTGATTTAGGTGACAGAAAAGAATCATCAAATCAAATTGAATTTTATATTTTTTCATCCCAGGACCGATAGTAAAATATATATTTTATGGATACCTTCCTAAATATCAACGAGATGAACCATCGGAAGAAAGGGACCATAGTACAAAACAGAAAGGTGAACTTTTTTCTTTCCAATTAGGATATTGAAATTATATACTGTCGGCACTCGAGAAATATAGATAAACAAAGAACAACAGATATAAAGTATCCCAGAAGAAAAGAGAGGCAATACCTGTACTCTCTAGAATATTGAAATTATATACTGTAGTCGTGTTCGGTACTCTGAGAAATATAGATAAACAAAGAACAACAGATATAAACTATCCCAGAGGAAAAGGGAGGCAATACCTGTACTCCCTCTGATATTTGTGAAAGTTACGGCAAAGTATTGTTGTAAATGTCATCTTTTTGATCGACCTGAAAACTTCGAGCAAAAAGATGACACTTTCAACAATACCCTGACAGATATCAGAGACAATACAGGTTTTTCCTCTCTTTTCCTATGGAATACTTTTAATTTATTATTCTTTGTTTATCTAGATTTCGCAGAGCACTATGAACGAACTCAGCTTGTATGTTTGAAATAATCGTCCAGTTGACTTAAAATGATGATCGATGACATTTCCCATATAATTTTACTTTCAAAATTATGATATATATCTTTATTTCTAAGCCATCTATGACGCCATTTTTTTCAGTTTTGTTATAATTAATTTTGTCTCTTGATCTACTTGTAACATTATTCTTTTAATTTTATTAATTTATTGTGGTGAAATTAATTTCTGTTGTATATTTGATATTGATATTAAACATATTTTTAAAAAAGGTATTTTTGTGTTTTTTATGTATGTCATAATTAAAAATAAATGAAGAATTAAATCTTTTATTTTTTTAAACTTCCCGCCATGCGTGACAATCTAGTCCGTAGTTCCTACAAGCGAAATTGGGGGCGCTAGTAGCAGTAGACTTGTCAACAGTGTCAATTTAAACGTCAATTTCACTTTCCAATATTTAGCAAGGCGCTCGCACTTCTTCTTGTGTATGTGTTTTGTGCTAGAAACTGTATCTGTATTAAGACTTCCTGATTCATTCAGTTCAGCTGACCCAATCCTCCGTGAAATACATTACTTTTAGCTTTTCGGGTATATACTTTCTTACCACATTGTAGAAAGAAATTATCTCTTCTCTGCTACAGTAGCAGCCTTGTCGTGTATACGTGTTTTTAACTGAATGAAGCATTTTTCAGGTTATTATATAGTTCTTAATATCACATTCCTCTATATTTTTCTACATTTGGCATCTTGTATGATAATGCCATGACTCAAACGAAAAAAACCTAGGCAGTACATAGGCAGTGGATATAAATGTGTTCTGATGTAATGCTTTGTTACAGTCCATAATAAGAATATTTGGATTTTTGAGACATATTAATAATTTATTATCTAATTTTTAAACCTTATTTAACTCTTGTCGCTGTCTCAGTAATTTTTAACAACAATTTAGACTTGGTTTTTAGTTCTCACACTTGGCTTTTAGTCCGTCCCCAATTCAAACCAAGCATAGATATGTTTTCTCCGTCAACCGCAGAGTTCGCGTCAAATTCGTCTACCTTTTTACAAAGGGGAGCTCGAAAAATATTGCACCGAGGCCCCTAGTTGTCAATCTACGCTACCGTATTCTTAGTACACATTTAGATCGAGACTATTTAAATTTACCTAATGCTATTCTTTCTTTTTTCTGATGCCAGTCAGTCATATTTATTAGTTATTAATAAAAGAATAGTGGGTAAAACTATACAGGGTGAGTCTTAAATAAGAGTAAATATTTTCAGGGGTGGTATATTTTGACCCCAGGGACACGTTGAGGTTTTTTTTGGAAAAAAAGATGTTAAAAATCGAGCATATTCTTTTAAATTTTTCTATATTTTTTAGAAAACTTTTTAGAACTTCCTGTTCACCGCAAATTTTCCCACGGTATAGTTTCTTAATTTCTGATTCTTAGGGCACTAAATTCTTACGGCACTAAAAGAGATGCAAATACCGAAAAATTGAGGAATTTTTTAAAAATAAATCTATTTTTTTTAATTTCCAAACTTTAATAACTCGATTGGTCTTATTTGAAACTCAGTAAAGAGAATATATTGTGTTTATTTTATTGAGATCTACCAGCCCTGAAAATATTTGCACTTCTAGACTCACCTTGTATAATAAAAATTTTCAAACCGAACAAACAACAGATGATTAATAAAATTATAAGTGTCCCAGAGAAAGGCATTTTACAATAGTTATTTTACAAATTGGTGTTTATGTTTAAAAGCAACTGACGATTATACTCATGCAAATTGATTAGTTAGTTATGGAGTTACTAAGGATCTTACGTCACTTTAGTTAGAAGATTAACCATTAAATTTTTGCTAATCCAATCTTTTTTTGAGCTCTGATAGGGACCGGCCCACCGGGAATTTTCCCGTTTTCCCATATGGCCCATCCACCCCTGGCTGTGCCGGTCAAGTTTAATCACGTGACTAAAATTTTATTTGGTATGAACTGTATACGATTGGTGCATTGCTTTGGAGTTTTTTTAGCATCTGCTACCATCTTTGACAAAGGGTTCTTTTATTAACTTTGTATAGGAATTGTTATTTGGCATAACTAAAAATACTTTATAGAAAGTAACCAAAACGGAGAATTTGCTTTATTTTAATCAGCTCAAGTAAAAAGTTTCTTACAAGTTTTTTTATAATTATTCGTGTGTATTTAACACATCTTGCAATAATTTTCTTTTATAACGTAACGTATTTTATTCGATTAGAACTTGGTGAAATGTCGGACTGACTTGCTAATTTCGTTGACCTAGTTCCAGTAACGGCCAAAGAGATTGCACTTAATACATTAGGTATTTTAGATTGAACTCAATCTGAAACGTATTTTGTATTTTGTGAAAGAATTGAGATAAAAGCTCTAAATGAGAATACATTATTTACTATTTTTCTAATATATTTTTGAACTACAAAATTTAATCTATGAGAGAAAATTTAATCTATGAGTTATGAGTGACAAGATTACTTACTCTAACTAGTGCATACTATTAACTTTTATTAATTATTTTTTAGCGATTCTATCGAAGAGCTTAAGAGTCCATTTCATTAGTCCGAAAAAGTAGCAAAATAAGCGTTCGACATTTAACGTTTTATGTAAAACTGGTTAGGTATTTTTACACAAATGAAGAAGGAAATCAAAGATAAAGGATTATATTTTTAGACTTCTTTATTTTTAAGATTTTGATGGTCAAACATTAACAAAATATTTCTTATGTTTGGACTAAATTTTCTCGAAAATAAAGACATAATTTAAAATTCCGTTACACTACGGAAATAGATTGATGTTTTGTGATTACAGTGATATATAATTTATATGGTTTTGGAACAAATTGCTCGCTATTTTATGGTAAATGCTGAAGCCCTGCAAACCTCAAGCAAGCCTTAATCAAAGCACGTGTGTTTGGAATTTTGGGTGTGGCTTAACACGACAGGATCGGGCTAAGCCTTAGGCAGATTTCCGAAATATAATATATATTTCCTTCGGTCACACACCCGCTTTACCCGACCCCTCTGAGAGCGACCGCAAAGTACAGCGTAATAGACTCTTAACATTCTAAACAAAAAATACTTTCTATGACCAATCCTAGTAAAGAGCAAGAGTGGTCTTGGTCTTGGCAAGACCAAAACCAGCGTTAAACCTGCACGACCACGACCAACACAGACAGTGCAAGACTTACGCAAGATCAAGACCAGGCATGCAAGACTCTTGCGGTCTTGCGTCTTTCTATGCATTTTTTATTTTCTCGCATATTAACCATTATAGAAGAGCAAATTGTTGATAATAAAAAGATTTTTTCCACTCGGAAAGACGATCCGGTGACATACTCTGTATTGTGCGATCGAAAAAAAAACGCCGGCAATTTGGATTAGAAATGACGATCGATGATACATATACATACATTTTTCATATAAAATGACAGCAATTTTCATTTCCAAACCTACTGTGACACCGTTTTTTCTATCGTATGGTATTTATCTAGGTACCTACTTATCATTAGAACATTTTACTTTGTTCTTTATTTTTCATTTTTTATTTTGTTTTTAAAGTTAAATATATAAATTTAAATTGTAAATAATTAAAAATCTATACTAATATATAAAATCCTTAAGTGACTGACATACTGATTAATCACGATCCTGCTCAAACCACTCAACGTAAGAAGCTCAATTTTGGCATACAGGTTGATTCTAGGGTGTAGAGGTTCGATAAGAAGGGATTTTTCGAAATTCCAGTTCCAAGAGGGTGAAACCACCCCTCAAATATTACAATATTTTTATTTAAAAACGGTCAAGTTTGCGAAAAACGGTTAAACACGTATATTTTATTTTGTTTTTTACATATTTTAAGATTTTTTAAAAATGTATACAGGGTGTTTCCAAAAAATCTGGTCATTGATTAATCACGATCCTGCTTTAAAGCGCTTGACGTAAAAAGCTGATTTTTGAAAAACAGATTGACTTTAGGGTGTAGAGGTTCGATAAGAAGGGATTTTTCGAAACTCGAATTCTAAGAGGGTGAAACTATCCCTCAAATATTAAAATATTTTTTATTTAAAACCGGTGAGTTTTTCGGAAAAACTCTTAAACACGTATATTTTATTTTGTTGTTTTACATATTTTAAGATTTTTTATAAATTTATACAGGGTGTTTCATAAAATATGACCATTGAGTAATCACGATTCTGCTTAAACTGCTTGACGTTTAAAGCTGATTTTTGGCAAACAGATTGACTGTGGGGTGTAGATGTTCGATAAGGAGGGGTTTCTCGAATTTCAAATTCCAAGAGGATGAAAACGCCCCTCAAATATTACAATATTTGTTATTTAAAAAACGGTGAGTCTTTCGGGAAAACGCTTGGACAAGCATAATTTATTTGGTTTTTTTACATATTTTAAAATTTTTTTAAAAATCATACAGGGTGTTCCAAAAAGTTGGGTAATTTCTTAACCACGATTCTGCTTAAACTGCTTGACGTAAAAAGCTTATTTTTGGCAAACGCATTTTTCAAAAGTCAAATTCCAACGAGATGAAACTACCCCTCAAATATTACCAAGTTATATAATAATATCGCCATATTGTTTTTTCTCATGCTGATATAAATGTGAGAAAATTTTATCCAGTTTGTATGTTAATAAAAATTCTTGCTTTCCTTTATCATCACCATTACAAATGATTAATTCGACGCGAACGTGAACCCCTTATCCTATTTTTGAAATTGTACAGAATTGTCAAAAATATTTTTTTCTGTCCTGGAAAAAGATTATTATCTATTGCATTTTGATGACCTTTGTATTTGAAAAAAATCAAAACATGGATATTCATTATTAATCAAAAATTAAAATTGTCAATATTAAAAAAACAACACGGGAATTATTTTGCTACTTACCTTACTTTGTTACAAATATCGTGATCTTAAATTATATAAGGTGTTCACAATTCTACGCCAAACTTTGTAAAATATAAAATAAATTTTATTTGTTTTCTTAAGTAGGGCACCCTGTATATTATTTGTTTAATAGTTGGAGAGTTATAAAATAAACATTTTCTGCGTTTATAGTATTTCAAAATTTTGAACGGTTTCACAGATTTTCGCAGTTTTATATTTCATATAGCATTTTCCACAGTAAACTTTTATCAAAGCCACCCAATAATTTTTCTCTCGTATATTACCATTGAAAGAGCCATATTTTGAAATAATACCGCAAGTGTGTCTGCGAAGCCGTTAAAAATTTTGAAATTGTCTAAATACAAAAAATGTTTGTTTTTTAATTATATAATAAAAAAAATATAGAGTGTTCCATCTAAAAAAAATCATCCCAATCCACTCATACCTTTTTGAGCCACCCTGTAGAGGTTAAATTATTTTAAACAAAATTCGTAAGTTTTTACGTTAGGAGCTACAGGTGTCGGACGCAGTATTGGCCGGACCCTGTATATCTATCCAAATCAGCCATATTAATCCCCAATCGAAATAATTTTTCCTAAAGCCAGTTCCACACGATGTGGCAAACACCTTCCAACGTTGGACACATGAACATTTGCCACATCGTGTAGGAGACACACTTGTCAATTGCATTGTGGTCGAGACCTATGCCAAGGTGTAGGACCTGCTTCAATATTGTTATTTACTGGAAAATATATTTGAATTAACCTACATCCTTGTCTATATCTATAGAAATATTTTTTAATTGGATACTAGATTTTTAATTGAATAATATTTTTTAACTGCCTACATACAGGGTGGCGTCTCTCATACACTGCGGAGGCTCCAAGGAGAACGACAGTTTGTACTGAAATGAAATTTTGTGTGCATATGTAGGTTAATTCGGAGCACTTTTTAAAAATATAGAAAGTTCTACAGGGTGTCCTCAAAAAAAGTTACGTATCAAAGTTGTGTTTTTTGTAATGGAACACCCTATATATTAATTGATTTTTGGATTCTGGGAGGAAAATAAAGGCGAGTATTATAAGAGTATATGACTAAAATGTACGGTTTTTGACATTTTCTAGAAAAAAAGAACAATTTTTAAATTACAATAAAAGCTACCTAAATTGGAATTTACCCGGTATAGCATAATATGTAGTTAAATTAACTATTGTACTTTAAATCAAATTAATACTTGATCCAAAAAGTTATACAGAGTGAGACAAAATTAATATTGATCATTGGTCACCTTTAAAAGCGTGTTACTTTTATTTTAAATAGAACACCCAGTATATTATTCCGATATTCAATGGAGAATTCATGTCTCATCAAAATACTATTAAGGTTGCCTACCCCCCAAACAAAGATTTTCCTAGATATTTTCATTTACATGATTTGATCTGAGTAGATTTCTATAATTTGATAAATTCTAGGTGGCTGTGATATGGTCTGACATTACTTCAACATAGCAGTCTAATTAGTCCATCTTTAAAAACTAGTTATCATTTTGTGTCAGTTGGAATAAAAAATTTCTCAGAAATTTGCCGAAAATGCAAACTTATCCTACATCAGAGAGAATTATTGATATGATTCTATTAGTTGGTCAATGCAATGTGCATTCACCAATTAACAGAATACTTAAATGCTCCATTTTATCTAGTCTGGTTTTTTTTATGGGGATTTGTTAAAGACAGTGTATTTTCAACAACATGAGAGAAATTATTCTAGCTGCTTTTCGAGGTAGAACTCCACAAATGCCTTTTAAAATGAGAAGATTCTTTTGAAAAGACAATGATTTTATGCAGTTAACATAAAGGAAGGAAGAATTTTGAGCCTTTGATTTCATCTAGCTAATTTTTGTCATAATTATAGATTTATATCTAGTTTTAATTCTATAGTTAATTAAAATATGTTTTAAACGCGTATCTTTTTATTACCGTTGAGTATTTTACTCTACAATCTTTAATTTTTGTTAAATTAACAAAAGGTATGTCACACAGCTACCTAGATTTTACCAAATAATAAAAATCTACTGACGCAAAATCATAAAAATTAAAATATCTAAACCTTAATAATATTTTGAAGATATATAAATTTCCCATTGAATACCGGAAAAATATACTGGGTGTTCTATTTAAAATAAAGGAATAACTTGCTTTTAAAAGTGACTAATGTTCCATATTAATTTTGTCTCACCCTGCATAACTTTTCGGGTCAAATTTCAATTTTGGTTAATTAAATATCGGCTATACAAGGTCAACTAAAATTTATGTAGCTATTATCAAAATTTAAAATTTACTTTTCATTTTCACAAAATGTGAAATATGTCAAAATCCTTAGATTTTAGATATATGCTTGTTTAATAAAACCCACCTTTATTTTTTTTCCTAGAATCCGAAAATCAATTAATATATAGGGTGTTCCATTAGAAAAAACACAATTTTGATGTGTAACTTTTTTTGGGGACACCCTGTATAATTTTATATATTTTTATAAAATGCTTTCAGTTAACCTACATATTATGCTGCCAAAATTTCATTTCGATATAAACTACCGTTCTCCTTGGACGGTGCCTTGAAACTTCCGCGGCATATGAGAGCGCCACCCTGTACAGGTGTACAGGGTCTGACTGGCCATATAGTCAGGGTGGCGAATGCCACCCTGGTCCCAGCCTACGCGGGCCCCCCCGTCCTAACCTACATGAAAAATAGTTCATTATTTATTCTTAAATACACGGAATAAATAAATAAATTGTAATAAACTCCACAATTGTAGAAAATTGCTGTATTTTGCGCCTAAAATTGTACTAGGCATCACGTAGCTTTTATTTCTATAACAAGATCTTCAAAATAGTTAAATATGCTTGATTTTATACGAAAATAGCGAACAAGCGTGATGGTAATTCTCACAATTTGTGTCAGAAAATATTCAGACTGTACTCGTTGAAATTTAAATGAAAATCATTATTACAAATTGTAGCACTACTTAAATATACTCGTCCAGTTGGCTAAAAATGACGATCAATGACATTCTCCATGTAATTTTACATACAAAATAAAGCGACCTTCATTTCATAGGAATCGTTGACGCCGTTTTTTTTCGCTCCTATTGTATATTAGAGTGAAAATTTCAAATATAAAACCTAACATGCAGCTGATACCTGAGATACTTTTATATTAAACATGATCAACAGAAATAAGAATCAATAAAATTTAAAAAATCAATATCAAAATAATAGTAGATATTATGTTGTTACCTTGGTTTGTGTCGCTATAGCAAAATTAATTCCATAAAGACAGTTAATAATCTGTCAGCTCAAAATCTCAAGATTCCTTCCATAATAACACATGCACTAACCTAAAGAAACAATTAAAATATACTCTGAACTGTAGCAAGAAAAAATAATTATCTACCAAGAATTAATTCTACTTTATTACCTTATGGTATCTAGAAAAAAAGCCCCATCCTGTAGCTTAGGTACCGCATTTTATTGTTTCACCACGCAGAAGTACTCTAGAATGCAAGACAGTTAATAAATATAACATCTAGGTTACGAAATATGTTTATATTTTTGTGCCAAATTTGGTTAAAATCGGTTTAGCGGTTTTTGACTTATCGTGTTACAGACGGACAGACAGACAGACACCATGAAAATATTTTGTATTTAGGTCATTTATGACCCAAATAACTCATTTTGAGTGAAATTAAAAAAAAACTTTTTTGTTGCCGATCTTAATAGCCTACCATACTTATGCCTGTTGGTATGCTCGGCTAAAAAATTGGCGCCGGGAGGCACGTATAGCCGCCCATACTTGACATTT
This sequence comes from Sitophilus oryzae, assembly GCF_002938485.1. Taxonomy (NCBI): domain Eukaryota; kingdom Metazoa; phylum Arthropoda; class Insecta; order Coleoptera; family Curculionidae; genus Sitophilus; species Sitophilus oryzae. Next base: position 2,366,684 of record NW_022145813.1, on the reverse strand, counting down.
TTTTTTATCTCAAAAACTGCGAGTTTGACTGATTTTGATGTTTTATTTACAAATTTGTTTACAAATTTTGTTGCAAATATTATTCCTAATCTTAAATTGAAAACCGCGTTTTGCTAGCTAATGTAATTTTGAAGTTACGATTTTTTAAAATGTTTAACCCCCTCCCATACCCCCTTACCAATCCCCCACCCCCACCAAAAACTAATGGCCAGAATCTCGGGTGCCACAGTATTTTTGTGCCAAATTTGGTTAAAATCGGTTTAGCGGTTTTTGACTTATCGTGTTACAGACGGACAGACAGGCAGACAGATACCATGAAAATATTTTGTATTTAGGTCATTTATGACCCAAATAACTTATTTCAGTCAGCTACCTGGTATGGTCAGCTACCTGGTATGGTCAGCTAAAAAATTGGTGCCCGGAGGCACGTATAGCCACCTATACTTGATATTTTTTTATCTCAAAAACTGCGACTTTGACTGATTTTGATGTTATTACAAATTTTGTTGCAAATATTATTCCTAATCTTAAATTGAAAACCGCGTTTCGACTCTAATTTTGGAGTTTTTTTAAATTTTCAACCCCCTCCCCCCTTTTAACCCCCTTACCAACCCCCCACCACCAAAAACTAATAGTCAGATTCTCGGGTGCCACAACATTTTTGTGCCAAATTTGGTTAAAATCGCTTTAGCGGTTTTTGAGTTATCGTGTTACAGACGGACAGACAGACGGCCAGATGGATAGACAGACAGACACCATGAAAATATTTTATATTTAGGTCATTTATGACCCAAATAACTCATTTTAAGTGAAATTAAAAAAACTTTAATGATCCTTTTTATTTAAAAAAAAATGGCGCCGGGAGGCACGTATAGCCGCCCATACTAAAATATGTTAATATCTCGAAAACTGCGACTTTGACTGATTTTGATGTTATTGCAAACTAGGTTTTTCCCGCGACTACGTTCGCGTTACACCTCGAATAGTTCATGCATTGATTTAAATGATTTACTTTGTATATAGAGCTAGTGAGCGTTAGAAATGTCCTATTTAAACTATGATTTTAAGAGTTTTAGAGCTACTCGTATTTCATATGAAAGTTCGATTTTCTGGATATTATACAGGGCAAGTCTTGAATAAGTGCAAATATTTTCAGGGCTGGTAGATCTCGATAAAAAACCACATTTTCTCTTTACCGTTTTTCAAATAACTCTTTCGAATTACTTTAAATATTTCCAAAAAAAATATATTTTTTGCTTAAATTTTGGGAACCACTGCAGCTTTTCGGATTTTTCTGTCTTGTAAATTTAATCTACTACCTATCTATGTTGCCATATTATCAAGAAATTATGGTTTTTAACCAAAAACTAAAAAAAATCCAAAAGGTTTTTCAAAAAATTCCAAATTTCGCGAAAAAACTCATAATCGTGTTTCTGGGGTCAAATATACCTACTACCGTTAAGAATAATTGCGCTTATTTAAGACTCGCTCGACAAAAAATCGATATTGTTATTTTTGACTTATTACATATTTTTTACTGAAAATTTATAGAAAGCCGTCAATATTCCAATTTCAAGATCATTTTTATTCTCTTTAAATATTATTATGAAAATTCCACACCTGTAATTTTTAACCAATCAAAACGTGTTTTTTTGATAAATCACCATGGCAACGGATAAATTTTAGTGAAAATTTTTTCCTTGTGGGCACCCAACAGCGAATTATACTGGAAATTTTTTGACGTTTATAATGACAGAATATATTTTTGAGAGTCTGGTTTTTATTTGTTTACATGATAATTTTGATACATTTCAATTACAAAGCTGAGATGAAAGTTTGTAAACTGCTTCCATACGCTTGACTTCGATTTCCTAGTATTCGCGGGTGTCAACTGCTTAATCTCCTGGCGAATATTTTCTTTGCTTTCATGACCGAAGCGAAACATTTTTTTTAAGCCGTGCCGCTTGACAGCTTCAAAACTGAAATAGTTTTTAAGTTTGGGTGTCTCTTAGTTGTCATAGTAACTAAATAATCAATTCGACCAAAAAGCGAAAAACACATTTTAATTATTTGATTTTCAAACACAATTTGGTGTGGAATTTTCTTACCGAATACCACACGAGGTCAAATTAAATCCGGACATTTTTTCTCGCTCATGAATATTTTTAGAAAATTATCCCTCGTCTTCGACTCGGGATAATTTTCAAAATATTCATGGGCTCGAAAAAATTTCCGGAAATAATTTGACCTCTAGTGGTATTACTAGTGAAAATTCCAAAATTTAAAAACCGTTTTTTATTTTTTTATCGCCTGTATATGACTTTATGACATACTTTCTATACCAAAAATAAAACTTTTGATTAGAGCCGTCTGAAATAAAAAATCTTAATAATTCTAGAAGTTATCGAACTCAAAGTATTTCAAAGAAGTTTAATTTTGGCCACAAAATGTTTTTGAATTCTTGCAAATTTTTTTTTTTGATTTTTAATTGCTTTACTCATTTGGTTGATGTATTTCAAAAATCTCTTCTAATTCTTTTTGTAGTATTTCATTCTTCTAGACCACATAGTAAGGAATTTTCATACAACAAATTGTTCCGACATAATTTTACTCTCTAAGAGGATGACTTTCCTAAAATTTTTAATTATTAATTTTTAAAAAAATTTTTTATCTCAAAAACTGCAACTTTGACTGATTTTGATGTTGTTACAAATTTTGTTGCAAATATCATTCCTAATCTTAAATTGAAAACCGCCTTTCGCTAGCTACTGTAATTTTGGAGTTACGATTTTTTAAAATTTTTAACCCCCTCCCATACCCCCTTACCAACCCTCTACTCCCAAAAAAAATTGATGGCTAGATTCTCGGGTGCCACAGTATTTTTGTGCCAAATTTGGTTAAAATCGGTTCAGCGGTTTTTGAGTTATCGTGTTACAGACGGCAGACAGACAGACAGACAGACACCATGAAAATATTTTGTATTTAGGTCATTTACGACCCAAATAACTCATTTTGAGTGAAATTAAAAAACTTTTTTTTTGCCGATCCTAATAGCCTACCATACCTATTGGTATGGTCGGCTAAAAAATCAATTATTTTAAAAATACCTAATAATTTCTTCCCAACATTATTTCTTTCCAACATTCTTTTAAAAATTAAAGAAAAATTCATCTTATTAATAAGAAGTTTTATTCTAAATTGACACTATTAATTGTTTATATGGCTTATGCCAACAGATAAAATAAAATTTCACCAAAAAATTTTCTGATATCAACGTAAACCAAAAAAAGACGCAATATTACAGTTCCTTTATCTGTATAATAGATAAGATAACTCAAATCCGTCAACTCTATAAACATTTGGTTAGAATGTCTTTGTGTTTTTACATTATACAAATATTTTAATTGCATTATTTCACTAATATTGGTTAAAATTTAACAAAAGTCATCCAGAATTTAACATTTTTGGGACAAACGATTTGCGCCATTTTGTAAAAATATTAGAGAAGAAACTAGGATTCTAAATAATTAATGCTAAATTATTTTCTTGATACAATTAGACATTTAGAGTAAGGTTATCTTCATCTCTTAAAGACAAAAATCTATCACAATACACCAAAACACTTAATTTTTACTTTTGATGAACAAAATCTGTTTTTTTTTGCAGCTGGAAGAGGAATACAAAAATAAATAAAATAAAATAAAATTTTACGAGCGTAATGTCGTCTCCAAGTAGTAATTAAACATAGTTGCGGCAACTTTTTCATAGGAACCCTGTTAAAAGTGTATTCTCCTATTCATAAATATACGTAAAAATTAGGTTTTGAAAAAAATACGATGCCTGCAGCCGGATCCTGTACTATAAGGAAACCCTAGTTAAAATCCGGAACTAATATTTGCTTCTCAGAAAATTTGCGAAATTTGTACGAGGGTTGCCTTTTATATTTTGCATATAGGAACATAGCAGGCGTCTGTCAACATATATGAACTGTCAAAATTAACTGTCATCTTTAGTTAACTTAACGCCAAAGTTTTAGACCGCTTCGTTTAAAGCTGTACCTAAACTGAATTTCGAGTCATTTATAGGTAAAAAGAAGATCATTTTACAATTTTCAAAAACAGTTTGTTGTCTCAACAATGCCTTGCCGAGTTGTTTTCTGTTTTCGACTCGTTGGTATGGAGAATTTAAACATTGACGGATTATTCTTAGCGACAATTCAAGAAAGAGGCCAAAACAACAACAGCAGTCACCCTGGAAAACGTCGATGCTGTACGTAAGCTGATCCAAAAAGATCGACATGTCACATACAGTAAGCTCACTGCCAGAATTTCTTTAAAAATTTCAAAATACTGACTCTTCCTTCTTTACTCATTTTTGAATCCGTTTGCTTAATCCGCAAGCACATGTCTGCTACGAGCCCTAACAACTATATGTTGGGACAAGATCTTTTTTGCAATAAAAATAGTAATTTGTTAAAACGACTCAATTTATTTTGTTTATTATTCTAAATTCAAACATTACAATATTATCTAGACAATTTTACTATATTTATATAACTTTGCAAACAAATCACTTTTGATAATAGCTTATTTTGCCAAAATCAAGCCAAATTTGCTGACAACTATATATTGGGACAGCACAACAAGAAATTTGTTTAATACGGAGTTACATCACCTTTCGCCTTAACAACTGCCTGAATTCTTAATGGCATTGTATTTATCAAAGACTGGCACATTTGAGGAGAAAAATTATCCCAAATTTCCTGCAGTTTTGTCCGCAAATCAAAAATTGTTCGTTGAGTGTGGTTTCTTAAATATTGATAATTTTATGCCACACAGGTTCTATAACATTGAGGTCCGGACTACTTGCAGGATGGGGTAGAACTTTTATATTATTATTACCGAACCAATTTTTAGTTGATTTTGCCGAATGGCACGATGCTCCATTTTGTTGGAAAATAAAGTCTTCGTTTGGAAACAATTCTTGAGCATTAGGCAAAACTGAGGTCTCAAATATATGTTGATATTTTTGGCTGACATGCAATCCCAAACCATAATCCCCTTAGTAAATTTAACAACCCTCTTTAAGCAATCTTTATGAAAGGCTTCTGCTTTATTTCGTATTATTCGTTTTTGATGATCTCCAACGCAAACATCAAATTTAGACTCATCGCTAAATATGACCTTATTCCAATCATTTTGTGCCTACGATAATTTAGATTTTGCCCAATTGTACCGATTTTTCTTTTGAATTTTTGTTTTTTTTTCGGTTTGTTTTTTTCTGTCGGTTTTTCATTGGCCTAAATAAGAATTTGTATCAATAATCTTCAGATAATTGATTATCCACACAAAATAAACTTTACCTTGTAAAACCCCAGACCGCATTTACGGATACATTTTCGGCAACATTCTCTTGATATATTTAAACCAGTTACAGTATTCCATTTAACTGTTACTTCGCGAAGAGTACTTCTTCTCACAGACTTGCAAATTTTAACTAAATTTCGTAAATCTCTCTGAGATACAACTTTTGGCCTTCCCGAACTTTTACCTCTAACGTCTACATTGGCAGATTCGCCGTATTTTTTTATTATATTAAAGACCGTGGTTTTTGGAATACTTAAATCATCAGAAATTTTTCGAATTGTTTTTCCCGTACTGTATTGACGATTGATAATTTCGCGTAGGTTTTGATTTGTAGCTTTTCCACTGACCATTACTTTGGATTAAATTAACAAAATTGAAAATTAAAATTTCTTACAGTAAATCTCACTACTCAAAGTATCGAGTCACTTACAAGCTGTCAATGCTGAAGTAAACAGTTTGCGACATTTGTGACGTTTATAGCAATGCCGCCTATGATATTAATTATTTAAAAATACTTGTCCCAACATTTAGTTGTCAGCAAATTTGTCTTTTCATGAACAAAATCCGCTACTGTAAATATAGATTGATATACAAATTCATAAAAATATTGTTAAGTTGTTTAGAATATATGGCTATGTTTATATTTAAAAAATTAAACATATATTTTTCAGTCATTTTGAAAAACCAGGGCAATAATTCCAAAATATGATCTTATCCCAACATATGTATATAGTTGTTAGGGCTCGTATTCTCGAAAGGCCACCTCAGAACTATCCACTTAGGAATGCGGAGCACGATCTTTATCTGCCAACCCCGAGCTCAGAACTAGTTAAAGGATCAATACTGTACAATGCCAAAAAAATGTACAATCATCTGCCTTTGGATATCAAGTCGCTTTCATTCTTTCCCGCATTTCGCAAAGCTCTAAAATCATACTTACTGGGGAGAGCCGGTAGAGAGATGCGGTAAACGACTTTTGTGTTGATGTTTAATCTTGAACAATTTTGAATTTTAAAATTTTGATAATCTCACCCACTGGTTAAAAATCTAGTAGTTAATATTGTATAACTCTTAAATGATTATACCCGTTTACAATTTTCCTATTGTAAAATTTTATTGATACGTCTTTTTTGTGTTCTGCAATGTCGATGTATGTTCTATTTGTAATTTTAATGACGTAATTTTTTTTTGAATTGTATGATTTGTATTGTATGGCATTTTTTATTATTTGTACATATTTTTTTGTGCTTTTGTTTGTTTTTTTAAATGCTTTGTCGATCAAGCTATTTTGGCTTTTTGTAAATTTTTTGAAGAATTCTATAAATAAAAAATCTGTAAAAAATTACTTTTTCGTTGGATACCGCCTCTGTTGACGGTAGATCAGAACGCAATTAGAGTCAATTGGTGTCAAAAAACTCTACACCGGTTTAACGCAAGAAACTCAAAAAATATATTCAATATTGTCAGTACTGATGAATCCTGGATTTACTCTTATAAAACCGAAAATAAAAGTTAATTGGCTGTTTGGTGTTCAGAGATCTACCAAAACCGACGAAAACGAAAACAAAAGTTATCCGTTCTCGAAGTGTGTCCAAAAATATGGTGGCGACATTTGTCTCGAAAGCTGGTCATGTAACAACAGTTCCTCTGTAAGATCAAAAAACTGTTACTGCTGATTGGTACATATTTATTTGTTTGCTGGAAGTAATTGTTGAGTTTTGAAAAACCAACCCTCAACGACGAATGATCCTCCACCAAGACAATGCAAACTTCTACTCAACTCGAAAAACAATTGCGTTTTTAAAAAACAAAATATCAAATTCTTGGACATCCTCCATACAGTCCTGACCTAAGTCCTAACAACTCTTTTAATTTTCCAGATATTAAGAATGAACTGCGTGACCAAAGGTTCCAGTCCCCAGAAGAAGCTAACTGTATTTTTTGGTGCCTTCAAAAATGCACACTGAAAAAAAGGATCTCTCAGTCGAAATGAATATGGCTTTAACCCAAAAGATTGGCGCTTTTCAATAGGGCCAAGAACGACGTTTCTTTGCCCAAATCATTAACTATCTTTTCATAAGCTTTAAAAAATTACTTTAGAGAATAGAAGAATCTATCTGTCCAAAGTATTTCACTCTTGACCCAAAATGAATATGCAAAGAAGTTTTTGCTACAAGAACAATAGCCTCTTTGATTCATGCAAAAATTCTTGATTGAAAAGGGACATTTCTTGATTAAAGAGACACTTTTTTAAACCAATAGCGAATACTATTGACTCAAATAAAATTTATTTTGATCTAAGAGAAGTCTATACATCATATACAGGCATATTACGAGGTACATTATTTTCTGATAAATTTAGGTTTTCCTGGTCTGTAGTAAGTAAAGTGATATTATTTTCCTCGATAGTAGTTATTTCTGCTTCTTCACTCCTTGGCATTTTTTTGGGGTGGGTCATCACTCTACAAATTACAAAAAAATGTTACATCACGATTAATCAAAGTACAGCAAATAAATTATTAAAATTATAAGCTTTGGTCACATTTTGAATTTTTTAATACGACTTGAAATTCTAAAATTTTTGTAATTATTTGCTTATTTATTATTCTTATTCTATCTATAGTCACGCATGCATTATCTAAACAGGTGCATTAGGTAAATGTCTCTTACCTTCAAATATAGCAAATAAATGCTCTAATTTCCATTTTTTTCAGAAACTCCTTTAAAGAATCCATGTATCCTAAAATTTGTCCATAAAAAATGACAAATGCATGTTAATAACGATCACTAATTTGTTATACGATATGCGCTTAAAAAGCAAATTATGCAAAATTCCAAGTGAAAAATTCAAAGCAACAAAACCCGTGCGTACTATGATGTGCGACCTATGAAACGCGACATACGACTGATCGGACTGCCGACTGATTGTATATACCGTCCTTCGTCATCGTCTTTGCGTGTCGTTATTATTTTTCATCAAAAGAGTATTTAGCTATTGGAAAGATGGCCATGTTTCTTGAATGAAGTACTCCCTAGCGTATTTTTCTTATTATCTTAAAACAAAGTAACTTGCACTTGGTTGAATGAAAATAGATTCAAGAGAAATTTTCGAATTTTTCAAGAGAACCAGTTTTCTTCAGTTAAGAGAGTTTTTCTTCAGGCAAAATATTTTCTTTTACACTAAAATAAATTCTCTTGCCACTAAATTTTTTTTCAAGAACGATGACGACTTTAATTCAGGTCTATCTTTTTTATCAGTGCAGGTACCAACAAGCGAGTGCTATAACTGCTTTCAGAATTGGTTCCAAAGGATGCAAAAAAGGTATTTCACTTCGAAAAACTTCGAAATACTTCGTTTTTTCCTACCTCGATATGCAAAATGTAAAATACAACCCTCGTATACATCGTAAAGAAGTTTAAAACTAGAAAGCAACAACAAAAATATTTTAAACTTAATAAAAACGCCATATTGTCTGATCTTTAAAAGTGATGCCTAACCAAATTACTGCTAAACCATGAAATGAAGTTTTTAAAATTATATAATTCATGATATGCTGCATAAATGTGATTTTTATGTCATTCCTATCCGATCCATTTGCTATAAAAATATAGCTAAACGTCAAATGCAACAAAATTAAAAAGACTAATTTCTAGCTTCCAATTTTATATCTTTCGTGACCAAGACGACAAAAAGTAAACACGATTTTGAGACAAAAACAAGACAAACTTCCGACAAAAAATGGGGAACAAGACAAACTTGAGACACTTTTTCGTTTGCCCAGCTCTAAAATAAGTATATTGGCTGTGGACATTTTAAATTTACCATCGTCAACAACCTCAACCGAAAAAACCTTTAGTACTTCATTCGCTGGATTTATTCATCGGCCAGGAAGAAACAGACTTAACAATGGAAAGGGCCGGAAAACTTACTTATATTGCCCATAATTATAATTTACTAAAGAGAGAAGAACATCCAAGAATGGCAGAAGATGCTAAGAAAGAAATGGAAAAAGAGAAAGATATAAATTTCGAAGTAATAGACTTGACTCAATTAAGAGAAAGAAGAACCACATATAACAAGTTTGAGGATGATTTACACATGGCCAAAATTATTGCATATATCGTGTAAAAATATACATAAAGGAATTTAAAGAATCTTTTTTTATACATAGCTTTGATAATCTGTACTAAACATTTTTTTGTTAAAATGGATATGGTAAACAATGTTGTCAGACCCAATCGTCGTCGTATCCTTTTTCGGTTTAGGTTTAAAAAAACCTGTTCCACTTCACCATCTCTGTATTGATCGTCCAATACTTCTCCTTCCTGGAGGTTGATATCGTAGCATTTTTTGTGGAATTCTATCATCTGACATTCTTTCTACATGTTCCTTCCATTTGTTTTTATATACTCTCACTTTTTCTTCTAATGGTTGTATTTTTAGTTCATTTCTTATTGTGTCATTTCTTATTCTATCTTCTCTACTTATTCCTTTTATTCTTCGTAAGAACGTCATTTCCGTTGTTCTGAGTCTTTGTTCTTTAACTTTTGTGGTAGTCCAGGCTTCACTTCTGTATAATACTATCGGTACCGCTAATGTATTATACAGGGTCCGGCAATAGTGCGTCGGGCATCTGTAGCTCCTAGAATAAAAAACTTGAGAATTTTATTTAAGTGCAAACCTAAAGTATGTGCCAGGATGTATTTCAGGAAAATATTTTAACTTCTATAGGGTGGCTCAAAAAAGTGTGAGTGGACCTGGATGATTTTTTTTAAATGGAACACCCTGTATATTATTGCATTTTTGGCTTCCTTTCAGATTACTTTATATAACCCTAAGATATGAATAAATATATTTAGATAGTTTCAGAGATATTAAATAATAAATCAAAAATATGTATTTTTCAGCCCTTCTTAAAAAAATTATTAAAAATAAAGAACTGTTCTGAAATCAAAACTATATTAGGTATTTACTTTAGATGGTCTGTACTTACTTTGCTATAAATATGAAAATCGTAAATCATACAGGATGTTTAAAATTCTACGCCACACTTTCTAAAATATAAAATAATTTTTCTTCGTTTTTTTAAATGGAACACCCTGTATATTATTTTTTCAGTAGACGGAAAATTAAAAAATGAACATTTTTTGTATTTAGAGTATTTCAAAATTTTTAACGGTTTCGCAGATATTTGCTATTTGATATTTCATATGGCATTTTCCACAGTAAATTTTTATCAAAGCCACCCAATGATTTTTCTCTCGTATTTTACCATTGAAAGCGCCATATGAAATAATACTGCGTGTATCTGCGAAACCGTTAAAAATTTTGAAATACTCTAAATACAAAAGTTGTTCATTTTTTAACTCTCCATCTAATAAAAAAAAAATAATATACAGGGTGTTCCATTTAAATAAACTAAGAAAAAATATTTTATATTTTAGAAAGTTTGGCGTAGAATACTGAACATCCTGTATGATTTACGATTACCATATTTATAGAAAAGTAAGAACAGACCATCCAAAGTAAATACCTAATATAGTTTTGATTTCAGAACAGTTCCTGTATTTTAAATAATTTTTTTAAGAAGGGCTGAAAAATATATATTTTTGATTTATTTTTTAATATCTCCGAAACTATCGAAATATATTTATTCATATCTTAGGGTTATGTAAAGTGATCTGAAAGGTAGCCAAAAATGCAATAATATACAGAGTGTTCCATTTAAAAAAAAATCATCCAGGTCCACTCACACTTTTTTGAGCCACCCTATAGAAGTTAAAATATTTTCCTGAAATACATCCTGGTACATATTTTAGGTTTGCACTTAAACAAAATTTTCAAGTTTTTTATTCTAGGAGCTACAGATGCCCGACGCACTATTGCCGGACCCTGTATAGTCTTACTTGCGTTTCTAGCCGTGCTTTGTTTTTAAAGGTTTTTGCTATAGTTCCACACACTGACTGGAATTTATTTATATTTTTCATGTAGTCATTATCTTTATCATAGGTTATGTGGCATCCCAAGAAGCTGAAGTCCGATGTTTGTTGTAGTGGTTTATTTCTTAAAACTATTTTGGTGCGGATTCCGTCTTTGCCCCAGTGAGTGTGCCATCACTTTTGTTTTTTCGGTAGATAGTTGTCTAGGAGATGAACCTGCCTTTGTAAGGTATCCTGGTCTGATGCGACTATCACTTGTTCGTCTGCAAACAGTAGTATATTCAGAAAATATTGCCGGTCTATTGGGATACCTCTTGGTGCTATTTCTTTCCATTCTCTTAGAACCTGGTCAACATATATATTAAAAAGTGTAGGGGAAAGAGGACATCCTTGTCTTGTACCTCTATTAACTTCTATTGTATTATCCCCTTTTACCATCTTAATATAAGTTCTGTGATAACAGCTCTTTAATACATAAATTAAGTGCATGGGGAATCCTTTCTTTATCATTATTTTCCATAACTTCAGACCCAATATTATTACAAATTCTTGCTGATTTTGATTTGTGGTCTCTTGGGTTACAGAAGAAATTTGACCATTGTTTTGGCCTTAAAATGCCTAGAAACATTAATTCACAGTTTAATACAGTCAGAATAGTAACACTGTCTCAACAGGGCCATCGGCAAGTTGCAATAGCTGAAATTGTAGGAGTTAACCAAAGTGATGTTTCGCGAATATTAAAAAAAATCAGGGAGACAAACGAGGTTTCATACCAGCCTGGAAGAGGTAGAAGAGAGTTACAACTGCTGTGCAAGACCTTCAAATATCCCTAATTGCACGACGCAATCCCCTGCTTTCTAGTACTGCTATTAAAAATGAGTTAGCTCGCCTTGAAGGAGTAAATGTTTCAAGAAAGACCATAGCAAGAAGACTCCATGACAGAGGATTACATTTAAGGAGGCCTCTACGTGTTCCGAAGCTTAATTTACAGAACAAAATTACGCGACTACAATGGGCTGAGGAGATGAAAGCAAATAGATCTAATTGGAATTTCGTCATGTTTAGTGATGAAACAAGAATAGGCCTAGTGTCAGACTCGCGACGAACTTTGGTCTGGAAGACGAGCATCTGGAAGACGAGCACGCTTGAATGCAGCTCAACCCCGTGTCCCCTTTCAAGGGGAAGCATTATGGTAAGGGCAGGTATAATGCACGGAGCTCGAACTCCTCTTGTTTTTATTGATCGCACAATGACAGGGGCCTCATATCTTAGAGATGTTTTAGAGCCTATTGTACGTCCAATTCGAGGGACAGTGGGGGATGAATTTGTTTACATGGACGATAATGCACCTCCCCATCGCACTTTAGCGGTTCGCGAATTTTGTGAGGAAGAGGGTATAACAAAACTGTGGTGGCCACCGATGTCTCCAGATATGAATGTGATCGGGCATGCTTGGGACATGCTAAAACGCCATATTGCCAAAAGGAATGATACCCCCCGTACCTAAAATGAATTGAAAATTGCTGCGCGTGAAACATGGGAAGCCATTCCTCAACATCTTCTGGACAACTTAATTGAGAGCATGTCACGTCGTCTCACAGATTGAGGCTCGAGGAGGCAATACACACTATTAGTTGTGGGAAATAATTAAAATTGTTTGCATTTTCTGTGTAAAATCAAATTTGTTTTTGTTGATTTTCACTCATTATGAAATAAAATTATAATAACAGCCTAGTTGCACTTCGATTATTAATTTTATATTAGTTAGTCGTATAGTAAGCCAATATGTCCAAAAATGTAAAAAGAATCATATTTGGTCCAAAATAAAATAAAAATATCGTTATATACAATAATTTTGACCATGTGGTGTACTATAATATAGGCCACTGTCACTCTAACTAGCTTAAAAAACGTATTTGTCTTTTTTTGTAATGTTTTTACAGTTTTGAAATAAAAAAATATTATTTAAAAAGCTGTGTTTTTTTGGATAAAGGATTATCATTAACAGAAGCCAAAAGTTTAGCAAGAGACAAAAATAAATGGAAACAATTTGTGTATAGTGTAACAATTAAGTGAATTTATTTAATTTAGTATTATACCTTACACCTTCGGGTAGAAAGGTTTTTGATTATACATATATACCGGGTGTTGCATCATCGGACAGGACATAGGAAATCCCATGTAAATTTAAATGGGGTGAATTATTGGCTTCTCTAATTATTTTAGAGAATAATTCTATTTAGGTTTATTGAAGAGCACTAAAACCCACATTCAAAAGAATATCTTTAGATATTTTTGATTAGCTCGTTTACGAGTTATCGCCGATTTTTTTTTAAATATTTCTCCTTTCTTATGGCCCTGTATTTACTTATGAGCACCAGTCAAGGTAAAAGATAACTGTCAAATGAAGTTGTCATTTCAGAAATTTATCTATTTAGTGCTTTATTATTATTGAAAACTTAGTCCTACCTCGGAAATCTTAAAGATGTATTTATAAATACAAATTAATATGAATTAAATTAAAATAAAGTAATCGATTACAAGGTTAATTATAGTATTATTATAATATTCAATCACTTATTCATTTAGGTTGTAAATTGTTAGAACTTTAGGATTTAAGAAGATGTTCAAATATTCCTCCATCGACTGCTAGACAATAACCCAGGCGATCATAAAATTCTCTTCTTACATTCGCTAGTTGGTAAACTGAAATGCTATTGCATTCGGCAGAAATATAGCATTTTTTAACTCGTCTAGATTTGGATATTTTTTATCCTTGTATATCCTGTTTTTTAAATGGCCCCAGAGAAAGAAATCATTTGGAGGAATTTCAGGAGACCTTGCTGGCCAATTTACTGTATGATTTAGGCCAATAACGTTTCCGTTAAAACTATTGTCTAAATATTCCCGAACAGCCAGGGTACTATGTGCCGGGCAGCCATCCATTTGGTACCAAACTTCCTGATATTCCCTAGCGGCATCATGTAAAGCAGGTAAAATATGATTTTCGAGTAGTTCCAAATAATATTCTGCATTTAAATTTCACGTAAGAAATAATGGCCCGATAATATTGTGTCCGAATATCCCTGCCCAAACATTTACTTTCTGTGGATATTGCGTCCTTGTTTCGACAAACCTGTGTTGGTTTTCTTTGTTCCAATATCGATAATTTTGAACATTGGGTTCATTATTTAAGGTAAACGTGCATTCGTCAGTGAAACATATGTTTTTTAAAAATTCCCTATCCGTGTTTGCTCTTTCCATCATATCAAAACAAAACGCCTGCCGCCGTATTTCGTCCCCATCTCGTAGCTCTTGGTGCTTTTCATATTTGAAGGAATAGTATTTATGTCGTTTCAAAATTCGAAACGCTGTAGTGTGATCTATTCCTATTTCATCCTCAAGTTTCCTTGTGCTGATCTTTCCATCGTTCTCTTCCACGCACAATAAAACTTCCAAGTCGGTATCATTTCTTGCATCTTCTCTTTGTTCCTGCCTTGCTTCACATCTGCAGTTATTTATTAGGGTACCTTTGGTCTCAAATCTCTGGATATTCCTTGCGATTGTAGATTTTCCAGGTATCGGTCTATTCGGATACAGAGCAGCAAACATGTCCGACACCTTTTGATAACTATTTCCTTGATTATACCATTTAATCAATACTTTTTCTTCGGTAGTGTAATTCATGGCTAATATTTTCGATGTAGGTATGAGTTTTTAATAATAATAATAAAGCACTAAATAGATAAATTTCTGAAATGACAACTTCATTGGTGCTTGACATTGGTGCTCATAAGTAAATACGGGCCATAAAAAAGGAGAAATATTTAAAAAGAAATCGGCGATAACTCGTAAACGGGCTAATCAAAAATATCTAAAGTTATTCTTTTGAATGTGGGTTTTAGTGCTCTTCAATAAACCTAAATAGAATTATTCTCTAAAATAATTAGGGAAGCCAACAATTGACCCCATTAAAATTTACATGGGATTTCCTATGTCCCGCTCGACGATGCAACACCCGGTATATAGTGTATTCCCGACTATTGCATTAAATTTTAAAGAAATACCTAACTGCTGATTGAATATAATATATTAAAAAATAAAAATTTTCGTCACAGAAATATTCTAATAATTTCTTTCTTTAAAGTTTGTTTTGTGTCTAAAAATACTATTTATTTAAAGATTCTTTATGTAGAAAGTGCCTCTAGTAAAAATCTTTTTAAAAATGGAAGACGTGCCTTGCAGCAAGACGAAGACCGAGACCAAGACTGGACCCTACAAGACCAAGACTAAGACTACTTATTAACTGCTGACTCCTCTGGTCTTGGTCTCTTTCTTGCATTTGCTTATCGCTATTTAAAACTACAAATCAACAACAAATATTGATTAACTAATAAACAAACAAAAAAATGGCTAACCAAAATAAAAGTAAGCACAGTTTCATTACTGTAAAACATGGAATAAAATTTTTAAAACATATAATTCCTCATTTATGGTTCATAAATGCGATTTTATGCATTCTAATCAGACTCACTCGCTATAAAAGTATAGCTAAACGTCAAATGCAACAAAATTAAAAAGACGAATTTCTAGTTTCTAATTTTATCTATCTCGTGACCTTCTCCTCTCCTTTATATATATTTAAAATGGCCGACAATCTCCAAAAGTAAATGTAATGTTCGAAAACGATTACGTAAAGGATCGCCACATACAATACATGAAAAATTATGAATATTTATTCGGAATTCGTCGAAAATTCCTGCCGAAAATCGATCGAAAACCGTGATTTCGACCGAACAAATATAGATACCGTGTCTCGATCCGAACAATTAAATAAAGAAGTGAACCTTGAACCCGCGCCATAACATTACATGCCTGGAAAATTAATAAATACGTTTTATTCGCCCGGCCGGCCGAAGCAATTTATTCCGGCCTCCTGGCGGCCGTTTCACAAACTACACAAAAAATTCCTGGCTAAAGAACCACGTCCCTATCTCAACTCGTCAAGTTGAAAATATATCTAAATGTTGAGTCACCGCGTGATCGTAGCTACATTATAACGCCTCGTTTCTTTGTTCGATTTCGCCCAAAAATCGGTCCAAATCCTTAAACATTTTTACATATTCGGTTCGGCCGCGTCGAGACCTATCTAAATCTGTTGAAAAATCGCCGGAAAATCGCCATTTTCTCGTCGAATTTCCATTATTTTTACTGCCAGGTTCCGTCGTTTCTGTGGCGAACATCTGTGTCGCGGACCGGTTCGGAAGCAGTCGGGCGTCGTCGTAGCAGTCGCTGATGGAGTACGTGCTTTCGTCGGAACAGAAAAGCAAGCGTTTTGTATAGGTGGCGTTGTTACCGTTCAGGGTAAGTAATAAAACCCTACTTTTCGTGTTGTTTTTAACCCCTAAATTGGAAATTTACCTTAAATTTCGATCGGAAATGTCCGTTTCGGACTGGGACGCGGCAAAATCGAGTGAAAAGTACGGGATTTATCCATTTATCGATGTTTAGCCGGTGAAAAGTGTGTTTTTAGATCGGAGGAAATTCGCTAACGGGTCATTAACATTTGTTTTCGTGTTGTTTTACCAAAGTTGCCCAGGTAATTTGCATGCATCGACGTAAAGTAGATTTAAGGGTTTGGAATTTTCCGATTTAGAAAAGACCTCGACGACAACGAACGTCTAAAAATATTAACAGCGTAAGAAACCGCTAGTTTTGTTTGGTTAGTTCGATGACGGCGTTTGGGAATCGGTAGTGCGCTAGCTGGCGGTTCGAATAGAGATTTTAGCGGAGCGCTAGGCGGAGGTTGCGGTGCCCCCTCGGCGAGACGGCGACGGCCGCCGCTCGTAGAAAAGGAGGGGGGCACGACATGTGTCCTGTTGCGTTTAGTTTTCGAGCGTGGATTCAAAATAGGGGGCGCTCAATTGGTGACGATTGCGGGCGCTTCGTTTTACGCCGGATGTGATGATCCGTCGTGATATGTATGCACACGCTTTGATTGTCTCTTTTGTTTTACTGATTATCATTTTGGAACTTTGTCCGTTCGGGTTGATATTAATTTTTTTCAGTTTTTTGTTCTTTTTTGTTTGAACAATTATTTGGGGTTTGTCTCTTCTGTTTGACATTATCGAGTCCTTATTCTGATATTTTTTTCAATTTTTTGTTTTTCTAATTATTTGGGAAATTTGTCTCTTCGAATTTATCAATTCCTTTTTCTATTTTTTTTTATTTTGATTTTATTTTCAGTTCAAGTTTTTATTAGATTTGGGGGTTGAAACCTTTGATGTTCAGGTTGATATTGTCTGGTCCTGACTCTTGATATTTTTTCAGTTTTTTGTTCCTTTTTGTTTCACTAATTATTTGGGATGTTTGTCTCTTCTGATTAACATTATCAGGTCCTTATTCTGACATTTTTTAAATTTTTTGTTTTTCTTATTTTGGAAATTTTTCTCTTTGAATTTATCAATTCCTTTTTCTTTTTCAATAACTTTTTGTTTTATTTTGATTTTATTTTTAGCTCAATTTTTTATTACAGTTCAGGGTTAAAATCTTTGCTGTTACAACAACAAAATAAAACACTAATTTACCACAATACACCAAAAACACTTTACTTTTGCAGTGGACAGGCGTTTCGCCAGCCGTGTTAGCATCATCAGCAGATGATTAAAGTTTTAATTTGATGATGCTGACATGTACACTTTAAGTATTTGATGTTTGATTAACGTTTATTGATATTGAATTAATAGCCTAAGTTATTTATTGAATATATTTTTTATTTTATATTTTCATGAACTTTACTGCCTTTTTAATTATTTATGCCTGTATATCATTTTATATAAGACGTTTATTTTTATATACATAATATTGTCCAATTCTCAAACTTCCAAGTATAATAGCCTGACTAAGTATATAGTTTCTAGTAGAATTCGCTGTTATAGATAAATAAATGTAAGTACCTATATTAGTTCCATCATTACTTTACAATAGTAATAATAGTGGTAGAAAGCCAATTGTCATGGAGCATTGTAATATATGTACCTACGATGAGCAAAAATATACCTACAAGAAAACAATTCCAAAAAGATAAGAAAGCTTTAAGACATCGTACAAAAAATTTATTTGACAGCATAACACTTGGCCATCTTGGCATAACGTTATTAAATGAAACAAAAGTGTGTAAGTTAAAAGAAATAAACACAATGGAGGCCTGAAATTCAAAAGGAGATAAAAATACACACAGAGAAAGGCAACAAAATTAGTTACAAAAAAATAAAAATAAATACGCACAAAATGTACAGATAACGACAAATAACAACAAATTACCCCTATATATTTCGTCAAGGTAGTACTAGGCAATAGTAAAAATATAGCTTTATCTATTTGGAGACTTCCTTCAAAAGGAGATAAAAATACACACAGAGAAAGGCAACAAAATTAGTTACAAAAAAATAAAAATAAGTACGCACAAAATGTACAGATAACGACAAATAACAACAAATTACCCCTATATATTTCGTCAAGGTAGTACTAGGCAATAGTAAAAATATAGCTTTATCTATTTGGAGACTTCCAAACCCTTTGGCATATTATTTTACCAATATGAGAGTTGCCATTACCCTCTAGAAAGCAATTCAGTATCGCGAAAGAAATATTTGAGACTATTCGATTACTACAATTTATAAAACTTAAAGCAAAACTGGAACCATTTTCGGAACCTATGTTTTAGAAAGTGCTGCTATGCATTGTGTGTACACTAGGCAATTATGGGTTTTGCAAAAAAAAACATGCCCCAAATGGAAGAACTTCTTTCTATACTGAAGCAATTTTTATGTGCTGAAGCCTCATCAACTTCAGTAGAGAGAATTTTTCCAACATTAAAACTCGTTCAATCCAATTTACCAAAATACATTAGGAGTAAAAAAAGCCAGAAAATTCCTCTACATATATAATGATGAAAATAAGTGTTTGTTGTTAGCAAATTATTTTTTGTTTATCACATATATTAGATATTATTTATATGTATATTTTGCAATAAAAAAATTGATTTCTGAATTTTTCATTTGATTTAAAACATTGATTTTTATTTAAATATAATGATTTAAATCGGTCAAATGCTGGTCATAATCAAGTATGAAAATCCACTCCCATAAAAATATTTTCTCACGAACGTTATAAGATATAAATCGATTTTTGTAAATAAAATCGGAAAACTCTTTCAAATGCTCCTCTCAACACCAATCAATACCTCAGAAGTTTGCAAACCAATCTTTGAAAAACCCTGTATAGTCACCAAGTTTATTAAAGGAGCAGAATTTGGAGTCTGAAAACCCATTTTTCTTCAATTGAAAGTTAGAAATTTCATTACTAAACTGCTGTACTAATTACAACATAACTAATGAGAATGGTTATCTAGAGATGAAGTTATTACCAAACTTTATCTTCATTTGACTTATACCAGCATTTCTTTTTATAATGTTTAAATACGAAGGCTATTTCTAAATTAGTTTAATTATTTAAAGGTAATTAAATCAACTTCCTTTTCAGAAGCCATAAAACAGAATGCTATTTGTTAATTGGTAAAAGGTGGTTAATAAAATTTCAGTCAAGAATTATCTGCTGTTCACAAAAAATCTATGATCCATCAGAATATAAGCAGTCAAAGAAGTATCGGGAGTTATTAATATGATTTTTGATTTTGATGCATCTATGGCAAAATAAAAGCACTAAATATGATGCATAAAATTATTTGTTAAATGCATTCGATCAAACGTTGGCTATAATTCAAGTATGAAATCCCACTTACATAAACAGTTTCTCACGAACAGCTATAAGAAATTCATCGCATTTTGTGATCCATTTCGGCAAACTCGTTGAAATTTTCATCTCAAAATCAAGCCATACCTACTAGTGCCGGGACTTCTTCAATAAATCAACCTCCTCAGTGGTTTTGAAACCAATCTTCGAGAGTCTTCTGTGGTCACCAACTTCATAAAAGAGGCAGAATTTGGAGTCATCTGAGAAACAAATTTTCTTTAATTTAAAATTAATAATTAAGACAAAAAATTAAAAAATAATTCCAACCCAAAACTAATGAGGGTAATGATCTGGAGATAAAGATGTTGGAAAGCCAAGTTAATTAAAGGGGCAGAATTTGGAGTCTGAGAAACATTTTTTTTTTTCAATTGAGAATTAGAAATTAGACAGAAAATTAGGTTGTGATAATTAGATTTAATAATAAATTAGGTGTTAATTTGTTAAAGGCTGTTAATAAAATTTCAATCAGAAATTATCTGCTGTATAATCACAAAAGATCTATGAAGCACCAGAATTTAAACACTGGAAAATGTATTACGATTTACTAATAGGCTTCTCGATTACTACATTGTGGCAAAACAAAGCACAAAATACGAGCACTAAATATTTATGCTGTTAATTGATTTTTAATATTACGAATGCAGTAGACGTATTATTTATTTTTCACATGATTTAAGTCGGCAAAACGCTGGTCATTATCGAGTATGAAAACTCACTCTGACATAATGTTTTTCTCAGGAAGAGACATAAGCAATTCATCGCTTTGTGTGATTACTTTCGGGAAATATACGTTAAAATTCTCATCTCAACATCCAACAATACCTACCTCAATGGTTTGCAGACCAATCTTCGAGAAACCCTGTATGGTCACCAAGATCATTTAAAGGGCAGAATTTGGAGTCATCCGAGAAATACATTTTCTTGAGATCTAACTGAGAATTAGAAATTAGACTATAAATTAGTAAATAATTCCATGACTAATGAGTATGGTGATGTAGAGATAACGAGTCTCTCATACGTGTCTCTCACGAACAGTTATAAGAAGTTAATCTCTTTTTGTAAATAAAATCGGGAAGTTATAGAAGAATCTAAATATCTTTGAAAAACGCACGTTTCTCACGTTTTTCACGAACAGTTATAAGAAATTCATCGCTTTTTGTGATCAATTTCGGCAAATTTCGAGGCAAATTCGTTGAAATTATCGTCTCAAAATTAAGCCATACCTACTTGTCACCGAACTCCTTCAATAAATTGACCTTCCTCAGTGGTTTGCAAACCAATCTTCGAGATACTTCTGTGGTCACCAAGTTCATAAAAGAGGCAGAATTTGAAGTCATCTGAGAAACTAATTTTCTTCAATTGAAAATTAGAAAATATACAGAAAACGAACAAATAATACCAAGACATATCTCATAGGAGTGGTTATCTAGAGATAAAGTTATTGCCAAACTTTATCTTCTTTTGACTTATACCAGCATTTCTTTTTATAATGTTTAAATGCGAAAGCTATTTCTAAATTAGTTTAATTATTTAAAGGTAATTAAATCAACTTCTTTTTGAGAACCGATAAAATAGAATGTTTTTTGTTAATTGGTTAAAGGTTGTTAATAAAACTTTAGTCAGTAATTATCTGCTATATAATCACAAAAGATCTATGAACCATCAGAATTTAAGCACTGAAAAATGTATTAGGAGTTATCAATAGGATTTTTGATTTTGATATATCGATGTAAAACAAAAGCACTAAATAATATGATCTTAATTGATGCGTGAAATTATTTGTTAAATGCATTCGGTCAAATGTTGGTTATAATTCAAGTATGAAATCCTACTCACATTGTAACACCTGTAACAGTTTCTCACATTTTTCACGAACAGTTATAAGAAATTCATCGCTTTTTGTGATAAATTTCGGCAAATTCCGAGGCAAATTCGTTGATATTATCATCTCAAATTTAAGCCATACCTACGTGTCACGGAACTCCTTCAATAAATTGACCTACCTCAGTGGTTTTCAAACCAACTTTCGAGAGTCTTCTGTCGTCATCAAGTTCATTAAAGAAGCAGAATTTGAAGTCATCTAAGAAACTAATTTTCTTCAAATTGAAATTAAGAATTAAGACAAAAAATTAATGAATAATTCCAACACAAAATTAATGAGAGTGGAGATCTGGAGATAAATATGTTGGAAAACTCTGTATGGTCACCAAGTTCATTAAAGGGACAGAATTTGGAGTCTGGAGAAACAATTTTTCTTCAGTTGAGAATTGGAAATTAGACCGAAAATTAGGTATTTGTTAATTGGTTAAAGGCTGTTAATAAAACTTCAGTCAGGAACGATCTGCTGTATAATCACAAAAGATCTATGAATCATCAGAATTTAAACACTGGAAAATGTATTACGATTTATTAATAGACTTTTTCATTGCTACATTAAGGCAAAACAAAAGCACTAAATATTCTCTTAATTGATTCATAATAGTACAAATGCAATGGACGTATTATTTATTTTTCACATGATTTAAGTCGGCCAAACTCTGGTCATAATCAAGTATGAAAACCCACTCTCGCATAAATTCTTTCTCAGGAACAACCATAAGATATGTATCGCCTGGTGTGATTAATTTTGGGAAATACGTTCAAATTCTCATCTTAAAATCCAACAATACCTACTCAATTGTTTTCAAACCAATCTTAAGCAGTCAAAGAAGTATCGGGAGTTATTAATATGATTTTTGATTTTGATACATCTATGGCAAAATAAACGTTGGTTATAATTCAAGTATGAAATCCCACTCACATAAACAGTTTATTACGAACAGCTATAAGAAATTCATCGCTTTTTGTGATCAATTTCAGCAAATTCGTTGAAATTTTCATCTCAAAATGAAGCCATACGAGACGGGACTCCTTCAATAAATTAAACTACCTCAGTGGTTTTGAAACCAATCTTCGAGAGACTTCTGTGGTCACCAAGTTCATAAAGAGGCAGAATTTGGAGTCATCTGAGAAACAAATTTTCTTTAATTTAAAATTAGGAATTAAGACAAAAAATTAAAAAATTATTAATAATTCCATCCCAAAACTAATGAGGGTAGTGATCTAGAGATAAATATGTTGGAAAGCCAAGTTAATTAAGGGGGCAGAATTTGGAACCAGAAACATTTTTTTTCAATTGATATTTAGAAATTATACAGAAAATTAGGTATTTGTTAATTGGTTAAAGACTGTTAATAAAACTTCAGTTAGGAACAATTTGCTGTATAAGCACAAACGATCTATGAAGCATCAGAATTTAAACACTGGAAAATGTATTAGGATTTACTAATAGGCTTTTCCATTGCTATATAGAGGCAAAACAAAAGCACTAAATATGATCTTAATTGATTCTTAATATTACAAATGCAATGGACGTATTACCTATTTTTCACATGATTTAAGTCGGCCAAACTCTGGTCATAATCAAGTATGAAAACCCACTCTCACATAAATTCTTTCTCAGGAACAGCCATAAGAAATTCATCGCTTTGTGTGATTAATTTCGGGAAATACGTTCAAATTCTCATCTCAAAATCCAACAATACCTACTCAATTGTTTTCAAACCAATCTTCGAGAAACCCTGTATAGTCACCAAGATCATTTAAACGGCAGAATTTGGAGTCATCCGAGAAATCATTTTCTTTAGATCTAACTGAGAAATAGAAATTAGTCAATAAATTAATAATTCCATGTCTAAATGAGAGTGGTAGATGTAGAGAACGATAGTTGTGACGATGTAGAGATAACGAGTCTCTCATAAATATTTTCTCACTAACAGTTATAAGAAACTAATCGCTTTTTGTAAGTAAAATCGGGAAATTCTTTCAATTGCTCATCTCAACATCAATCAATACCTCAGAAATTTGCAAAACAATCTTCGAAAAGCCCTATATGGTCACCAAGTTTATCAAAGGGTAGAATTTGGAGCCTGAGAAACAAATTTTCTTTAATTGATAGTTAGAAATTATACAGAAAACGAAGAAATAATTCCAAGACAAAACTAATGAGAGTGGTTATCTAGAGATAAAGTTATTCTAACTCTTTAAAGGAAAACTTTATCTTCTTTCGACTTATTTGTGCATTTCTTTTTTTTTTAATATTTAAATGTGAAGGTTATTTCTTAATTGGTTTAATTAATTATGTAAAGGTAATTAAATCAACTTCCTTTTCAGAACCCAAAAAAATGAATTAACGCTATTTGTTAATTAAAGGTCGTTAATAAAACTTTAGTCAGGAATAAAACTTTAGTCAGGAATTCTCTGCTTTATAATCATAAAATATCTATGAACAATCAGACTTTAAGCACTGAAAAATGTATTAGGATTTATTTATAAGCTCTTCGATTGCTAGAAAGATGCAAACACTAAATATGCTTGATACATAAAATTACAAGTTAAAGTTGCCATATTTTTTTACAAGCAATAGTCGTAACTCTTTCTACTGCATTAAAACATTCGAAGAACTGTTTAATAAATATGATGTTGGCAAAATTTACAAATATTTGAGTTGATTTGTCTTGAAAGAATCTTTTAAATTCTTATTGAATAGGTTCTTCATCGCTTGATTTTTTGGTTACCCAATCTGTTTTATAATCCGTAAGCTCATTTAATATAATTTGCTTCTAGGGTACAGACATATTTTTCTTCAGTTTTGTGATTTCATAGTCTACGATTCAGCTTCGTACAGGACTATGGGAAATATTAAAGTGCGAGGAGCTGTAAAAAAAACCGAGGACAATGAAGATTTGCACATCAATTAGGTAAATCTAAACAGTTAACTACAATCTAAACACTGGCGACGGAAGGAAATGGACAGAAATGGTCATATAAATGAGAATGGCGAATAAATTACTAAGCGAATGAAAAAAAATTGTGTGTGCATTATGTGCGCATATTTGAATTGAAACTTCTTACTAACAGCTATTAATTTGAAGGATTTGAAGGACATGTTTGAAAAAGTGTAGTTTGAAATGTAGAATGTAGAATGAGTAAGAGGGGGGGTTAATCACTGCGACCTTAAAGATCTATTGTGCCCCCTTCCTTGAGTCATCACACAATCTATAACCCATCATACCCCTGTTATAGAGGGGACAGGATATTTCCCAGCCTCCTTTGACAACAGTTCTTCCTCCGAGGGTACACACCCTTCCACGGTTGGAGTTTGGCCCTCCGTGCCGCTCTTCACAGTCGAGGAGCTTGCCTCCGGCTGAGGAACTCGTGAGGTGGAGGCTGGAGGATCTGTCTCCATTTTCTCCACCTCTTTAACTTGGTCTCTCCTTAGACCTGATACCGGTGTTGTCCCGTATCTATAATAGGGGATGATCCGTGATCCCTCTTTCTCTATTGCCTCCTTGGATTTGAGATCGATTCCTATTGTGAGGACCTGACCATGACCCTCCTCCCTCCAGTTGATGACTCGCCAACTCGATGTCCTTACATTGAAGTTCTGACCTTGGATAAGGCTCAGCAGGTAGGTGGTGTCTTTCCCCTTGCTCCTCGGCAGAAATACCGTTATGGCCGCCCCTTTAGGGATGTTTTCTCCCTTCACTGCAACCAGTTCCTAGTCAATTTTTAAGACTAGGTGCGATTTCCACCATCCAATTCACCGATTCTTGAGATACACAATCTATGAGGATCATGCCCACCCGAAAGTGTATCCCCGCAAAACGCAGCTGACCCACATTTTGTAGATCGTTGTGTTGCGATCCGATCGCCACTACTTCGTCCAGTATAGCCTCTTCTAGAGACGTTTGCTGGTCGGGTGTCAGAGCAACCTCTTGGAAATCCTTTGGCAGCACCGCCATTTTCACTTGTCCAGCAATAGCGGCAAACCTGGTGATACGTCCCTGCTTGCCTCCCGGTGTTGGACGGCTTTCCGTTTCTCCAGTTTGAAATGTTGAAAAAATAATAAATTAGTAAATAATTTGATTCACTTTCACAAAATTTGTATTAAAATGACCGTCAGTCTGTCTGAGGACTATCTCTATCATCTATTCGGGTATACTCTATCCACGTGCCGAATTTGGTTCCAATCCACCCATAGTTAAAAAAAATCCTAATAATTTCGTCCATTTAGAGGTATCGGTTCGAAACGTCGAGGGCGTCATCCTGTAGCCCGTCCCCAATTATGCCGAAATCTATCCACATTTTTCTTCAATATATCAAGTCCTTATTCCCAATCTGATGAAGATATAAACGAAACGTCGTATCCAACATTGCAGGGTACTACCCACCAAATTTGAACTCGACAAAACATATCAATTCATCAAACGAGTTGATTCATGTCTTAAGCCCCGGTTACACGGTCCGTGGTCCGACGAACCTGTCACGATGAACCTCGGACCGCGAACCGTGTAACATAGGCGGTTTGCTGTGGCTCGCGGTCCGTGATCCGTGGTCCGGACGGTCCCGTCGGTTGTCGGTAAAATTTCACGGAACAAAGGAATGGACTGTGCTGTTCCGTGGCAAATTATGGACCATTGTCGGTGCATGCAGCTTCTATTTCGCATATATGTTGCCACCCACCATCTCTTCTTGCGTTTTTTGCATTTTTGTTGCAACAATAATCCACTATACATAACACACAAAATAGCAGCTGCCACAGCTTGTTGCCTTGCATCCATGTCAAATCGAACTAAATTTTCAAGTTCCGGGATCAGTCTGCAGACCAGGAACCACAGAAACCGGTTTGACAATGTCAGTTCGTCAAATGGCGGACCAGGGCAGGCCAAGGACCAGTTCAGAGGTTTGCTAAACCACGAACCGTGTAACCGGGGCTTTAGTTGACAACGGTTTAACTTTTGGAGTTCCAGTGGTGTTAAAATAGTGAGAAGTCACTATTTTATTGCATATGATAGAGCACAGGTCAGAAGAAAATTCTGTGCTGTTTATTAATATTTATGCAAAATATGAGTGATGAAAAAAGAGTAATTTCTAGCTTAATCCGAGTACAAATAGCGTTTCGCATTAATGTGTCTGTTTTTTAATTCTGGATGCAACGTTTTGCAACAAAAATTGATTTTTAATTATGTCGGTATGCATCCAACCTAACCTTAGTATTAAATTATTAGATACACCTTAACGTTTGTACACAAGAAAAGTGACACAACTCAAATAAGTCACTTTTATCGGAAAATAGAATTGGTGAAACCAAAAAATGTTCCATATGTTACAAATTATAAGATAGTAGACCTGTAGCTAATCCATTTTTACGCAATAAACTTTCTGTCAATTCTATTGCTAAAATTTAGGCAGCATGTAGTACGGCTTTACGCTCTCTGCCATTTTTAATCAACTAGCAGAAGTTTTTTCATATGAAATGGGTAAACTCAGAATAACTTTCAAGTCAGTTTAATTCCTGTGACTTGATCGGTTCACCTAACTCAAAACAAGTCTCTTTATTCTACGAAAAGTTCTCAGTCTGGTATCGAAACCGAGTCTCGTAGACATCCCTAAACCTAATAAAAATTCATTTTTCTTTAACCATATATTATATACCGGGTGCGTCTAAAAAGTGGTTCACCCCTATAACTTATTTATTTATTCATCTAAAAAATCGAGATTTGGTATGTTAGTATATGGCATAAATAGGACGTGTTCACTTATTTTTTGTCACTTCCTGTTCCACCGGAAATGACTACAACTTTTGATTTTTAAATGACACCTTAGGTATTTTTTTACTTTATTCGATAGAAAATGACACTCTGAATAGAATGACATACTATATGTTAACTTTTGACACTTTTGCATATGGTTTATTTCAAATTGTAACATGCGGTTCATAACGAAAATTTGACTGGAAATACCAAGTGTGTGGTACCAAATTATTCGTAAAAAAATGCTTTTTCCAAATATGCCAATAAGCCACCCTTGATCCATTTGAAAAAATTGAGATATAATTAAAAAACGAAAAGACACGAAAAACATTAGATGATCAAATATATTTTTCCAAGGCTCCTTGACTAAAAAATAGTGTTTTTAACACAGTCATTCACTCTAGATTTAAAATTAAAATGCGATTTTTTTAAAGCGAAAATGTCAATAGTTGACATATATGATATGCCATTCTATTCAGAATGTCATTTTCTATCCAATAAAGTAAAAATATACTGGGGGTTCCATTTAAAAATCAAAAGTTGTAGTCATTTCCGGTTGAACAGGAAGTGACCAAAAACAATTGAATACGTTAATCAATAGTAGTGGGAACTATCGAATGAATACTATCGAAACATTCGATAGTTGCAATTCATTCGAATAATTCGATAGTTAGTAAGAAAACATTCGTTGAAAACTATTCGAATAAAAATTATCGAATAGATCCGTCATCTGCCTTAAAATATTATATTCTAGTAATTCGGCAGCAAAAACCATTCATTTATAAAATTCATTCATTCGTCAGGATCGATTATAATAAAATATTAACTGAATTTTAGTTGTCGCCCGGCGACGTAGGTTTCTTTCCGAGAAACCCGACAGCGGTCGGTGGCAATGCTATGAAAGAAGCCGGCATCTTTGATTTTTTGCGGAGTCAGATATAGATAAGGACACATTATTTTTTTTATTGAGGTGCTAGTATTTACACAGAAAATACATTATGAAAGGCGCTGTTGCCATATTTTGGTATTAGTTGATATTAGCAAAGAATATTATTGTTTGGCTTTAGTTAGTTGGGGATAGTATGTCTTGATATGTCTATATATTTTGCATTTTTTTTTATTAATATTCTGTTGTTACACTGCAATAATACTTGTTATTTTGGTTGTAGGAAAATGATTTTTAATGTTTTTAAGCAAAGACTGGTTTAATAAAAATAATAATAACAGTAATAATTTGTTATACCTACATAGTAGCAAAATATAAACAACAAATTAGATGTCAGAATTATTTATATTAGATCCTATTTAAAAATAATATAGTCTTTAAATTTTTTGTGTGGCAACGTTGGTTTATTAAATAATAATAATTACAGAACTAATTTGTTATATTAACAACAAACTTCAAAATCATGAAATATAAACATTTATTAATTTTCTAGGGTCTAAAGTGTAATGGAAGGAAAATATAAATAAAAAATTAGAAATCAAAATTATTTATATTAGGTACTTTATATTACTATTTAAAAATAATATTTACTTTTACTGGCATTTACTTTAAAAAATAAATGAAACATTTCTTCGCAAAAAACTACATGTGAGAGAATTAGCATAAGTTTGAGTTCGATAACCCCCCATTTACTTAACCACATTACTTAAATATGATTATTAAGTTCAAATAATTCATATTATTAAAACATCTAAAATACAAATATGTATTTTTAAAATTAATTCTAAGTTCATCTCATCTCTCTTAAAAATTGCTCCTTCTCAAAATTTCCCATTAAAAAATAGACCATATATACCATATAAAATAAAATAATTGAAAGATCGGGCTACGGAAAATCACACAAATTTTCGGAAAAATGTCGACACCTGCACTCACACACGCACACGCATCGTCAATTAAAAAAAACTACTATTTTAGTATTTTAAATATTTTAATAAACCCAAAATTAGCACAGTATTTATAAGGTGAAGTTATAAAAATTTGGAAGAACTAATAATGCACTGACGCACACAAAAATCAAACGAATACTAAATTTCATTTATCAAAAGCATTCGGTAGTCGTGGCTCAACGATAATTCACAGGCCGACATGATTTTTGTAACACGAGTCAGTTGCAGAATTTCTTCATAAAAATATGCTTCTAATAACAGAAAAAATACTCCTGAAGCTCCTACACGTACCACTTTTCAGTTGCCTAATTACGCCTCTTTTTTGCAGGTAGTCAATTTTATAGATGTCAGGTATTAAGTCTAGGTAGATTCGTTTACATACAGGTAAATTTTATGATGGGATGATTGAAAGGGACGCATTTTGTGCACTATAATATATTGTGAAAAACATAAGAGAGTTCAGTTTTCAGTTGATTTTCGACGTGAGTTGTTCTATGCGTGTAGATAAATAGTACGAAAATGTCAAGTCAAACGCGCCGCAGTTGTAAAGTGTCTCCTGATCGATTTTGTTACATTTGTGGAGAATTTATGGTGCAATCACAAGCCAGACCATTTTCTGAAAATGTGAAGAAAGCCTACTTCAAGTATATTTTGGAGTTTTGGTTGGAGATCAAGACAAGCAGTGGGCTCCTCATGTGTGCTGCGTTACTTGTAGCGTGTCGCTTGTGCAGTGGATGAAAGGGAAGAGGAAAAAAATGCCATTTGCGGTTCCAATGGTATGGCGAGAACCAACTAACCATTTTGACGATTGCTATTTTTGCCTGACGAAAACTGAAGGTTTTTCCAAAAACAAAAGCACAAGATCGAGTATCCCAATTTGCCGTCTGCCATACGACCTGTTCTTCATGGTGCAGATCTCCCAGTGCCGATCGCGCCCTTAGACTGGCAAGGTATTGTTTTGGAAGATAAGGAAGATATTGAATCAAACAGCTCTGGAGACCAGTGTACTGATCCTACCTTTACCCCAGAGGGCGGTTCCGACAAGCCACATTTGATTGTTCAAAGCGAGTTGAATGACTTAGTGCGTGACTTGGGGTTATCAAAGCAGCAGTCAGAACTTCTTGGATCCCGGCTTAAGGAATGGAATCTGTTAGCCAATGAAACAAAAATCACCACTTTTAGAAAAAGAAATGCTCCGTTCTCTGCATTCTACAGTATGGAGGATTCGTTGTGTGCATGTACTGATATCGATGGCTTAATGCAGGAACTTTCTATAGAACATTCTCCCTGTGAGTGGCGCTTATTCATAGATTCGTCGAAATATAGCCTAAAAAGCTGTGTTATTGCATAACGGAAATTTAAAACCCTCTATACCAGTTGCCCATTCAGTGACAATGAAGGAAACTTATGAAAATATGCGCATGCTTTTAGATAGAATCAACTACAACAGGTATAAATGGCAGATATGTGGGGACTTGAAAGTTATAGGAATTTTAGTGGGACTTCAGGGAGGATTTACAAAATATTGCTGTTTTCTTTGTTTGTGGGACAGTCGTGCAGTAAATCATCATTATGTACAGAAAATTTGGCCAGAAAGAAGTGAATTTCAACCGGGTTCCCAAAATGTCAAGTATATCCCTCTTGTAGACCCCAAAGACGTCCTCCTGCCTCCTCTTCATATCAAACTTGGCCTCATGAAAAACTTCGTGAAAGCTATGAATAAAGAAGGTGATGGATTTAAATACCTAAGGCAAGTCTTTCCCCAGTTGAGTGATGCCAAATTGAAAGAGGGTATTTTTATTGGACCACAAATCAGGAAATTGTTGGACGACACAAATTTCACAGACACGCTTACCAGGCAGGAACTCAGAGCATGGACCTCATTTGTTAGTGTAGTGAGGGGATTTTTGGGAAACAATAAGGATGCGAACTACGAACAATTGGTTAATGAGCTTTTAGATGCTTATAAATCGCTTGGTGCCCGAATGTCTTTAAAATTCACTTTCTCCATTCTCATTTGTCATTTTTCCCTGAAAATATGGGTGCTGTCAGTGATGAGCAAGGTGAGAGATTCCATCAAGACATAAGGACAATGGAAATTCGTTATCAAGGACGATGGGATCCAGCCATGATGGGTGATTACTGTTGGTTTTTGAAGAGAGAAGACGCGGTCCCTCATAAAAGGAAAAAGTAAAAGTTTTTGTTTATGTTTTGATCTCGTTTCGATTGTTTTTGTACTTTTTAGGTATAAGTAATGTTTGAGGAGTGTAAACTATAAAATATAATCGGTATATAGGCTTAAGAAGTTCTTAAATCATGTTTTGAATAGCTATCTTAATATATTGAATATTGTAATATTGAATGATGTTTTATTAATGTAACAAAAAAACCTTACGTGTTACGACTTTTTTTTTGCCACTTTCGTGATTAGATAGGTTCATTCTACCACAATATCCTATTGAGCTTTGTGTTACATCGAAAAATTTTTTTTTTGTCGGCCTGTGTAACCATTTAGTGGCACGCCGAGGTTGTCACATATGCTTTAGTATACAAATGAATGAATGATTTTATTCGAATAAAACCATTCGATAGTTGAAATCATTCATTCAGTAACCATTCGATAGTCTAATTCATTCGATAGTTCCCATCGCTATTAATCAATCCGAATTTATGTCATATACTAACATACCAAATCTCGTTTATCTGAAAAAATTAAAAAATTATTGGTGTGAGCCGCTTTTGAGACGCACTCGGTATAAGTCCATGTTAAATTGTTTATAATTGGTCCAAACCATATTTTCTTTTCATATTTTCACCTTTATTTATTTATTTATTTATTTCTCATTTTTGTTTGTGTGACTATTGTGTAATAATTTCCACTCCCTAAAATCTAAAAGAAATTTATTTTAAATTTAAGGCTTTAATGCATGTATTAATACAGGCATTTGCGGAAAATTCCCCGTGATTTCTTTATTTGGAAAATACCGTAACTCATAAAACTGAATCTGTCGTGACTTTCCACAAATTCTCCCTATTCATTATTTTTCATAATGGGACGGAGATACACAAAAGCTATATGGGCTATGTATTAGATGTTTACCAGGAAATGTAATGGCTATATTAATGAATTGAACAGCACGTTTTCTCATATTTTGTAACTTCTTATTAAGTTTGATCAAAAACCTATTAAATTTTATGGTACTTATTAATTCTTAATATTTTTAAAACATATTTGCTATAGTCTGTCCAACGAGAAGATCCTTGACAGTGATAGATGTGTCTGTCATTTTAATTTCAAAGTAGTTTATTTTATTTTACAAAGAAATAAGTTGGTACAACTGGAACGCATAGCAGGAAATATTTAAAATTTGATTGACAAGATGACAAGTGATTACTTCAAAATATTGTGAAAAAAACTGTATAAAACTGAAAAAATGTAATCGAGTTCTTTTATTTAATAAAACCGGTATGTGTTAATACAAAACAAACAAGAAAAAGACACTACATACCAAAAATATAAAAAAGAACTATTTTTTACTTTCAAGCTTTATGAAACTACCCGCATTTATGATTATATTTATCAATATAACTTATGTACAAATACAAATTTGTAATATTCCACAGGAATAAATAAAACAACATAGGTAAATAAAACAAACTATTTTATTAATAATAACACCTACCAAATGTTATACCTTAAAGGTTGATTAATTAATTTTAATCTTAATTTTTTTAAACCAGTACCTCTTGACATTATTTTTCTGCAGTACTAAAATCCATTATTTACCTATCGTGTGATGTCGATATTTTACAGCTACTCCAGTTTTTAGTATGTGTTTAGTTTGATCCTTCTACCATATACGAGATGCACTTATCTACGACGGACGAGATGGTATACAAACTTTAACGATGGGGTGTATAAGACTTTCTGCTTGGGCAGCGAGTATTAACCATAAACTGTGCTCTGGGTCTACAGTTAATTTTCACTCGATTTTTCCTCCACTTGACTTAAAAAGACACAAAACACACGTAATAATACGAATCAAAATGCATCATCTTCCAAAACGCAGGGTATTTAATAAAAGTTGACACAAAATTATAACCTATAATTTGGCAAGACTTTGACAAGCGTCAAAAATGACAAAAATCTAAAGGCGAGTTCATACGCATCGGCGTCCGTTTATCGTTCATCGTTCCGTCAAACCAATAAAATTGAAATACGATCTGTCATTTTTTAAATAAACCAATAAAACTGGTTAAATACAACAAGACACGACGTATGACGGATTTATATTTAAACCCATCCATAGATAACTTAAAAATTATTAGAAACTTTTTTTAGTAAAATAAATAGATTGGTATGGGACGTCATCTGCTTTTCTTCTATCATCGTCTGTCGAAATCTTACCTGAGAAAAAAAACAGAGTATATACATATAGTAATACTAATATAATATACACAAAACATAACGAAATAAAAATATTGACATATTTAAAAAACAAATGAATATTTGTTAAGTTAATGACTAGCAGCGCCTCTCTTGTTCGCACAGTATAGCTTTTACTTCCAGTCATTGCCATTACAGAAAATGTTCTAAGGGGGGAGGTTTTGTTTGTTGTGCAGGTGCAAAATAATCGATTTTTTATTTCAATCGGATTTTTTTGATTTTAATAGGATTTTTTTTGATTTCAATAAATTTTTCTTTTTAAAGTCCTATCCTAATTGGCTAACTCTGCCCGATATTTATATTAATATTTCTACGGCGCGTGTCGTTTTTCCCCATCGGTCACCGATATTTTATTCTGTAAACTTTGCCGATGCTCCTATTTCCGCAAAAAAATCGCCCGCTTAGATCAAAGGGATTTTTTTCTTGAAATAGTCATGACTGTCTTAAGTCGAGAATAAAATTAGTACAATCTAATGTTCAAAGTGCAATGTACTTATTGCAGAATTAAATGTCGGTAAAAAATTAGAATGAACTAGAAGATAAATTGGGGAAGGCAGAAGTTAACTTGATCAACATTCAGCTGTTTCAAAAAAGATATAAAGCAGACCTGACAGCAGCATATTTTTTGACAATGATTGGTCCTCGGGAATTAAAATATAACCTGGAATCAGAAGAAGCTAATTCTGCACTAGAGTTTGCGAATGAAGGGTATTCGAATACCGGATTTCAAGCACTTCACAATTTTAAAATAAATCTTTGCTGTTTAGAATTGTAATGGATTCACACGAAACAACTTCAAAAATCGGTCCAACATTTTAATAGATGAATAGATATTAAGTAGGTGTAAGTAGATATTATATGTGTTAAATGTTATATCTTTTAGGATTATTTTTCGATTTATTAATGTATTTAAACGTTACAACAGCAAGTGTAACTTTGTGTTTAATCAATAGATATAGGCTATATTTGTTATAGGAATACTTTTTATAGCTTTTTAGGAAAAAGTTTTATAACTTTTACAGTTATTTTCCGATTTATCATAAGTTTTTAAACAAGTTGATTTTTTTTATTTAAATCCATGATTAAAATAAAAATCCGTTGATTTAAATCATAAATCAAGCCGATTTAAATCATTGCACCCTGCAGTTGTGTCTGTCATTTTAAATTAACACGTAAATTGTAGTTTCTGTCATTTTTTGGATGTTGTTTGTAGAAATCTTCCCTGGCTTGTTCAATTCATTCGTTTCGTCGGATCAGCCGCAGTTAGTGGACAGTGGGTTTGAGTGAGTTAGCCAGAGACGTATTTGTAGTGTTTTATTTTATTTTTGACTTGAAGTCTTTTAATGTACCTACTAATTAGCTAAGATTAGCGTTATTTTTGGGAAATAAATGTTTTTTAACACCTCAGTATAATGTCTAATTCGTCCGATGAAAGCGCAAATGAAATACAAGGAAAAACCCTCTCTGAATTGAATAAATCTACCTATAACTAGCTAGATCCCAGTTTTTAATTCTCTATTACTTGGATTAACGGAATTCATTTAATTCCGAGAAATAGTATTAGCATTATCATAGAGTTTATTTACTTTAAAATATTTGTGTGCAATTGGGAATTACAGCGTAATTTTTGATTCGTCTTTTAAAATTAGAGCATATTGTGGAGCAAACATCTGATTATATTTTTGTAAATTAGCCGCGACTTCGTCCGCATAAAATTCTGAACCCAATTATTGTATTGTTGTACTGTAAGTACTCATTTAGTTAAAGCACCTTTGTCCAATATTTCATATTACTCGAACCGATTTTAACAATTTTTTTACAAACATTCTCATGTAATTACATCGCCCTAGGGGATAAATTTTGAAATATTGCTTTCATACTTCTGAACCGATTTAAAAAAATTGTTCCATTGTTCAAACTTTCACGTCTAATTTAAGTCTATAAAGGGATGATTTTCCAAAAATCTCTTCTTAGTACTAATTTTCGTCCCTTAAAGGACCTCTGTTGGAATTACATGTAGATTTTCTTGGCAGTCGCTGGCAGTCTTGACATCAGTCGACTATAATTATATGGCAGACATAGTTATCATTGGCAGTCGCTTGGTAGTAAAATGATATTTTGGCAATTCATGTACATTTTTACTCAAGTGTGTACATTTTTACTCAAGACACCCCTCGAAAAAAATGTACATACATTATACAATTTAACATTTTTTTGATGGGTGTCTCACTTGAGTAAAATTGTACATGTATTGCCAAAATATAATATTACCCACACAATTACAATTAAATAACTCACTTAAGGAATGAATCCCAAAACTCTCTTGTTAGTACTCACTTTTATCCCATAAAGAAAAAAATCCCTCTGTAGAATTTCATACTTCTAGGACCATTTTAATAAATTTTTGTACAAAAATTCACCCCTAATTTCGCCTTCTCAGGGCATAAATTTCCTAAAATCGCTTTTGAATACTCACTTTCTTCACTTACGGTACTCCTAATTTTTTACAACATTCATCTATACAGGGTAAGTCTTAAATAAGTGCAATTTCTGTTTTCAAAGCTGGTAGATCTCGATAAAAGAAACATATTTTCTCTTTACCGTTTTTCAAAAAGTCCAAAATAACGGAGTAATTTTACTTTGAACATTTCAAAAAAAACTTAATTTTTGCTTAAATTTTGAGAACAACTAGATGTATTATTCTGGGTTTTCTTTCTTATAAAAATAATCTACTACCTATGTTGCCATATTATCAAGAGAATTATGTTTTTTAAATAAAAACTAAAAAAATATTTTTTAAAAAAATCCCAAATTTTCATTTTTTTTCGCGAAAGAACATCAAAATCGTGTTTCTAATGTCGAAATATATTATCCCCAAAAATATTTGCACTTATCTGGGACTCACCCTGTATTTCAGCCACTTAGAGGGCGAGTTTGTAAAAATCGTTCCTTAGTGCTCAATTGCCTCTTAGTGCTCAATTGCCTACCTAGAGGAACCTCTGTGCAATATTTTACAAGTCTTGAACCGATTGTAAACATATTTTGTTCAAATTTTCATCCCTCATTTCACCATCTTAGAGCCCGCTCTTTAGTGCTCAATTACGTCACTTAAGGAACTTCTGTGCAAAATTTCATACTCCTAGAACCGGTGTTTACAAATTTGAAACATTTAATTCATAATTTTACCTCGCTAGGGGTTGAATTTACAAAAATAGCTTCTTAGTGCTTGCTTACGTCACTCAAGGAATCTACATATGTGCCAAATTTCGTACTTCTAGGCCAAGCGGTTTCGACTGTGCGTTGATACCTAAGTCAATTAGCCTTGAGTTTTATATAGATTATACAGGCCTAAAACTTTGAAAAATACGTTTATGGAAACTAAAAAAGTCTGTCTTTCAGCATAGACTCAAGTACTTTCACTTCTATTCTAAATCTACGTGACAGTACAGCAGACCATAGAATATAAATTTAGTGGGAGCATTGAAAAACTAATGTAATTAATTATTGAAATTAGTCTCATGTTTTATAGGACATTACGTAATTGATTTTCAGAGATATGAACAAAAATTAAATTCTGATTAGAACATTAATAACGTAGCAATTAATTTTATGTGTTTCCTTCCTGTGTTATTGGACAGTTTAAAGTCTCGTTCAGTTTGCACGTTTGCAGTATTAGATATACAGGGTGAATTAGTAGTTCTCACTAAATATACAGGGTTGTTCACCACATACGACACGGAGTATTGTAGCTAAACGATTAGATTTTTACAAATTGTAAGTTTTGGGTTCGTTGAAGGACTATTAGAGCTACAATTTAAAAATATTCTTACAAGATACAGAGTGTCCCAAATAAATAAAAAATATCAAGTTGTATTTTTTTAACTGGAACACCCTATATATTATTACATTTTTAGTTTCTACTATTAAAATAAAGGTAAATTTGACTAAGGTTTATTACACTTAAACCTTACCGTT
The DNA here is from genome assembly GCF_002938485.1 of Sitophilus oryzae. Classification (NCBI taxonomy): domain Eukaryota; kingdom Metazoa; phylum Arthropoda; class Insecta; order Coleoptera; family Curculionidae; genus Sitophilus; species Sitophilus oryzae. Next base: position 2,328,612 of record NW_022145813.1, on the reverse strand, counting down.
TTTGAAATATTTTCAATTTTGTGAAATTGCAGTAAAAAATTTAAGGCTTCATTTCTCCAAGGGTATCAAAGTTTTTAATACTAAATATTTACTGAAGTTTATTTATTGAACAGTTATTGTGTTGCAATAATAAAAATTGTACTACCTTATACAGAGTGTCAAAAAAATTATTTTAAATAATTACTAGATTTAAACGGCAATAACTTGTTTCATTTAAATGGAACACTCTGTATATTTTATGAGAATCAGATGAACAATTTAATTGTCTATCAAATTGTATTATACCATTTTTTACCTATCTCTTCAAGTTTCCGTAGAAAATGCATTTTCTTGAAATTTAGAACTCATTTATCAATATACCCATGGAATACTGATATTTTAGATTATTTTTAAAGATGTACCAAATTTTTAAAGAGTACAGATACTAATATTGTCGATATAGTTCGTTTATTTCATTAAAAATAAAAAACACTGTTTTTTGTTAAAGAGGACCATTTGTTAATGAGGAAAAATTAATATGATTCCAGTATTCAAATTACATTAATTGACTGTTTGCGTTGATTAATAATAATTGCTCCGAATACTAAAAAACTGAATTTTGTATGTGTATAAAGTGTATGGTAATGTAGGTAAATGTAGTGTGGTAAAATAAATATAAATATGGTAAATGTAGTGTGGTAAAAAGTAACACCTTAAAAATGATAGGTATTTCATTTTTTGACAAAAGCTTATGTATATAACAACAGAGACGTTCATTTTCATAACTTATTATTATTTTGATTTCTGATTCAAATCCACATTTATTTAGAATAATTTATTAACGAACACAATTAAGTATCTAATTACATAATTAGTATTTGGGCGGAAATATAATTGTGGTATATTTAATTAATGGTATAGTCTTTTATAAAGAGATTTAAATAGTTTTATTATTGCACCACATTAACTAATCAATAAATAAACTTCAGTAAATATTTAGCGTTAAAAACTTGGAAAAATGAAGCCTTAAAATTTTTACTGCAATTTCACAAAATTGAAAATATTTAAAAAACGGTAAGGTTTAAGTGTAATAAACCTTAATCAAATTTACCTTTATTTTAATCGTAGAAACTAAAAATGTAATAATATACAGGGTGTTCCATTTAAAAAAAATACAACTTTGATATTTTTTATTTATTTGGGACACTCTGTGTCTTGTAAGAATATTTTTAAATTGTAGCTCTAATAGTCCTTCAACGAACCCAAGACTTACAATTTGTAAAAATCTAATCGTTTACGTTAAAACAAAACTATTTGAGACAGAGTTGACCATAGTTCGTTAATGCTACAATACTCCGTGTCGTATGTGGTGAACAACCCTAGAGATTTGGGCATAGAAACTGTTGGACAAGACAAGATGGTACACGAATAAAAATATTTTCTTGAAACTGTTATTGTATTTATGCATAACTATCTTTCGATATACAAAGTTACCCATATTTTTTATGGAAAATAACCTAAAAGGAAAAAATTGAATGTTTGCATTTAAAAATTCTATATATTTTATTTCCTAACATAATTATTTGTAACTTATTTATGAGTACTCTATATAATATTTAATAAATTATTATTGTAAAAATTTAAGTAGACCAAGGTGTTATATAAAAGAGAGAAGCAATATTAATTTATAATAAAAAATGCATTGATGCTAAAGAATATTATCTTCCGCTCGGCAACTTTTGTTTGAACAGGGTGTTCCAATATTCCGTGGACATAGAACTACTACATATTTTTGGAATCAATATAAGTTCATTGGACACAATTTACCTCTATACAAAAATGCTTCCTTTGTCCGTTAGAGGGCATCAAACTTTAAAAAAATAAATACATTTTTTCAAATATTATAAGAACCGTTATTCCGATTTAAATGAGATTTTGGGTGTCTATGTTTTGCTAAGTGCCTTAACATTTTACTTTCCGTACTGAAAGAGTACGGGATGGACGAAACCTACCCTCACCCCTACATAAATTTTAGTATTAATATTTTCGAACTCAACCGACGACCGATTTTTTTTTTCGTGAAATGGTCGTTCTAGTATTTACTACATTCTTTGATTCTTGTAAAAAACGCCACCGCGCATACTTTTTGAGAACATTTTTTTTCCGAAGCTGACTTCCAAAAAATGTTTTTGTCACATCAAACTATGGAGGCGCATAAAATTTATTATGCTCTAATAATCTAGTTCGCAAAAATATGAAATTTTATGTTAGTATCACATATTATATTGACAATAAGCTTCATAAAAAATTTCTGATTGATGCGCTAACGGACATACAAACACTTTTAAACAAGGTAAATTATGTGCAACTAACTTAATTTGATTCATATGTCCACGGAATATTAGAACTCCCTGTATATTTGAACAATATTAGAACTCCCTGCTTTCAAGTCTTATCAAAGTAAAATAAAATACTAAATCACCACAATACACCAAAACGCTTTTACTTTTACAGTAAGCAGATGATCAAGTCTGATGATGCTAACATGGTTAGCGAAACGCGCGTCCAGTGTAAAAGTAAAAGTGTTTTGGTGTATTATGGTGATTTAGTGTTTTATTTTGCTGTGTAACACCAAAGGTTCCATCCCCTAATTGTAATTGATGTCAAAGTCATAATTGTAGAAAACCCTGTCTTTTAATTTCCAGAAAGCTATTATAAGCCATGTTTTAAAAATATTCTTTATTTAACAACCTCTTCTTAAGTGATAGTACAAATTCAAATATTAATTTAAATAACAATTAATTAATATTAATTAGTTCTTACATAAGTCGCTAATTGCAAATTATATATTATCTTAAACCCTCGTTTTGTTCGTTAGTTTTGAAGATCGTCGCTTTTACAAATTATGTGATGCGTCTATATTTGCAGTTCGCCAATAAAATTTTATGTGTGTCCCCATTTGCCAAATTTTATTTTCCGCAATGGTCTAGTTAATTGTGGAATACCAAAACGTGAAAGTTTTCGAGATGCGAAAATATTAATAAATTTTAAATATGTCATTAGATCTATTAATGAATTTAAAATGTTACAAGATGTATACACTTTTTTCGAAGGCTACCGAACAAACACTTTTCTGTAAACCATATACCAAATTAGGCAAAGAAAATAAAGTCTTCGTGCTCTGGGTGTCAGCTCACGAAGGGGTGGAAGGCAATGAAAAACATACTATCTAGCTAGAACAGGCACAAATTACCTATAACAGATGCGAAAGAACACCGAATTACGCGTTCAGGTTTAGTTAATGTATAGTTTGGGTTATTATTTGTTTGGGTGAAAATAATCTGCACCAATATGTTATCGAGGCATACAAAAAGGTCCACAGACTTCGAGACATACGAAAAATCAAGTCCATTTAGCGTCTGTCGCAATTTTCACACCTTAAAAAATTAGTTTTTTATAGCTATAGCAACTGCAGCGACTATGAAAAAAGCTGTGTGATTTTCATAGAAAATAAGGGCACCTGTAATTCATTTGAGAATGTTATAAATCGCTAAAAGAGGTTTCAAATCTCTTGGATTTCTATTAATATTAAATAACTTTTATTAAAAATTGAACTAAAATTGTTAGTATCATTAAAAACAATTCAAATTCAAAAATTGTATCAGTCAAATTCCCTCATTTAAGGTGAATATTAAAGTAAATATAAATACAGCTCATTCGAAGCTCTACTTATCTTTAAGAAAAATTTAAATCATTGTTGCAATTGGGCCTTAATGCCATTTCGAATGAACAATAGTATTAATAATGTACATTATAATAATAATAAATTTTATATCATAGCGTGTATTAAAACTACTAAAACACTTTTAAATTGGTATTATATTAACAACTTTTGTTTTTTAATCCAAAAAAAGTTACCAATTTTCTCAATCAAAATATTTGTGGTCCTGAAAAGGACCTTCGTTTTCCCATGTTCGTCAAGGTAGGTAATGGGTAAACGGTAAAAAAAACAGGATAATGAAATTTAAAAAATTACAAAAATTGTTCAAAAGTGCCTCCCTCTTGCATTAAACAATAACCCAAACGATCATAAAATCCCCTCCTCACATTGGATAACATATCAGGGGTGACAGTGTCAAAGGCATTAAATATTTTCTGCCTTACTGCTCCAAGTTTTGAATTTCTTCATGGCCGTAAATTTTAGATTTTATGTACCCCCATAAAAAGAAATCATTCACCGAGAAGTCAGGTGAAATTAAACGTCAGTCTAAACAAAACTGTAATTTTTGAAAACTTGTCAAAATTTGGACACACGCTAAATGGACTTGATTTTCCTATGTCTCGAAGTCTGTGGACTTTTCTGTATAATCTCGCAGTAATTTAATAGATTGTTCGTCATATTATATCAGCTCGTAGGTGATTAGGAAAAAAAAGATATTTATAGTATAAAAAATTAATTTATTTAACAAAATTTAATTAAAGATGTGACAAAATAGTTACATTTCTATTGGTTCTATCGGACTTTTTTCAACTATATAAATCTTTATTTTTTGTAAACTTTAATGAATAAAATATTTTCAATCTAATAAATAATTTAATGATGTAAATAAGAGGAAATTTCTCACATGGGTGGTCAAATTCTATAGTTTTCATTATATCAAACAGCCTCTGAACGTTTTCTTCAGTGCAAAACTCATCAAAATTTAATTTAAATAATTTTTCCAGCCTGTAAATAAAATGAACAAATTTTTCCACTTTCATGATCAAAGGCTTTTAAATGGGTAAATAATTTCGAGTTATCCAGAGATTCGGATTTTTTTGCAAATTTTAGACAAATATCACATTGATGTATTTGAACACCCTTTTTAATGATGTAGTCAAACATAATTAAAGGCATTTTGAGTTGAAAACATTTCTCAGAGGCTGTTTGATATAATGAAAACTATAAAATTTGACCACCCATGTGAGAAATTTCCTCTTATTTACATCATTAAATGATTAATTAGATTGAAAATATTTGATGTATTAAAGTTTACAAATAAAGATTTATATAGTCGAAAAAAGTCCGATAGAACCAATGAAAAGGTACTATTTTGTCACATTTTTAATTAAATTTTGTTAAATAAATTAATTTTTTATACTATAAATATCTTTTTTTTTTCTTATAAATAAACACATTTGCATCCCATTTTAAATAAGATATACAAATTACCAAAACTTAGAAATAACAGTTCAAAAGTTCAACAAAAATCCTACACGCGTTTTTAAAAAGAAACATATAACCACGCAATATGTCATTCCAACAAGCGAATACGACACAGCATAGGTTTCCGGACTAAACGACTGGTGTATTTACACCACTCAATAGGCGTGTCGGGTTTGCCGAGCGGTTTCCGATGCAGTCGCTTTCTTTCGCATCTGTTATAGGTAATTTGTGGAACAGGAGCGAACACCACTAACTGGACCAGAATCGTTCTGCTTTCCAAGTGGAAACCAATTTAAAGCGAAACTCAAGAAGGAAGACTCCTTTCGTAACCTGGAATGAGAATTCTCCAACGGTTAAAGGCACTCGGAAGAAATTTCTCAGAACTTACGACCGAGACAAATCAAAGATTTTCCTTGATTTAAGTAGGAACAAACTTCGGATATTCACAATGTTTTTAACTAGACACTGTCTCATCAATAATAATAGCGGCGAATAGACATAGGACAGGAACATAGACATAGAAAATTGTTTGTAAATTTTGAAAAGATGAAATATTATCTCCCCAGTTAATTTTATGCAAAAGTTGTATTAGACTTTTTTGAAGAGGCGTTAGTTGTACTTTTGTCTATAATTTCGCTTCATTTGGAATAGTCATTTAAAAGTTATTTACAAAAATCTACCTTCAAATTAGAGAAACCTACAATTAAAATACCAATAAAAAAATGCGAATGTGTCATTGTAGATTTTTTTTAGACTGTACTAATTAATAAAATGTTTACATAATCCCCCGTTCACAGCAAAACAATTGGAGTATAATTGTAAAATGCACGCCTCACAATACAAGTGGAAAATCTTTGCATTCACAGAGGTGTCGCTTCAAGTCCATCTAAATTTCTGTATTTAATATGCCCATAAAGACTTGAGTGCTCCACAGTTCGGCGAAGGATCCTGTCTTTTCCTACTGTATCCCCAATAAACGGGAGTCGATGTTTTTGTTCAACATGAAGAATATTAAAGTCATTGTTATTTTCTTACTGTTCAATTATTGTTGTCTTCACACTTCCATATGCTTAATACCTCAGTGCCTTTAGTTTCAAACCTCCGCCTCCGGTTTATTCTTTAAACTGTTGACTTATTTGGTATAGGCCTTGTATAGGCTTTCCGGAGACTGAGCTCCGAACTAACACAACGGGAATACTATTTCCAGCAAAATTCCGTTTAACCATCGCAACTTTTTCAAAAGTTCCGGAATTCAAAATTACTTTATACAAAATGACTGCACTGATTTTTGCACAAAACCTTAAATTCACACACCATTAAAACCGTAAATTTCCAATGAAACGAAATTCTACATACAAGTACAACTTTAACGCCTCTTCAAAAAAGTCTAATGTCTAATACAACTTTGTCTAAAATTATCTGGGGAGATATATTTGTCCTCTATGCCCCATGTTCCGATGCACCACACGGTATATTAGTTGGGCCCATTGTTGGCTAGGCGGGCCCATTTTGTGCGTTATCTCTGCTAATTTCCAAATATCATGGTCCCATCTCAAGTTTGGTCTTCCTCTAGGTCTCGTGCTTCTTCGTGGGTACCGTGTTGTAATTTTTGTGGTCCATCTGTTGATTGTCCTTCTTGCCAGGTGTCGTGCCCATTACCACTTCCAGGATTTGATTCTGTGGATGACATCTATTACCTGGGTCTTTTATCGTATTCTTTTACGGTCTGTCTTGGTTATTCCCAGCATATTTCGTTCCACTGAACATTATGCGACCTGCAGTTTCCTTATGATGTCCATTTTAAGTGTCCAGGCTTCGCATGCTTAGATCATGACTGATCAACTCTGGTTCAAAGCTGGGTCGCCGTAGCATGGCCAGAGCTGAGATCTTCAGTTTTGAATCAAAGTTGGGTTAATTAAGAGATGGGCAAGTCTCGATTTCCCCATATTGGGCCAAGTCTAAATCACCAAAAAATGGTCCAGGCTTGGTAGACCAACTCTGGTTCAAAGCTGGGTCGCCGTAGCATGGCCAGAGCTCAGATTCCCAGTGTGGAGCCAAAGTTGGGTGAATTAAGAGATGGGCGAGTCTCGATTTCCCACACTGATAAAAAAAATATGTAAAAATACACATTAGATCATTGGTTACTTTTATGCCACACAAATATGTGTAAAATTCCATCTTGTCTGGAATTTTACACATATTTGTGTTTTACATTTTAATTTTACATTTTTGGTGTGTAAAATTAAAATGTAGAAATGCATTTGGTATTTAATCTTACAATGTACTTATACTTCTTTAGTGTCGTAATTATACGACTAAGTTCACTTCAGATTATGTATTTTTACTACATTAGCGTGTATTTTTACATTATATGGACGTGTAACTTTTTTTACTCTGTCCGATTTAATGTGTATTTACCATGTATTATTACACTATAGATGAATGAATATGACCAGGAGCTAGGAATTGGTAAATAGCATCCAAAAGGTGTTTATAAAAGAAACTCATTGGATTATTAGTCTATTAACTTTCAGTGTTATAGTTCCATAAAAAGATATTTAAACACAAATCAAAAATATCGAGAATAGATGACTTAAAAAAATATAAAATATTTTATATTATTGAATATAAAACAATTTAAACAGAATTAGTTCAAGATTTTATGTCTTCCAATTTAATCTGTGAATGAATGCTATATTTCATATTAAAAACTTACCTTCTGAGATACATTTTGCTTTTACGAGTATGTCGAAATTCAGATGAAGTTTTACATTAAGCTTTTGAATCATATCTAGGGTTACTACAGCTTCCTAGAAAAATGTCCCATTCTTAACTGAAGGCCTAAACACGACAATACCTTTCAGTAAAAAATGAATCCTCATATATCTTTTGTTTTTCTAAAAAAATATTTAGGAAATTTAACAATACTTGTAAAAATATAATGCTTTAGAATTAAGTTTTTGTAATACTTACATATTTGTACATATTTGCGGTATGAAAGTGACTAGAAAAGGAATAAGCCGAGGTAATACTCTTGGATCTGACCCTACTACAAACAAGTATTGTATAATATTATTTTGTAAACGTATTTGTCATACATACCTTATTAAAACCGAATTCGATAAATTTTGTTCATCGAAATTTCCACATTTTCCTTGTTTGTTAGTTACGTTTTTGTCTCGTTTCTATTCTGTTATTTGCCATAAAGATGATATCAAAGTTTCCTTTCTGAACTATATTCAATAATTATCTTTCATATCTCTCTTCCAATACTATATATAGATTCACACGCAGCCCTATAACTTCTAAATATTATTTTTGTTTACAGAGTTTTAAACAGTTTGTATTAAACTTATTAATAACAACTTACCTTTCATTTTCACCTAGACTATTAATTCAAATAATATTGATTTATAGTGTCCAATATAAGTTAAATGGTGTAGCTGTATCACCCAAAACGACAAGTGCTATAGTGATGGCGGACCTAATACAATTCAGTCTCTATAGACAGTGGACGGCTTCATCGCGTGGTCTACTATTGCGTCATCAAGCACGTGATCTGATACATTATTATAATTGGTTGAAGAAACTTAATACAGTGTAAATTTACAAATTGGACGAATTTTTACATCGCATTTTGTAATTCTACATAGTAGCCTGTACTTTTCATGTAAATTTACGTATAATAGAAGAAATATTACATGCAGCCTTGTAAAAATACACATAAAATGTATTTTTACCATGCATTTTGTAAATATTCAATTACTCATATGTAGAAATACCTTCCTAATTATTTTTATGTAAAAAAACTCTAAATTGTCTGTGAAAAAGTAATGTAAATTTACCCTAATTTTTATCAGTGCAGTATTGGGCCAACTCTAAATCACCAAAAAATAGCCCAGGCTTGGTTGGCCAACTCTGGTTCAAAGCTGGGTCGCCGTAGCATGGCCAGAGCTGAGATTCCCAGTGTTGGACCAAAGTTGGGTGAATTAAGAGATGGCTAAGACTTGATTTCCCAGCCATGGGCTAAGATAGGGTGAACATAGTATTGGCCAAGTCTGAATTACTCTGCTTTGGACCAATCTTGGTGCGCCGAAGTCTGGTTTCCCGCAACTGGGCCACGCTTGGACTCGTTGTCAAACTACGGGGACTCATTTATGGGACTGTATAATATTTGACTCTGTGGGTGACAATATATAACCTGGGTCTTTTGTCGTATCCACTTTATTCTTTTACGGTCTCTCTTGGTTATTCCTAGATTTGAATATGATTGAGTTTTTTCCAAAGTACTCCATGCTAACTTTCTTCTGCCGATTTCTGGTAGTAGAGATCCCGAGCTGTGTATTAGTTTCCAATATCCTGTCCCAAATATATATATTCTTATACTATTTCCAGTGTTGAGTTATTTATTAGAATGTGTCTTTTCTTTCCACTAGTTCATTATACATCACTTTAGTTTTTGCTAAATTCATTTTTAGACCCACTTTATTGCTGGTAGTATTTAGTTCATTAATTTGTGCTTGTAGTTCTTCATCAGCGAATCTTAGATGGTTAAGATATTCTCCGTCTATCTTTAATCCTTTGTTGGTCCAGTCCAGTTGACGGAAGATTTCTTCTAATGTTGCTATAAACAGCTTTTGGATATCGCGTCTCCCTGTCGTACCTCTTTGCCGGTTGAGAACGCTGGGGTTGTTTTATATACCATTACTCTTGCTTTGGCTTCTTTGTGTATATTGTAGTATAAAAATGCTACACTTTACTTTTTGGCGCACCACTAAGCCAATTCACATTTATCTAAAAATGACCGAAAAAAAGAGGAATGCCTTATTTCTAGCCCATTTAATCGGGAGACTTTAACGCTTGGTATAGAGGGTAAACTCCAGACATGTTTCCACTATAGGTTCTAATATTGTAAGTGTTATTTCTAAAAAATTCCATAAGAACAAATATCGAATATATTTTTTTGAACTGTAAACTGTAAGTCATTAACATGGTTTTTTAAACTTTTAAAACTTTGTTTAAAAAAACTGTAACCTGTAGGTATCTGTCCCTTTGTGTAAAACATTAAATTTTTCTAATCATATATCATAGAATTTTTCTTATCAAATGTTAATATATCGTTTAAATATTTTTGATTAGATAAATACTTCCCATAATCTTCAAATATAATGTGTTGTTCAACTAAGACTGAAATATTAAGATTCGTCATAGTTATTGTTGCTGCTGTGTGGATGAATAATTATTGATATTTTTATGAGTGACTTCGAAATCAAAGAAAAGGACACAATATAAAATAATTATAACTAATAATGCAAAGAAGGAAAGAATTTCTGAAAGTGCCTGCATATTAAAAATAAATTACTCACAATAAAAAAATACCGGGGATATTTATTTCCCAAATGTGGCACACCCCTATAACTCTTGTATTTTTTTATATAAATAAACGATATTTGATACGTTAGTATGTGACATAAATCGGGATTGATTGTTTCACCGGAAATAACTACAACTTTTGATTTTTAAATGGCACCCTCAAAAAATGACACTCTGAATAAAATGACATATCATATGTCAACTTTTGTCACTCTCGCTTTAAAAAAATCGTATTTTAAATTTCAATCTAGAGTGGATATGTTAAAAATGAAAAAAAACTAATTTTTAATCAAAGAGACTTGAAAAAATAAATTTGATCATCTAATGTTTTGTTTTGTTTGGGTTTGGAAATCTTATTTTTAATTAGAACAACCTAGGAGATGGAAAAATTTAAATTTATATACAGAGTGTCCCAATATTCCGTGGACATAGAACTATTACGTATTTTTGGAATCAGAATAAGTTCATTAAACATAATTTACTTCTATACAAAAATGCATCGTTTGTCCGCTAGAGAGCATCAAACTTGAAAAAAATAAACACATTTTTTCAGATATTTTAAAACCCGTTATTCCGATTGGAATGAGCTTTTGGGTGTTTACGTTTTGCTAAGTGCTCTAACATTTGGTTTACACAAAAATCAACGAAAGTTACGGGAAGGGTGATAACTACCTCCACCCCTACATAAATTTTAGTGTAAATATTTTCAGACTCCACCGAAAACCAAATTTCTTTTCGTAAAATGGTCCCTCTAGTATTTACTACATTTGGAAAAAAAATATTTTTTAGTGAATGATATGTATTCGAACCGTGAAAAAAATTCACGGTTCGAATACATATCATTCACAAAGTCTAGAGCAGAACTAGGTTCTTCTGATATAGAGACTATATCTTCATTCCCGAGAATCTATAATAGTTGTCAGAAAATGTGTTATGTGTGTATATTTTTTTTGAAACAGTTGTATATGTTTGCAAATTCCTACGGACATTTTGATCTGCAGTAAGTACTTTACACTTTGACATAAGATCATACATACTAATTTCATTCTTGACTTAAGGCTATTTCCGAACAATAGTGTATTTATTAGGAGTAAAAATTATACTTTTTTTGACGATGCTGTACCTTTGAAGGGCCATCGTAAAGCTATTCCGACGTTACACGGAGGCACAAGTACATTTCTACTACTGATAGAATATACTATTTCTTTTAAAATATAACAAATAATTTTTTAATCAATTTCAAACATTATGAACAGTAATCGAGCAACAATTTGTACATTCGTTGAATTTGACACTTAATATCAGTTTAATAATATATTTTTGTACTTTTGTGCTTGGTGACCGATGTGGAAAAATGACACGCACCGTAGAATTGTTAATGTTATCGGTATCGGGCAGAGTTATAAAGATTTAGCCATTTAGGACTTTAATCGCAAATAAGTCTTAGTCATTTGGAAATCCGATTTAAATATTGTTTTGAATTTAAATAAAAAATAATCTGATTTAAATAAAAAAAATCTGATTTAATCAAAAAAATCTGATATTTTTGATTTTTTTTTAAATCATGATTTTTTCCAACCCTGCTCAGGACACTAAAATGGAAATACATGTTACATAAAAAGCTATAAAATGTCAAGTAACATCAACTTACTACTGTCAAGTATAACTTTACTTACTAATAAACTAATAAAATAAAGCCAATTATACAGATTATACAGCTGAAACTTTTGATTTTGTTTAGGTTTTGTTCTAGTTGTTTTGGATTTAATTGTTTGCTAATTTTGTTTTCAACTTTTAATTTTTTATTTTTACAGGGTGGCGCACCTCATTCGCCTCGGTTGATTATACGAAAACGGAAAGATGTAGAAACTAAATATTTTATGGGTGTATGTGGAGAGGTAGTGTGCACAATTTAAAATTATTTTGAAATGTACGGGATGTTTCAGAACTAAGATCCATACCAAAGTTATATTTTTTCTTATGGAACACCCGGTATTTTATTTCATTTTTGGATTCAAAACTCCAAACCAAAAAAAGGTATTTATTATAAGGGTTAAATATGTTTAAAATCTTTGGTTTTTGAGATATTGAAAGATATTTAAATTTGCATGCTACAATAGAATAGATTATTAACACCCTGTACATTACTTTTCTCAGAATTAGTTCTTGTGCTGACTTTAAAGGTAGAGAAATAAGCTTTACAGAAAAATGTTATTCCTTCCTTAAATGTATACAGGGGTATCCAAAATTGCTGGTCTATTTTAAATATTTATTTTACATAAAAACTTCGTTAAAACTGTGTATTTTTTCAAATAAGTCGAAGCAGATTTAGATGCTCTTTCAAACTGTATGACGGGTGGCAACCCTGGACGGCGGACAAAGAGACTTGTAGAATGGAAACCGCGACACGAGGCCTATACAAGCAGAGGACGACCTTCTAGTCGATGGACAGATGACATTAAGAGAGTGGCTAGAAATTGGATTCAAATGGCACGAAATAGCAAGATATGGCTAGAAATGAGGGAGGCTTTTGTTCACCAGTGGACGGAATAAGCTTAATGATGATGATGAAACCTCAAAACGATTCATATAAAAAAGCATCATCACAAATTAAATATTTTCTTATCTTATCTGAGATAATGATAACAATATTCTGCAAATGCAATATCAGTTACAATCGGATTTTCTTACAAGAAATGCAATTATACCTTGTTATATAACTTTATGATGTTTTCTCAATTTAGCTAATTACCTCCCTTTATATTTTAGAGGCCATTTGTACACAATATTGTTTAATAATTATTTCTTTTTTGGACTGATTGTTTCTACTTTATATATAAGCGTGGTAATAAAACTTAGTCCTTAGAACAGGATAGTTATCTAATCTGAATTTATTTACTTTGCCAAGGGATAAACTTATCGAAAATCATAGAATCACTCGATATAGCAAAATTAATTAATATTTTGCAGATATATTTAATTAATAATATAATATATTTATTTGTGTTAAAATATATGTTTAATTCAGAATTTCTAATTTTGTATTAAATAATTTCATAGATTTATAACACAACTAGCGTGTACCAGCGACTTCGTTCGCGTCAAATTAATCATTTGTAATGCTGATGATAAAGCAAAGCAGGAATTTCCATTAACATACAAACTGGATAAAATTTTCTCACATTTATGTCAACATGAGAAAAAACAATATGGCAATATTATTATATAACTTGGTAATATTTGAGGGATAGTTCCGATTAGATAGAAAAATCCGTTTGCCAAAAATAAGCTTTTTACGTCAAGCAGTTTAAGCAGAATCGTGGTTAAAAAATTACCCAACTTTTTGGAACACCCTGTGTGATTTTTTTAAAAAATTTCAAAATATGTAAAAAAAACAAATAAATTATGCCATTAATTGTCCAAGCGTTTTCCCGAAAGACTAACCGTTTTTTAAATAACAAATATTGTAATATTTGAGGGCCGTTTTTACCCTCTTGGAATTTGAGATTCGAGAAACTCCTCCTTATCGAACCTCTACACCCCACAGTCAATCCGTTTGCCAAAACGCTTTAAACGTCAAGCAGTTTAAGCAGAATCGTGATTACTCAATGGTCATATTTTATGAAACACCCTGTATAAATTTATAAAAAATCTTAAAATATGTAAAACAACAAAATAAAATATAAGTGTTTAAGAGTTTTTCCGAAAAACTCACCGGTTTTTAAATAAAAAATATTATAATATTTGAGGGATAGTTTCACCCCCTTAGAATTCGAGTTTCGAAAAATCCCTTCTTATCGAACCTCTACACCCTAAAGTCAATCTGTTTTCCAAAAATCAGCTTTTTACGTCAAGCGCTTTAAGCAAGATCGTGATTAATCAATGACCAGATTTTTCGAAACACTGTATGTATACATTTTTAAAAAATCTTAATATATGTAAAAAAACAAAATAAAATATACGTGTTTAAGCGTTTTTTCGGAAACTTGACCGTTTTTTAAGTAAAAATATTGTAATATTTGTGGGGTGGTTTCACCCTCTTGGAACTGGAATTTCGAAAAATCTCTTCTTATCGAACCTTTACACCCTAGAATCAACCTGTATGCCAAAATTGAGCTTCTGACGTTGAGTGGTTTGAGCAGGATCGTGATTAATCAGTATGTCAGTCACTTAAGGATTTTATATAGTAGGTATTGCATAATGATATAAAGGATCCACATCGGTATTTAAATCAAAGATCAGTTGACACGGTATAGTGTCATGGATGCTGCCATATACAGGATCCGGAATCTGTAGCTCCTAGAGTAAAAAACTTGGTTACAGTGCTTTAAGTTTGCACTAAAAGTATGTACGAAGATGAATTGCAGGGAAATATTTTAACTTCTATAGGATGGCTGAAAAAAGTGTGAGTGGATTAAGATGATTTTTTTAACGAAACACCCTGTATATTATTGCTTTTTTGGCTTCTTTTCAGATCTCTTTACAAAATCCTAAGATATGAGTAAATATATTTCGATAGTTTAATAAATAACTGTTTTCAATACAAGTCCTAATCCAACGAGCACGCGACGTCAATGTAGATGTCTTTGCGTGCTTCATAGACTTCGAAAAGGCCTTTGATAGAGTCCAGCATGACAAACTCATCTCGATTTTACAGGAATCAGGAATAGACGATAGAGATACAGAAATAATAGCAAAACTTTATCGTCAACAAAAGGCCGTGGTTCGAATCGAGAACGAAACTTCAGAAGAATTTAGTGTAAGGAGGGGAGTGCGAGAGGCCTGTATATTGTCGCCTCTGCTATTCAATGTGTACTCGGAACATCTATTTAGAGAGGCACTGGATGGCACAGAGGATGGGCTGGTAATAAACGGAGAAATAGTAAACAATTTGAGATATGCAGATGATACCGTTCTGTTGGCCGATACCGCTGAAGGTCTCCAAAGGCTTATAGATCGTGTGGCGAATACATGCAGCAGATACGGAATGAGGATGAACTGCAAGAAGACTCAAACGTTGATCATTAGCAAGAACTACATCATCAACTTTCAGTTCACTGCTAACAACATCGTTCTCCCAGCGTCCGAGACAGTTGCATACCTGGGCTGCACCCTGACTAAAGACTGCGAAATAACCACTCTTGCGAAATAAAACACCGAATCGAAATCGCGAGAGGGACATTTAACAAAATGCGAAATATACTATGCAACCTGTCCCTCAACGTCCGCACTAGAATCAGAATCCTGAGATGCTACGTGCTCTCAACCCTTCTTCATATGGAGCAGAGGCGTGGACCCTTACCGACGCATCATGCAAGCGTGTGGAGGCATTTGAGATGTGGTGCTATACAAGAACTGTCCTGAAATAAAAACTATATTAGGTATTTACTTGATGTGTACTTACTAAATCATACAGCATATTCAAAATTTTACGGCAAACTTCCTAAAACGTAAAATATTTTTTCTTCGTTTTTTTTTTAAATAGCTAACCTAACCTAACACCCTGTATATTATTTTTCCAATAGATAGAGAATTATTTTTTTATGTAGAGTATTTCTAAATTTTTAACGGTTTCGCAGATATTTGCGGTTTTATATTTCATATGGCATTTAATACAGTAAATTTTTATCAAAGCCACCAAATACGATTTTTCTCTCGTATTTTACCGTTGAAAGAGCCATATTAGGCCAGTGCAAATAATTTTGAATTTGCAAATTTTTTTAGTAAGCTGCGACCATTGAAAATAGTTAGCATTAGTAACCCTTCTTAACATACTAAAAGTCCCCATTTGTCCAGTGTGTGCGTCATCAAAAAAAATCGGCCGCCATCTTGAATTTTGGTACTTTTTGGGAAAAAATGTAAATAACTCGAAAACGGTGCGTTATAGTGAAAAACTTCAAGAGGTAAAAATTAAAGAGAATAAAATCAGAATCAATAAAAAATAGTTTATTATCCTAACGCAGTGACGTACAAAAAATTTTTGAAAATCGAGCAATTTTTAAAAGGAATCACCGAAATGCAAATTACTAATTTTTAAAGCTTATTAACAAATAACATGGATATTTAGCATCAATTCAACTAAAATACAATCCTTGTGACATTTTCAAGAAATATTTATTGGTGGTTCAATAATATTTCAAAATTAACAAAAATTGTAAAAGCTATCCTTTACTAAATACATGTATACTAATAATGTGCGAAAGCAGCCTCCACCTTGTCCCGGTTGGGGCTATTTGCACTTAAACCAAGGTCTTTTTGTTACCATTTTGTAAACAACTTGTTTTTAAAAATATAGTGACAGTTTGAAAAATTAGGCTACAGGTTGGAAGAAAAAAATAAAAGGTACTAAATTACTTGCGAATGTCTTTTTGACATTAATATCATCTACGATCTTAACACTTTTTCATTATGATAAATATATTATAAACATACTCCTACAAATCGAATAACAATAATTCAAATTATGACCATTTTAATAAAAATGTGTTACCAACTTGTAACCTAACTTTTCAAACTGTCATCTCTAGAAAAAAATGAAATTTACAATTTTATTGGATTTGTTCTTCATCGACCGATATTTGTTTGTTGTCGCAAGAAATACCATTACAGTCACCACGTAAGCTTGAACATGGCATATTGGATTTTAAACATGTACATAGTTTATTACATCCAGATTTGCAATTACAGAAAATTATTTTCAATGCTAATTCTGGTGCCACTGCGTTTGACATTGTTTTTGGAACTAAGGTATCCGTTTTTTTACTCCATCCCCATTCTGTTGCCCCTTTTCCGTTATTTAGCCAATACTGCATTTGTAAATAGACCTATAATAATGATTTTCAGCTGCGTTGGTTGTTGGAGGTAAGGTAGCTAAATCAAAATATTTACCAAGTGCCTGACGAGATGTAAGGGTTTTATATTTATAATACCTCAACTGATCTAAATCTTTTGCTAGCCTATGTCGACCATATAATGAAAATAAGAATGTATTTCCAGCTTCGACTAGCTCAGATTTTTGTGCTGCAGGATCTAAAAAACGGATGTAATTTGTCGCAGATGAGGATCCTTTTGCAACGTTTTGAAAGTCGCCAGTTTACCTTTTTTAAACAAGCACGAGGTTGTATCACATCCTGATATAACATGTGGAAATAAGATTGAATGCTTCATGTCACCAGTCTTGTTCTGCATATTACCGATGTCAGTAATGTCAGTTACTCTGTGAGGTTTGGACGATTTTTCAGGCCGAAGCATAAAAATAGAATTTTTTGTCCGAAAATGCAGTAATAAAACTAATAAATCAGTATCTTCGCCAACTAAAGTAACCGACGCCGACGTAGAAGATTCATTTACTTTCAAAACATAATTTACTAAAAAAAAAGTAACACTTACCTACTAAGGCGTAAACATCAACACTTCTACATCAAACATCAAACTTCTACTTTTGGTTTTGCGATATTTAGGAAGAAGTAACAATAAACACTACTTACTAGTAACAGGCCTACTATGATTATGGCGACCGATATCAAACTCAACAGTTTATTTTTATTTTATATTTTATTTTTATGTGAATGTTAATATTAAAGACAAGTATGGAAATTCATAAAAAGTAACCTATTAAATGACATTTTACACTCTCTACGATTTTCGGTTCGCGAATGCTTGAATCTAGAATATTTCCCGATTTAAAAATTCAGAAGATGAACCTTCGCTGCTAGACTAAAATTAGTTTTTAACGAATCTGATAGATTTTTTACTTCTCTTCAATTTTTACCTCTTGAAGTTCTTCGCTAAAACGTACCGTTTTCGAGTTATTTACATGTTTCCCAAAAAGTACCAAAATTTAAGATGGCGGCCCATTTTTTTTTATGACGCACACACCGGACAAATGGGGACTTCTAGTATGTTAATAAGGGTTACTAAGGCTAACTATTTTCAATGGTGAATGTCATAACTGTACTGGGGTATATAGAATAATCCTGCGTGTGTCTGTGAAAGCTTTAAAAATTTTGAAAAAATGTTTATTTTTTAATTCTCCAGCTCATAAAAGATAAAAGTATGACTACAACTTTTAATTTTTAAATGGCACCCTCGGTATTTTTTTACTTTATTTGATAAACAATGGCATTCTGAATAAAATGACATATCATATGTCAACTTTTGACATTCTCCTTAATAAAAAATCGTATTTTAAAATTCAATCTAGAGTGTCATGACTATGTTAAAAACACTAATTCTTAATCAAGAAGCCTTGGAAAAATAGATCTAATGGTTTTAGTGTCTTATCATTGCCAGTTAGAAAATGCTCAAATCATATTTTTAATCATATCTCAATTTTTTCAAATAGAACAAGGGTGGCTCATTAGCATATTTTTAGAATAAGAAATTTTTAGAATTTAAAATAAACCATATGCGAAAATGTTAAAAGCAGAGCAAAATGCAATCAAAAAATTTTCAAAATTTAACAAACAACTTAAAACACATATCAGTGGAATTCCACACATATACAATTGGTAGAACTACCCTAATGTTAACAATTAAATAAAATATATGTATATGTTATAAATTTAAGATCGCTTGTAAATAAAAATAATAAGGGACAAGGCCAGAATATAATCAGGATATTTTCTTATTCGCATTTAACGAAAAAAATCGACGATGGTGGCACTGTTTTATACAAAAAACTACCAGGATCAGAACTAAATCAGTCATCAAACGATCTCAAATTACTAAAAGCACTTGGAAGAAAGTGATAAAACACTTAACCTAGGGTTGGCAACTTTGAAAATAAAAAATAGGGGCAAGATGATAAAAAGAGGCACAGGCGAAACTTTTTTTAAACGTCGCGTCGCTCAAATGTCGAGAATTTACCAAAAAGTTATATAAACGGTATGCGATAAATATTTAAAACAAACAAAAATATTTATACTCAAAACTTATTAAAATAAAGCAAACCATTGTCAACAAAAGTTTTTTTCAAGACATAAACTAACAATAAGTAAACATAAAATTACATAAAAGACACAGATTAACAATTCTTTAAAGCATTGTGGCGATAAACGAATATTTTTTAGATTTTGAAGTTGGTATGCAACAAAGTTTTCAATACGTGAGAGAAAAGAGGACAATCAGATCAAAAAAAGGACTGTTTCTGGAATAGAGGACGGCTGGGAACCCTATTTTAACCTCCTGTAGCTACGAACCAAAGCAGAATTGGATTAGTTGATATAAAAAATAAATCTTATTTTTACGTGAGGAACTTCCCCACGAGAGATGGAACATGTTTTTGAAACACCTTGTATATGTTTTTTTTTAATTTCAAAATAGGTAAAAAAACAAGCTAGTTAAATTAAAGGAATACATGATAAATTTAAATTATATTCGGACTGTTTACATTAAAAAAAAACTGGAGAACGCCGACTGAGATACCTGGAGATAACGGCACGGCAGCGGCGGCGGCGGAGCCTTTTGCCAGTGCCGTTTTTTTGAGTCTTTAATTATTTTATTCAATAATATATTTTGTATGTGGTTTGTATATCTATAAAAATTTTAAATAGAGTAACAGCGCTTTCAGATGGAGCGGACCGTACGCGCAGAGCGTCCGCACGGATGTTTTTTCAAGATAGCTCATCCGGACGGAGCATACGCGACCCAGGTGAAATTGTTCATATAAGCTCATGGTACTTGCTCGAAGTGGCGGACGGTCCGTCGCGGACGCTCCGTTCCATCTGAAAGCGCTGTAAGATAAGACCTAATTCGACTTTATTTATTTAAAAAATTAGAAATTTAAGTAATTAAGATTTAAATTATTAATTTAAATCTACATTTAAATGCCAATAACTAACCTGGAACATATATTGTAAATAATATATCTGCATTTCTTCATTTCTAAAGTTGTATATTTTTTCAAGGTATTCAATTCGCCACATTATATATTCTATGGCTTTCCATCATTGCAGCACGCTTATTAATAATTTTTAAATTATTAATATGTATATAATTTTAAATCTAATTCCCAGTTTTTAAACCTTCGCCGTAATGTGCTTTCTGAACAGGTTTTTTTTAAAGCTCGGAGAGTTTTTTTTAATTATTTCTATGGCGGGAACTTTATTATTTTCATATTTGCCATAAATTAAGTTTCTTAGTAGTCTGGATAGTTCAAATTTCTGGATTTTTCTATATCGGATCGTTCCTTTCTTTGTCGATTCCCTTTATTTATGAGAGTACCGTAAGGAACTTCTGATAGCATGGCCACCTTTTTCAACACACTCGATTTGCCTCTCTTATCTTCTATGTATCCTATATGTAAAGCTTGTTTTACATCTTTAATTCCGTTCAGCACAAATAGCGCATAATTTACGTTTAAGCCGTTAATAACTCGACGAAAAGTTCATTACGTTTATTCATTTTCATAAAATTTTCATGTTTTTATAAAAGAAATCACTAATAAATCTTTGTATATGAGATTTACCTACTTTGGCTAACTTACCTATAGAAGACAAAATTGCATCTTTCTAGTTAGGATGCATAATTAACATGATTAAAAATAAAGGAAAGAATATTTATTTTTATATAAAAATGGGATGTGGAATCCGAGCCCCTTGAGACTCGAGGCACTTGTTCCGCGGAGCCGCGGTGTATACGCCACTGGTTAAATAGACGCCCCAATCCTTTTGATGGTTCGCCAAAGGCTCCGGAAAAAACGGAGACAACGCCGTCCGACTGGGCATAGGCTCGGCTCGAAGCTCAGATCCCGTCCAAATATGACGAGTCAACCTCAAATCCGCTTGAGGTTGACTCGTCTCGGGTGTCTCTCGCACTCGTCTCGACATATTTATACGCAGCTTTAGAATTATGAAAAGTGATCGGAAAGCAACCAAAAACTGCAATAATATACAAGGTGTTCCATTTAAAAAAATTATCCCGATTTACTCACACTTTTTTGAGCCACACTACAGAAGTTAAAATATTTTCTTGAAGTACATCCTAGTACATACTTTAGGTTTGCACTTAAGCAATCCCAAGTTTTTTATTCTAGGAGATCCAGATAGATGCCCGACGCACTATTGCCGGACCCTGTATTTTAAGATTAATATGTATCTAATTACTTTTACCATTTCAGCCAATTTCTACATTGAGCAAATTTTGTACCAGACATTTTAATATCTTAAAAAGCAATTTAACCTTTCAGAGTATAAACGTAAAGCATAAAGTAACTGTGGTTTTAGACTTACCTAATTAATTTAAAATTTTAATTAACAATTTAGGAATAGAAAACTCCACTCCACCAGTTTGCTTTCTTTTTTTGGTTAATTTAATTTGTAGAATTAATCAACAAATAATTAAGAAAAGCTTTATTTATAATAACAATTTTTAAATTAAACATCTGAATAGTTTAATTGTTTATTTTGGGGTACCAGTCACATATTTAAATGAGGATTCTTAAGCAGATACTTTTTAAGAACATTAAGAAAATGCAAAAAATATTTTTTTTATATTGAAATCGTTTGTATACTGTAAACGGAGAACATAACTTTTTCAGATAATAAAACGAGATTTGGTATGTTAGTATATGACATAAATTAGAATTGATCGATGTATTCAATTGTTTTCGGCCACTTCCTGTTTCACCGGAAATGAC
Organism: Sitophilus oryzae; assembly: GCF_002938485.1. Lineage (NCBI taxonomy): Eukaryota > Metazoa > Arthropoda > Insecta > Coleoptera > Curculionidae > Sitophilus > Sitophilus oryzae. The sequence continues at coordinate 2,306,416 of NW_022145813.1, read as the reverse complement.
TACAACTTTTGATTTTTAAATGACATCCTCGGTATTTTTTTACTTTATTCGATAGAAAATGACACTGAATAGAACAGGCTCTAGACACTCAATGGTAATTTTATAGACCTACAAATTTAGTTTCTTCCGCATCGCCAGACGGCGCAAAAGACATTAACATACAGGTTTCTAATTTATAATATAAAGATCCTATGACTGCCTCTATATTGACTACCGTCTATGGTCTAGTTGACAAAATGTTGGTGATCTGTCAAGTTATTTTTAAATCATTATATAAATAATCCTTAAATCAGATATTCCTGATTTGTCGGAAACTTCATGATTTGTAGTTTGTGTGGATTTTGATATTTACAGTCGATCACCATTTTCGTGTAAGATACTAAACTTTCTTATTAAAGACATTTGGCATTTTAGAAATAACAAATTTATTAACCAAATAAAAAAATAATTTAATCGTAATTTTTACCAATAATTTAGTACCAAACACTTTGCAGTTCGAGTCAAATTGTCGTTATGAACCGCATGTTAGAATTTAAAATAAACCATATGCGAAAATGTCAAAAGTTGACATATGATATGGCATTCTATTCAGATTGTTATTTTCCATCGAATAAAGCTACACGCACACTGACTGGTGCTGATCACGATCAGGGCAGCGATAACATGAGCGATCATTCTAGCACACACCAACGCGTTCACATTCACGACCGTACCTATATGTAGTGCGCCATCCTGTAGATATACATAGGTACAAATTAAAAATGTGAATTATGTATACCGAAAAAAAAACATTCTTAAATATTTACCTACAATATTTAAACTTAAACAATAAAAATGTATACATTTGTACTATCCAATCCAATTGCAACTCCAATTTTGCCTCAAACTTTTTATTTTTAATTATTAAATTAATAATTTAAATTAATAATTTATTATTTTTATAACTTGGATTGGATAAATCATATAGAATTTTGTGTATTTTGCAGTAAATTGCAACAAGAAAAAAACACACAAAACACACGATCGAGTTTTGGAGACGAAGCAGCCTGGCGGCGTTCTATTCTGCGGTGGCGATCAGATTCAACTTGTCGAGTTTGATCGCGTGATCGCGACCCAACTGATAGGACTTTTCCCTTATTTTGTGTGTTTTTTCTTGTTGCAATTTAGAAATGGAGTTAACAGAGCAGCTAATTAAGGCTAGAAAAATACACAAAATTCTATATGATTTATCCGATCCAAGTTACAAAAATAATAGAATTAAAAATAAAAAGTTTGAGACAAAATTGGAGTTGCAATTGGATTGGATAAGTACATATGTTAAAGATAGTAAGTACATTTTTATTGTTTAAGTTTAAATATTGCAGGTAAATATTTAAGAATTTTTTTTTCGGTATACATAATTCACATTTTTAATTTGTACCTATTTATACCTACAGGATAGCGCACTACATATAGGTACGGCGGTGAACGTGAACGCGTTGGTGTGTGCTAGAATGATCGCTCATGTTATCGCTACCCTGATGGTGATCGTGATCGCGGCCGTGATCGCACAAGTGTGCGTCTAGCTTAAAGTAAAAAAGTACCGAAGGTGTCATTTGAAAATCAAAAGCTGTAGTCAGTGCCGAAAAAAATATTTTCTGGTTTTTAAACAGTAGCCTATGACAAACGTCAAGCGATGTAAAACTATATCTGGCCATGTCATATTGCCATTAGGTATCACTAAAATTCGAGATATATTTTTATAAATACACTTTATAAAGTTTTAGCAGCAGTATAGATAATAAACGAAATTCAAAAAATTAATTTTTTTGACAGAAGGAAATAAACTGCCTGATGGTTTGACACTTAATATCAAAGGAAGCTAGATAAAATCAAGAAAGATTTACGCTTGAATCTTAAATAACTTAAAAACGATTTATTTTAGGTATAGGAACATGTATAATCAAAAAGTAACGATTTGAAAAACCTTTTCACTAGTGAAATAAAAAGTGTGTTTTGATTTGAAAAAAAAATGATCTATATGATAATTTTTTGTCTCTCAATTCCATGACAGCTACAGCCAAATATTATATGACATTCAAACAATTTAATTGTTGAAATAGAGTGCCACATGTCTTCTCTCTATGTCACAGTGGCCGTGGTAATCACTAAATTTGACGTTTAGGCTATACAATTTTTTTTGACAGTCAGTTTTTTTCCTCCAAAAATTTTAAATATTTTTTTTTCTCAATAACGGTTAATGTTAGGTATAGACTGTTTGATATCAAAATTCATAACATTTTACAGAGAATTTAAGTTTGTAATAAAAATGGGAGTACCCATTTAAAATCAGAAAGTTTCTGTCAATTTCCAATATTTCCGGAAGTGCCACCATATTGAAAATATTTTTAATCGCTCGATCTCGTTGTAAAACAATTACGTGCAAAAAGGTCTCGTAGTTCTCTACAAACTTCTAATGCACGCTCAGCCTGGCACACCCTGTATACTTTCTTGTTCGGGGCGTTGATTCGTCGAGCCTTTATGGTCTAAAGATTTTAATTAACTTGGTTAGTTTCAATTTATTTAAAAAAAAACGGTTAATAACATTTTTTTTATTCAGATCTACCTGCCACCCCTTAAAATGCTTGGACTTTTTTAAGAGACACCCAGTAGATCTCGAATTCAATGACGTCACGTATAAGATGAGGCTTTGTATCAAGTTGGTATTGGATAGAAACACCGTATGATCGAAAAAACGGCTGGGAAATGACGATCAGTGACGTTTCCCATTTAAATTTACATCTAAAATGACAGCGATCTTCATTTCATAGCCTTTCTGAAATATATAAAGTGCTTGTTGTGGAGTAGGCAAAGTTGGTTAAAAACAGACAGCCATTAAAATGCTGATTGTTGTTTGGATTTTAAAATTGTAGAATTTTACAAAAAAAGAACAGAGTAAAACAATTTATGGTAGGGTATCTTAATTTTAAAACGATGTAGTTTTAATATCATATTTATTACACTATAATACTACTATATATTTTAATGCAAATGCCAAACTAATATGCCCGGTATATCAAATTATTTTATATACCTACGGTTGAAAATGTTAAGTAAATCATATTTTGAATTAGTTGTGTTTTTGGTTGGCTTTTGAGAATGTGACACCAAGTTTACAAACCTGAATAAAAAATAACGGTTTTTTTTCTTAATTATAATTAATTGAATATAATACAAATGAGTCTTAAAATTTCATTGTTTAAATCTTGCCTAATATCTTGTTAAACCATTGTTTATTATTGAAATAATGTTTTTATTTAAAATTGAATGAAAATTTAACAAAAGGCGTGAAAGAATACATGATAGTGTAACAGATATTATTTATTTTTTGACAGTTTTTATGAGTCGCTGTATCCAAAGATTGATTCTTGTCAAATTTATATATTATACCGGGTGCGTCTCAAAAGTGACTCACTCCTATAACTTTTTTTAATTTTTTAAATAAAAAAACGAGATTTGGTTGGAACTTTCCCATACAGCACATCAAATCACATTTACGATGTGTTTACATTATTAGATGTAGACACAGGGTGACACAATTCCCCCGATGCAAATATGCTATGTTTACACATTGTAGTTCAACACGTATGCACAAAGGTTAAACGTCCGCCTCACACAATGTAGCCACAGTATAGCATTTACGTATACACAAAGTAAGGGATACACAGTGTGCCGTAGGATACACAGTGCTTGTGTATTACGTTTAAACTCTGTTTACACATTGCAGTTGTGACTACCGCGTGTATACATATGTATTTTGCTTCGTATATACATCTTGTGCTAGATAAAACTACTTCTTATGAACGAATTTAGGAAATAATACAAGTTTTGATGCCTAACTTTTCGTTCTTTTTAAGAAATATTTATTCAATGATACCAATTATATCTTTTTAGAACGGAAATTAGGAAGGCAAAACTTTGTATTTTCCAAAAGTATCTCGATGGTAAGTTCAAGAGAAGTAGCCTTAAAACTGTTCCATTTTTGTTTTGTATTAAATGTACCATTTTTCTTCCATAAAATGGATTAAGTGGTTAAAAATAAAATTCTTATATTTCTTTATATCATGGAACGCAATAGCGCAAATAACACAATAATAATAATTATTTACACTACAGAAACCAGAAGTAAGAAAACACTGTAAAAGAACAGAATTTATATCAAAATGTATTAAAATATAAGTAGGTACCTAGTATAACAACATACTAAAATGGTAAACACTGGTATATCGCCACGATTTGGTGGACCTCATCGTTTAGTCATTTTTTTCTCTTCTTTTCCCTTCAAGCAGTTGGTTTGTTAGCATACTCATTCATCGAGATTAACAATCTCAGATTGACAATCTCACCCTTAAATTTTATATGAAACTGATTATTGAATATTAAACATACCTGTATATTGATCCATCAATAACTTACCGAATATCAGTGTAAGAAGTTCTTTGAAGTGTTTAAATCTTTCTTTCTCTGGTCCATTTAGATTTGTATTATTTCCAAATTAAAAAAAAAATATATTGCAGAGCTAACCTCTTTATCATTATACGAGAATATTTGGAGTTTTCATTTATTGGAGTCAAAATTTGGTAAATTGGGTATCGAGTAAGGGAAGAGTCGCTGCTATAATATTAATAATACTCTTAGGCAGGTGTAACAAGGTAATTAAAAACTTGTGCTTACCTTAAAATCTCTTTTAAACTACACACAAACAGAACATTTATATAGAGCTTCCGAATGATAAAACAATAATGGCTGCTAACGCATACCACTCCTAGAAAGGAGAAAGGAGAGAGGTCGGTGTGTCTACACTGAGGCTATCCGCGCGTGCGCACACCTTCATTTCATGGTAGAATGTAGACACAACAGTACACTATTACAAAGTGTCTATATAGAAATTTATATTATGTGTATACGTCACATTTTTACAAGGTGTATACTATAGGCACAACTATGATACGAAGTATCACACATACATATGACATATACATTGTATATCTCATATACCGACGTCAGATTTCATAATTTTAATAATTATTTGTTACGTTACAAAAAACTCTTTAGAATCTTGAGTGCATACGGTATACAACTAGTAAACACTATATCACACAACTCTATCAATATAAACCTGCGTGTATCTCATATGTATATGTTAAAACTAGATGAACACTTAGGTTCACTTTAACATATGTTGTTTCTCATGTGTCTCCCTTGTAGAAACGTAATTTCATTTGGACGTGCTATATGGGTTTTATTGTGAACGAGATTGGAACTTTTTATATTCTCGCTTAATAAAAAATCGTATTTTAAATTTCAATCTAGAGTGTCATGGCTATGTTAAAAACATTAATTCTTAATCAAGGAGCCCTGGAAAAATAAATTTGATCGTCTAATGTTTTTAGTGTCTTGCCCTGGTCGGTTAAAAGATGCATCTGAATTTTTTTAAATGGAACGAGGGTGGCTCATTAGCATATTTGGAAAATGAATTTATTAACGAATAATTTGATGAAAACCAAACCACACATTTGATATTTCGAGTCAAATTTTCGTTACGAACCGCAAGTTATAATTTCAAATAGGTAAACCATGTGCGAAATGTCAAAAGTTGACATATAATATGTCATTCTATTCAGAATGTCATTTTCTATCGAATAAAGCAAAAAAATACCAAGGGTGTCATTTAAAAATCAAAGTTGTAGTCATTTCAGGTGAAACAGGAAGTGACCGAAAACAATTGAATACGTCAACCAATCCTAATTTGTGTTATATACAAACATACCAAATCTCGTTTCTTTAACTGAAAAAATAAAAAAGTTATAGATGGGAGCCGCTTTTGAGACGCACCCGGTATATAAAAATTCTGGGTAATTTGCAATTAGAGATTTCTTAAACAATATCTGTACATACCTTTCTGGCGGGTTCATTCCTTAAAAAAAGCCTGGCTATTGCACCAATGAAGGAAAACTCTAAGAAAATAAAAAAAATATTTTTTTGTAAAACATCGTTGATTATATATTTATTACCCATGTGTGTGTGTCTCAAATTTACCCATCAAAAAAAATTGATTCTCATACCAACTTCATATTGATCACGTAATAAAAGTTGAGAAGTCAATTTAAAAAGTTTTAAACTTCAAAATGAGACAATGGGTTTTCTAATTTCAGTTTTTCCAAGACTGACACAAACATTAAATAAATTATAGTGAGTAATTATTGTTCTTGATGTGTAAGACAATGTAAAAAACAAGAAAACTGACTGAATATAAGTTTTATTTGCAAAGTCTCAGTTTTTACCTAAATATGGGGAGTCTCATTTTTACACCACAGAACATCAAGTGTTTTTAAAAGACCTCTCTGCTAAAATAACTAAATAGTTACCCAGACAGCACAGTGACATTTTAAAGACATCTATAAGACAACTTGTTTCAACATTACTGACATCTCAAAGACGTCTATTTTCGCCTTTAGACGTATTAAAGGCATCTTACCAACGTCTGATGTTAAAAAATCCAACATCTTTAAGACGTCTTGAGTACAATGTCTTTAAGATATATTTTAACAATGTACTTAAGATGTCTTTTAATATGAATGAAAGTGGAAGACAATGATGAATTATAAAATAACACATCTTCTTGGACTGGCATTGTCTTTAATTTTTAAATTAAGCATGTTTCTCTCAAATGTTACACTGACCAATATGCAGTGAACAGTTAACATTTTATAATAGTGACATATCTGACCGAAACGTTATGTATTGGTATTTTTTTCTTGGACAACCACTGGAGGGACATCTTCAGTGTTATCATGCGCATCTAAAATATGAATCATAGAAATAAGATAATTGTTCAAATACACACACCGGAAAAGTCTAGGGATATTACAATTTTATCCAGCCATCGTCAGTAATTTAATTATTTGCATTTCTGATATAATAAAATTAAAAAAACAAATAGTTTACAGGACGTATTGGAAATAAAAATGCGAAATTTACCGAATTTTTCAAATTTACCTTGATTTTTATTGAACTCAAAAAATACACACATTTTTTTTTATTCTAAACTGTGAATTAAAAAAAAGATAAAACCAGTTTTACTTAATAAAGATTATGGCCTCCTCTACTGTTCATTACAGCCCTACATCGTCTCTCCATGCTCCTGATCAGGTTGTCGATCTCTTCTTGAGGTACAGCCTGCCACGCTGCATTCACGGCCCGAACTAGATCCCTACGAGTTTCACGAGGCATACCCATTCTCAAAATTCTAATTTGGACCGCGTCCCATACGTGCTCGATGGGGTTGGGGTCAGGAGATTGTGCCGGCCAGGGTAATATATTTAATTGATGAGCATTGATAAACTCACTTACCACTCTGGCTGTATGAGGCCGTGCATTGTCATGCATGAAAATGAAGTTTCTCCCAAAATCATTAGCATAGGTCATAGGTAACAGGACAGGCTCAAGAATTAAATCACGATATGTGATTCCTGTTAGAAACCTTTCAAGAAAAACGAGATCGGTTTTTCGGCCTAACTGGACTCCTCCCAAGACCATAACTGTTCCACCTTGATAAGGGTGCACTTCCTGAACATGATCTAACCGAATAAGATTTCCCGGTTCTCTCCATACCCTAAGTCTTTTCGAATCCGGATGAATTCCAAAGCGTGACTCATCCGTGAAGAGAACATTGGCCCATTGTTCATTCGACCACTGAACATGATCTTGAGCCCACAAATATCGTACTTCTCGATTTCCTCTCGTTAAGGGTTGAGCTCTCCAGGGGCGTCTACTTCTTAAGTTGACCTCTCTTAATCTATTGTGAACAGTGTCAGGACTAACGGTTACATTATGTGTTTCCTGGAGAATTAAACTAAGCTCTGGTGCTGTAAGAGTCGGTCGGCGTCGATCATTTAATTGTAAAAAATGATCTTCCTGAGGGGTAGTAATGCGATGTCGCCCTGTGTGCCTTTCTGCAACATCACCACTTTCACGGTAGCGTGCACTTAATCGCGATATTACACCTTGCCTTGTATTTAATGCTCTAGCTACGTTGATTTGGCGCATTCCAGCTTCGAGCATACCCATGGCCCTTAGCATTTCGTCTCTGTTAAGATGTCTACGCTCCATAATGTAGTTTAATACTAAACAGAGTTATTTGAATGAATTCTGGCCAGTTATCATAAAAAACATAGCCAGTACAGGTTAAATTCGAACAATTGATGGTAGGTGCTTTTTATACATTTGACAAAAAATGCACAAACACTTCTGCAAATATCCCAAATTTAGAAATAACTAGTGTGACTACTTCGTTTCAATCGAAGTAGAAAGAATCGGCCTACAAATATGTGGTTGTGTATTCAAAACATTTATTTTTAACTTTAATAAAATGATATCCCTAGACTTTTCCGGTGTGTGTATATCTAACAACCTAAATGTGTTTTAAACTTACCTGTCTTACCTACAATATCAGCTTTAACTTCTTTGATCCAGCTCTAATGATGAAATTTTGGTAAATTCTCTGATGAAACTTTATATCACGTCCCTTTGCCAAACGGTTTTGCGCGCCTTTTTACAACAACGACAAGAACAAACATTTTCCGCTAGGTTTTCCAGAGATTTTCGATCACATAACCTCACATCAACATCAACCACAACCACAGAAGATAACTGTCACGCCTGTCAATCGTCATATTTGCGCCTATAAATTAAATCAGGATAATGTTTTTATTTCTGTTAAGATTATACCATATTTCTGTCATATTATACCAGATTATACTCTCCTTTTTTATGATTATCGCCTACTCTAGAAAAAAAACGAGATAAATAGAAAAAATTAAATTTAAAATTTCTAATCATTTCTAATGTCATTTTAGAGACGTCCTAAAGATGTTTTATTTCGTCATCTTATGAATGAATATCTTTAAAAAAGTCCAAAAGTTGTCTTATTTTAGTCTTTAGGCGTTAAGATCTAATTAAGATATAAAAAAGACGTCTTTAAGATATTATGTGCTGTCTGGGATATATTTAGACTTTTTAAATAGTTTTTTTTTTCTATTTGTGTTTTTGCTTCTGGTGACTGGTAGGAAAAGCACTGACAAGTTTCTTTCCGTTTGGAGGAAATTATTTTTCTTATACAAATAAAAAAATAAATTAATCAAAAAAAAATAAATTTGGAGAAGTATAAAGGAGATGAGCCATTTTAGAAGAAGCAAGACGTTTTATGAAGAATGCATTTTTCTCCAATTATTAATAATAAAAGTTTTTCTTCTTATACGTACGTACGTTCATAGACGTACTTTCGTACGTTCCGAGAACATACTGTAGGTATAAATTACCAAACGAGACTTTCCTTATATTCAAATCCTTATAAAAAGGGCACATGTTTCCAAACCAATAGCAGGGGTTGTTTTTGCAACAGGTAATAAGCGTTCAATTGGGGATGAATCCCGAGGCGCTGCAGGTAGTCAGACTATCTCAGTAAATTCAAATAAACATAGAATATGTCAGTTTAGTTTTCATTTTACTGTCTGGTGCAAAGTGTCAAGTAAATTATTGATATTAGAATGATTTTAAGTGAATTTATTTCAAAATTGTGATTAAAGGAGGTAAATATTTTAAAAAGTCATATTTCATAAGTTCGGTATCTTTTATTTATTTTCATATTTTTATCTCCAAAAATATACAAAAAATTCTACTGCAGCGTTAAGTTCAGAAGGCTGTCAAAGTTGGTTTCTTATCACATCAGCTCTTTCCAAAATGGCGGAACACAATCCGTCAAAGGCAACCGAAAATTGGCATTTTTTAAATAAATTTAACTTTTTTTAAACTAGCTAATTTTATAGCGAAGTCGTAAATAGATTTTTTGGTTACCATGACAAAAACTAAATATGTCGCTTTTCTAAATTTTCATAACAACACACTTAGAAGTTTATAATAATGTGTTTTATGAGCGGAATTCAAGTATTTTTTGATAGTTACTTTTAAAAAATATACGGTATAAGAGTGTTAAAAGTTGTTCAAAATTGAAGTCGCCATATTTATGCCCTGAATGTCCTGAATGACATTTAATGTGGTGTTGCCAGAGTGTGTTGAAATTCCAAACCAAGGTTATATTTTACGATGTACTTAAACAGCCGTTAAACGGTAGCCTACTAAAATGCCGTTAATAAATATTGTGACGTCGTTCATGTCGGCGGAAAGTGATGCCTAGCTATAAGCATTCTGCAAGAGCACCTGTGGCTCAGTGGCTGAGGCCATCGCTTCGTGAGCGAATGGTCCGTGGTTCGAATCTCATGTCGACCAAGACTTTTTTATTTTTTTTTTTGCTTATAGCGTGATCTTATTGCATGGGCTTAACTCTTTATGGTTGGATTGGTTTAGTTATTTGGCTGGTTGGTTAGCGTGGTTATTTGGAGGGTGTTAATTCATTGGTTAGTTGGTTATTTGGTGGGGTTGGTTGATTTTTACTAATTTATATTTGTTTTTTATATTCTTTTATCAGTGTCGAGGTTAGTTGCGTTGGTTAAGTTGGTTATTTGGTGGGGTGGATAGCGTTGGTTAGTCCTTCTAACATTCCTATATTTCATAAAGCCGTCAAGTGCGTCACATCGACGACGTCATACCTATTAACGGCATTTTAGTAAGCTACCGTTTAACGGCAGTATAAGTACAGCCTATATTTTATACAAAAGCGGATAATATCAACAAAACACACCTATAGTTTTTGGTTGGGTGGTTATTTATTGGGGGTTGGTTAGATTTGTTATTTTGGGAGGGTTTATTTGGTTGGTTTTTACAAATATATTTTTGTTTTTTTTTATATTGACTGATTTTTAATTTTCTTTATTTGTTTGCGGTAAATGCATATAATAAATGTAGAGTTTTGGTTAAGTAGGGAAATGAAACTAAATAACAATGATAAAATTAATTAAAAACTAATACTACTGAAATTGCCTGTTATAAGCGGCAGCACTGCCTAACCTTGTCATAATTTGTCCGTGTCACCTGTCAAAATAAGCATGTTCTGTGGTTCACCTGTGGTCAAAATTCATCCTCAACGTCAAATAGTACCAACATTGCTTTTAAAAGGATAGTTTAAACATCAAACTTCCTGTTTCACCGGAAATGACTACAACTTTTGATTTTTAAATGGCACCTTCGGTATTTTATTATTTTATTAGATAGAAAATGACACTGAATATAATGACATATCATGCCACGCCCTTTCTAATTTGAAGTTCAATAAAACACAAAGTTTACTTAATCTGAATGAGTTGCATAGAGGCCACTAGCTTTTTAATTTTAACAGCCGGGTGATCGGGGTTCAAAGATATTAATAAAAGGGCGCCACGAGATTATACTCTATGAACTCGGCAATAAAGATGTAACTATTAAGTAGACTTCAACACTAACCTCGAACTGTTGAGTGCAACTATCATGAACTTCAAATATTCTATAACTATTTGTACTTAAGTGACTCTAACTTAACTATGAGACTAGACTGTAAATAAGACTACTAAAACTATTTAATCAATTTATTAAACAATGAAAAAGTTAATATATATATAAAGTAATGAATGAAATGTAAGAGAAATGAAATGTGTTAAGAAAAGCAAATTGAAATGTACGAAAAGAAGATTTTAAATCAAATGAGAAATAACTAAACCTATGACGTCAAACCCCCTTATCTAACTTAATACTAGATACAATCAGGGTGGTTTATACCCATAAATCAAATCTAAAATTATATAAATATCTAAACAGTCTTACTCTACTCGATGTGATATACTTGAAAACTTCCTCCGGCTGAGCTACGGCGTATAGCTACAGGGTTGCTAAGGCGGTGTACAGCAGCTCGGTGTACTGTCACTGGAGCCCACGGATGTCAGCAGAGGTACAGGTGAAAGGTAGGTGTTGAGATTTCAAATGGTGAACATAAAAACCCTAAAATAGCATTGGTTGTCTTAGAAAAGAGCCTCAATTATAGAACAAGGACTAGCACAACGTGTAGGAGTTAATAAAGGTAATAAAGAAGGACTAATAAAATCTGAACTTTACCTCAACGAGGGTTTATGATGTCCAACGGGTAACTCTACACACGGGCAACAGGAACGGATGGAATTCTGGACTGTTCTGTGCTGTACGGTCTGGATCGGTCTTCTTGCTCTACAATTACGAACAACCAAATAAGACTTAAGAAAGATAACACTCAACTAATCTTTCTACACCACGTGGGCGTGGAAAAGTCGAAAACCAGACAACAATATGAACAAAAATCAGTTGAGCATTGACTTAGAATAGGCAGAAGAATTATAGCATACCTTGGAACTATGCGGGGACTTCTTGGGCACGTGGAATCGGAATATCAGTCGGAAAATTAGGCTATTTTAATCCCATTGCGGAAATTGGTCGGCGGTCCATAAAATCATCAAAATCCAACCACGTCTCTGACCAAAGGTGTTTCGAAAGCCTTAATCCTTCTTTACGAAGACCTGCTATTCACCAACAGGGAATGTTTCACGAAACGGCAGCCAGTTCTTCACGACGACACTCTTCAGCCGGGGAGTACACAAGAAGTGATGCAAGGATTCGATTTCCTTCACAAAATCAGATTTCAACCGGAAATCTCCCTCCAGGATATAGATAGAGAACTATATACCTTGACTAGTCCAACTCACAAAAAGGCATAAATAAAAAACGATGTTGTAGATTATTTTCACAGCCATCTTCGATATCCGGTCAATGAACGAACTAAACTCACAAATTCCCACAATTAAATGAACGAATTGCACACTGCGATCCACATCAAAAATAACCAATTTAACTACGAAATTTTATCTGATAATTATAAAATTTCAATAACCAAAACAAAGGATAAATAAATCCAAAAACATCTGATTTGATCTGACAGTGACAAGTGACGGACAAAAGTGATGATCAAAGATATAGAGAGATGGACAAAAAGCCTACTGCTGCTGGTGTGCCTGGTCCAGTGACAATATTGTGTATCGATAGCGCGGTGTATATCGGGTTGCATAATTGTAAAATTTAAATAAAATAATATTTAACAATAAAATTATAGTAAACATGATGCAAAAATAATAGCTATTTGCGATATTTTATGAGCTAGCACACAGAGGTCGTTGCGAGGAAATTTGACTGTTACAATCATATGTCAATTTTTGGCACTTTCACTTAAAACAAAATTTATTTTAAAATTCAGTCTAAAGTGCTATGGCTGTTTTAAAAACACTAATTTTTAATGAAGTAGCCTTGGAAAAATATATTTGATTGTCTAATGTTTTTAGTGTCTTATCCTGGCCGGTTAAAAGATGCCCAAATCGTATTTTTAATCATAACACATTTTTTTTTCAAATGGAACGAGGGTGGCTCATTAGCCTATTTGGAAAAAGATTTTTTTACAAATAATTTAGTACCACACACTTGGTATTTCGAGTCAAATTGTCGTTATGAATCGCATATTGCTGTATGTGTTGTATGTATAAACCATATTCGAAAATGTCAAAAGTTGACATAATATGATATATATTTCTATTCTGCCAATCCAAAGTTGTAGTATAGTGTCATTTCCGATGAAACAAGTGATCGAAAACGAAAGTCAACGGTAGCCACTTTTGAGACGCACCCGGTATAATAATAAATTGCCAATGGGTTCGTTTGACGTTTAAGTTAAGGCAAAACTTACTCTTATTTTTTTAAAAGTATGATCGGTCTAGGGGGAGAGGGCTAATTACCCCCACATTACCCCTCCCTTAAACCCACGCTTGCCTATTCTACTAATTCGGGAAATTAATATAAGAATAAAATATTCATACAAAGTATTTGGTAAAACATAAAAAAAACATTAAATATTTATGTAAAAAATAAGACATCCTGTAGACATTGTGAACATTTGTTTGTAGAGATGTCGTCACCGGAATATTTTGGACAATATGGTGAAGGATATCTTATTTAATGTTAACGGGTGTATGTTTACTCAAAAAATTAGTTTTTAACTCATTTCAACAAAAAATGAACGCATGGAATAAATATCTTCTTATTAATTTCAGATTACGTTACCCAACATTTTTACAACTTTCTCAATTATTATTTGACCTAACGATAAGTTGACCTATTTACAGCTAGATATTGATTAGTTTTATTTTTATAGAACTAGTAAAAATATGGGAGTTAATTGTTATATATGTGTTAATGCTTGATTGATTATTTTTTTAAATGAAAATAAATCAATCAATTTATTTTTAATAGAGATAGAATAAAATTACTTGATGGAAAATCGACTTAAAAATTTATAATTACGAGTACTTAAGCATAAGAGAATTATATCAAAAAATTACGCTTTGCTTAAACTGTTTACATTTATTTATTTTTGTTTTGGCAAAATTTCTGTAACAATATTTTTTGATTACTTTGACATGATGTTTTACCATATCGGGACAGAACATACAGAGTAGAGTGGGTCAAAAAAATCGACTATTTTTTTCACTTTATATTCTGAAAAAAGTTTCTTGGACACCTCAAAAAGATTCTCTCCAAATATGAGCTCTTAATTTTAATAGGGAGGTCCTCTGCCGTAGTTAATTATTAGAAAGAAAAATTTTTATCTCAGTATCTGCTATTTGGAAAAAATATTTCGTCTCATATATTTGTGGGAAATTGAATTCTCTTCAAAAAAAGATCTCTTACAACAATTTTTTTGTAAACCTCTCTGTTCGAAAGTTATTAAAGGTTGAAGCACAGTTTAAAGAATATAAATATATTTTAATATTTTAGTATACATTTTTCATATGGGGTTTCCATAATAATTATTAATAATAATTACCCTATTGACAATTCCATATTCCAAAGAATTAGGATAGAATAATATATCTAATATTTTAATATTAATGTATTCACCATAATATGTATAAGTAGAGTCTGATAAGGAAAATAACTTGTAGGTGTGGAGCCTGGAAAAGTACCTTAGGATTTATAGGATCCCACATATATGCTGTTAATCAATAAAACTAGTACTGTATTTTTATTTTTCTACTTGCTATATTAAAATTCCTTAGTATTTTTAGTTGATCCCTCGTATACAACCAGCGTTCTGACTAGGGGATTCAATCCCGGGATTCCGACGTTTTTTATCGGATTTTTTCAATCCCGGGATCCCGGGAAAATAATAACAGATCCCGGGATTTTATATAATATAGTAAAACGCTATTTTTAAGGTTGTATATGCAAAAACTCTTTTAGTTGAATTCCTTATTTCCTTATAGCGCCGCGCCGCCGCGCGCCGCCGACAAGCGATACGTCGGTGATTCCCGGAATAATAAAAAACTTTTGAAACAAGAAGTAGCAAATCTCTTAAAACGACTAGATATAACAAGTAAAATCATATTAGATTCTTCAGATAGTTCGGAATCGGATGAAGATTTGCCAATTGCTACTATTCAGAACAGGTACCAGGCCTTAAATGATGACGTGTCATTTTCGGAGAGGCTAGATGAACCGTTAACCAAAAAAATATCAAATTGAATGACAGTGCATGGACAGTGCCACCAGTAAGAAAAACTGAAAACTTGGAAGCCCAAATAAAAAATGAAATGGATACGTTCCAGAAGAGTGGACAACGTGGTCCAGGAAGGGTTCATAGTTTCATAGATGTCGATTTTCGAAAGAAATCACAACATGTATATTATTTCGTATATTTTTCATTTTATTGATTTTGTGAAAAGCACTCTTCATTAAATTGTTGTATCCTATGTTATAGGGCTTGTTTCGCTCTACAATTTCCTGTCTCACAATGTACCGTTTGTGTCCAGGAAGGGTTCATATTTTTATAGATGTCGATTTTCGAAAGAAATCGGTACATTTATTTTATTTCGTATATTTTTCATTTTATTGATTTTATGGAAAGCACTGTTCATTAAAATGTTGTATCCTATGTTATAGGGCTTGTTTCTCTCTACAATTTCCTGTCTCACAATGTACCGTTTGTCTCCAGGAATTTTAATAAAATGTTCTTTGAAAGTAACATTGGTAGCATTATTACTGAAATTACTGAAAAGATTCAATCCCGGGATCCCGAGATTCGGGGTTAAGAATCCCGAGATCCCGACAACATAAAATTGTCCGGGATTGAATCCCCTAGTTCTGACTGATAAAATAGCACTTCCGCTGCACCCGGTAAACGTACAAATTTTTTGTCACCTCGCCGACTTTGAAGTCAAAAAAACAATAGAATTCCTTAGAGTGGGCCAACTGGTATGTATTCTTTAAACTGTGGTTGAAATTTGATTATTTTAAGGCAGATTTCTTTTTTCTTATGAATTATATAACTTGTTGAAATAAAATCATTATGATACGTGCAACTCAAGGTTTTGAAGGAAATCCACTGCTCTACAAAAATCGTTTCTTATGATTAGTCGATTAAATTAACAGTTTAAAAGATATTCATCGTCAAACTGCAATGCACAATAATTTTAACAGTTTTTGATTAATAATTCGAACAATTTCAATTAAAAAAATTACCCGAACTGCAATAAAGACAATTTTTACAGTAGAAATGTACAATCATTGTAAAAAAAATGTTAAAAATTATATCTTATTTGATAATTAAATAAAAAAAAATTTTGATAAAAAATTTAAACATTTTTTTTTCTTCTAAATCAATACATTTTATATTAAATTCGTCACAAAAACGTTATTTACCCGAAATTTAATGAATCATGGACTCAAGTTAGAAAAAATACAATAGTTTCTTGATAGGTATTCCTCTCACCTTATCTCGTTTTTTTAAGTTTAATTCAGAACCTCGCAATTAGTGGAATAAATTAGTGGTTTCAATTACACTTTATACTTTTTAGTTTACAATCAATCACAATATTTAGAAAACACAATTAAAATTAATAGAATATCCTAGCAACAGCTTGCGTTAATCAGCTGTATCCATAGAGAAAGCCTAATATTTAGCTTATAAAACAATCATTTTCATCACTTTTGATTTCTAACCAAAATTTTTCTTGACGGGTGATCATCAAAGGCCAAAATGACATTCCTCGCAAATTTTGAGGTATAATTAGTGAAACAATCAAAAGTATGTTAACTTTTTCCAATAACTGAAAATACTACCACTAATTATGACGTTCTGAATGCTTACATTACATTACAATAATTATTTATGCATGTTATAATGTTAAATTTAAGTTTTAAATTAATAAAACAATTTTTTTTATATATATATATATATATATATATATATATATATATATATATATATATATATATATATATATATATATATATATATATATATATATATATATATATATATATATATATATATATATATATATATATATATATATATATATATATATATATTACATTGATACATTATTACATGTATTATGGCCTCTAAAAAAAAGTAGGAAGTTGGGAATTGAGATTTTCACCCCAAACCTTTTACAAAATATATGTTTAGTGGTAGTTCACATTTCAAAAATATTTTTATAGATATACATCATCATCATCATCATCATGTAGCCATCGTTGTCCATTGCTGAACGTAGGCCTCCTCCATATTTCTCCATGTCTCTCGATTTTGGGCCGTCATCATCCAATTTCCAGCAATCCTCTTTACATCATCGGTCCAGCGTGTCGGTGGTCTGTCTCTGCTACGTTTATCTGCTCGAGGTCGCCATTCTAACAATCTTCTAGTCCACCTGTCTTTAGATGTTCTCGCCACATGACCTGCCCATCTCCATTTCATTCGAGTTACGTGTTCCACTATGTCTTTAATTTTTTTTGTCTGATAGTGTTATTAGGAATTTTGTCTCTTTTAGTTATTCCAAGCATGGCTCTCTCCATGGCTCTCTGGGCTACTCTTAAATTTTCTGCTGACTTTTTCGTTAATGTTAGAGTTTCCGCTCCATATGTAATTACCGGCAAGACGCATTGTTCATAAACTTTCCTCTTCAAGCATATGGATATATCACTTTTAAAGGTCTCCCGCAGTTTGCCAAAAGCAGCCCAACCCAAACCTATTCTGCTCTGTATCTCGTGTGTTTGGTTGTTCTTTCCGATTTGTATTTCGTGCCCGAGATATTTGTTTTTTTTTCACTGAACTCGAATAAATAAATTCACTGAACTCGAATAAATAAATGATATATATTTGACTCACCCTGTGTATCTATATTTATAGATATACAGGGTGAGTCAAATATATATCATTTATTTATTCGCTATAAAATTCCGGTTCCAAAAGTACCTTCATACCATAGAATATACTAAATGGTCTTTGAATTATGACCACGTCCATGAGGACGTCAATCTAGACGTCCACGCACCTTCGTATGAGAACTTCTAACTGAGACGATCGACTTATTGTAAGTTTATCGCTAAGAAACCGCTGTTTGCCAGCTTTTCAAATTGATAATGAATTGCACTTAAGAACCGTACATATTAACTAACGGACTACAAGAAGAAGATTAAATGAAGCAAGTCTTATGTCAAGAGGGCCTGCTTCGGGACCAGAACTTACTAGATGTGTTGACTAGGCCCAAAAGCAAAGGCAAACTTTTGTTCCCCTTGCAAAAACCGCGTCGCATATGACGTGCCACCCTGTATAATTCGATTTCAATCAAAATTTAAATGATTAGAATATAAGCAGAATAGGTGCATAATATGCATTAGATTTATTTCGATAAATTTACTTAGAAAAAGAATTAAAAAAATCAAAATATAAAGAAGGAAATAATTAAGAATTTACTAAAATAAAAAATTAAAAGCAACGAAAAAAAAATGGGTAAACATTTTAGTATTTTATCTATAAAATGGGTAAACATTTTAGTATTTTATCTATAAAACACAGTACAGAAGGTTTCACATTAATACAAGCGAAAAATTACTTTCAAAAAAAACCGGCTAGACGAAAATTCTGGAAAAATGAGAGGGGGCAACCGACCATACAAAATTTCTATATCTAGGGGTTCACCCAAAGGGTGTAAATGGACTATTGAAAATTTTGTCCGACGAAAAACAACCAATTTTAAAGGCGTCCCCCCAAAGAAGGAGGACAGGGGGGATTTTTTCATTATTTTTCTCGGAATCCTCGCGAGCTCCTGAATACGGTAGCATTTTGTTTTTTTCATTTCTGACTACTTTTTATATTTGCTTCAATTGCCACGCCCATTGCTTCAAGACTAAATCCTAATGCTTCAAGTAGGGCATAAAACCACGCTTTCAACCCGATCCTGGCCTTAGATTTCGATTTCGGGACTCCTTTCAACGTTTTTGAGCACCCTGCCCCCCGGGGGGGCGAATTTTTTCATTATTTTTCCCGGACTCCCCAAGGCTTCAGGACTCCAACGGACTACTCATTTTTTCGATTGCTGCAATTTTCAAAATTTTTGTTTATGGTAGAGGCCACGCCCACTTTTTGGGACTTTTTTGAGACGGCCCCCTGCTTTGCAGGGGGGTAGGAAAAATTTGAAAATATCCTAGTCCGACATAATTCGACCCCCCTTCCCTTACTTTTGGGAGGTGCCCCCCTTCACTGCTCTACAAAAATGGTTTCTTATGATTAGTCGATTAAACTACTGTTTAAAAGATATTCCAAACTGCAATAAAGACAATTTTTTACAGTAGAAATGTACGATTATGTTAAAAACGTTAAAAATTATATCTCAGTTGATAATAATTAAATAAAAAGTGGATAGGTTATGAGATGGCCTTTCGGGAATAGCAGATATGTGCTTGCGGATTAAGCAAACGCATTCAAAAATGAATAAAGAAGGAAGAGTCAGTATTTTGAAATTTTTAAAGAAATTCTGGCAGTGAGTTCTACTGTTCAGTCCCAATAAATATCGAACTGCTATATGCATTCATTTTATTTGTGAGAAAATAAGTAACGTCTGACGGCTTTGGGATCCTAATTGGGATATTAACACAAATTCTGCTGTTTTAAGTAAATCTGTATATTAATTTTGTTCGTTTCTTTCCAGGACAATCAGTGACAATCATCCAGCGCCCCAAATGACATGGCCACCAGAGTTAAGAAGCAACCAATGGCGCCCAAGGAGGTAGCCTCGTCGCCCTCCACCAGCCACGCCAAAAACGAGGGTGCCGTGGACGCCACGTCCAAGGGACCTGCGGGCAAGGTTCAGAACGGACCCGGAATAGGCAAGAAGATGACCAAGAAAGAGGCTAAGAAGGTCGTCACGAAGAGCGTGCCTTTGAAGGCGAAGGCCAAAACGAAACGGGCAGCTCTCAAGATCAATCCGAAGAGTTTGGCCAGGGTACTGATGGAAAACGGCAAAGGTAAGAGACATTCAGTAATCTTGTTTAATAGCTTAGATCTTATAAACTCGGTGGATATGATATATGTAATCGCAAAACAATTTCCGATGCACGTGATCAACTTTGAGTGACAAGTGATGGCGACAGCGCTGCCAGATTTTGATGAGATGAATCTTAATTTAAAAGTGACAAACAATATATTTATTATATCATTTTTTAAAGATTTTTACGTTTTATTTTTAATTTAATCACTAATATTTTAGTAATTAATTGATTTATTTGTTTTATGGCTTATTTTACTTATTACATACATATTGGCAAAAACTAGTCCATTATGAAGATTATTCTAAACGTTATTATGGGTTGCTTATTTATTTATTGATGTACATCTTACAACGCCACGTAATAGCAAGTAAGAGGGTGCTATTAATGCACAAACTAATAATCACAGAATTTAATAAAAACTAACGTAGAAACATTGGCGTAACTACAGGGGTCCCGCGGGTGCCGCCAGGTACTGCTGGGCACACCCCAGAGAAATCCTGAATTATGACTCTTGGCTACGTATTAATTTTTATTTGCTTGTGATGCAGTAAAAATGACGTTTTCTAGTTTTGTTTAGTTGATATTATTTTGTTGTGTTCAAAAATGTGTTAATTTTAATTTTTTTTGGAACATTTGTAATGATTTAAGTAATCTACGGGATCACGGTTTGATAACCAAGTATATGAAATTTATTGATAGAGAAATTCATGTAAAACGTTTTATTCAAAAAATGTGCTTTTTAAAATGATTTTTCATTTAAAATAAAAAATCGGTAAAAAAACTTTTAAGTTAAACGGTTTTATCTTATGTGCACTGAAAACTAGAAAATAATAATAACAATTAGGTATTTTGAACTTCTAGTTCAGAAATATTTTAGTACTAGGCAGAATAGCTTTTAGGCATATTAGACTAAAATAAAAACGTGGGGCCCCTCTGAAATCCTACCTATGGCAAAGCATATCTTTATACTTTGGTAGATCATGAGCTCGGCGTTCGCTGGTGAAGCCGCCACGGCTGGTTATTGACTGTCAAAATCTCCAGTTACGATTATAGTAAGTCGATGCAATCCACACTTAGTATAGAAGAAAGTATTACAGCAATAGTTAATGGGCCCCACGTTTTTATTTTAGTCTAATATGCCTAAAAGCTATTCTGCCTAGTACTAAAATATTTCTGAACTAGAAGTTCAAAATACCTAATTGTTATTATTATTTTCTAGTTTTCAGTGCACATAAGATAAAACCGTTTAACTTAAAAGTTTTTTTACCGATTTTTTATTTTCTAGTTTTTAGTATTTAAGGGAAATGCCTACCGAATATTCCTCAATCTATTTAATTCATTTAGTGCATCATTATTACATGGTTTTTTACCTGATAATTTATTACAATCTGACGCTCAGGTGTTTCTGACGCTAACAACTCTCTCTGTCTATCGCGTTCTGATGCTAGCCTAGACTCATGACGCTCAGGTGTTTCTGACGCTAACAACTCTCTTTGTCTCTCTCAGACTCTCTCGTTGTGATGCCAGCCTAGACTCATGACGCTCAGGTGTTTCTGCCGCTAACAACTCTCTCTGTCTGTCACGTTGTGATGCTAGCCTGGACTCATGACGCTCAGGTGTTTCTGACTCTACCAGCTGCCTTTGTCTCTCACGTTGTGCTATTAACCTAGCATCATGTTGCTCAGGTGTTTCTGTTGCTAACCGTTCTCTTCGTTTCTGTAGTCGACTATAAGTTTCATTTTCACTTTCTTTTGCACGTTTCGTTCTATACTTTTCTTTCGCCTTTTCGAGCCTTCTTTTTCGTTGTGTAGCAGTTTCGTTTTTATTTTTGTTTGTGTTTTTATTTATTGTTTCCATGTTGTTCCCACGAGTAATGGACATTTTAACGGTCGACCCCAGAGGTCCAGTAGAGGGGCAAAGCTATAATATACAACAAGAGGCGCCCAATCTTGAGGGGAAAACGCTGGCGACATTACATTTTTAGCCACCCTAATGCCATACAGTCCTCAGCACGTTTTAACCTATTTCCTTAACTTGGGTGGTAAAGCTACCGCTAACTACGTAGGTACATCTAATCACCTATTTTTTTTATCTGTCCTTCTAACGTCACACAATCTTGGACAGAACTGTTCTGGGCACGACTACTCATGCCCTCACTTAATACGCCATTTTGTAACGACGTCCAACTTGGATTTTAAATTTTGTCATAATCACAGTATTCTACTAGTGTAGCCCTTTCATTTGATACCCATATTGAGGGGGTTGTGGAAAAATATGAAATCCGCCATTTTGTACCGGCGGCCATCTTAAGGTGCGTATTCATTATGCGCACGAACGAACGAACGAATGTTCGCTAGTGGTATGGACGGGGACCGCACGATAGGACCGCACGAGAAGACCGGAGGCATTTGTTGGCGAACGCCTTTGATGTACCGACTCGAAACGGATGGTCGAGCGAACGAACGAACGAACGGCCGCATGCGTTCGGTCCCCGTCCAAATATACCGCACTTTCATTCGTTCGTTCGTTCGTTCGTTCGGATAATGAATACGCACCTTTAGATTTACAATGTTATTGATATTACTATATTGTATTGTCATCGGAACTAAAGGTGTGTACCAAATTTCAGATCAATCTGACAACAGGAAGGTACTTAAATTTCAATTTCTAATTTTGACCCAAATAAACAAATAAATAAATAAATACCGTACGGGTCCGAGCTAAATAAAACCGTTTAAAAAAACAAAAGCCCTAGACTCCCCCCTGAGCTCAATCCCGGGCCCAGCACCCCAGGCCCCCCCAGGATAAATTGCTAGTAACGCTAATGCGTAGAAATAACTTTGAAAGTAATAATTTTTCATGAAAGCATGTTGTCTAAAAACTGCATGAGTTAATATTCATATTTTGCCATAACTGTCCAAAATATGAATATAAACGAATGCTGTTTTTTATTGACAACATGCTTAAATTAAAAATTATCAGGTTAATTTTGATGCATGAGTGTAATTCGGTAGAATATTTCCCGAATAAGAAACATGAAAATACAAGTGAAAATACATTTGAACATATTAAAAAAAATCTCTTTAAAAATCAAGCAATAAAATGAAACAGAACTTATAATATTAGAAATTAGAAATTACATGAAGAATTGCAGTGAAAGACACAGTTATAAAAATTATTATGTTTAGATTCCGTTGCGGTACTTGAAGATGCTGAATTTGAATTGAAATTAAAAAAACCTATAGTAGGTACAAAAGCATTAGTATTATTATTAGAACTTGTAGCAGTTTCATTGTCTCTCATTTTTTCTACCAAATTTGCATGATGTTCATCATCGAGTTGAAGGTAAAGTTTAATTGACTTCGGGCTTGCGTGCCCAGTTATTTTGACCATTGTGTTCTCCTCAACCCCCTTCTTTGCTAGTGTCGACACAGCTGTTGCACTTAGCGAATGATTAGTAATTTTTACTTTCTCCCTAGCCAAACCTGATTTTTTCGCTTCGATGGACACCCATTGAGCAATCGTATTTTTCCCAACAGGAAGGTTCTTGAACCATTTACCCATTTTCCAGGAAGGGTTTACAGTTAAAAACAATTTTGGAACATTAAATTTTTTTCTATAATTTTTTTGAATAGCCTTACTGGACATATATCCGGTTGACCTCTATTTATGACCATTTATAACCGTCTCTAATGCGTAAAAACATGTATAGCACTATAGAGTAAAACATTCTTTATCCACCAATCAAGAAATTCCAATATAGGATACCTGTCATTTACGGGCACCCTTATTAAACGGTCAGTGCCAAATAAAGGCACATTTTTATGGCCTAGCGTCATATAAATTTACCTGCCATTATAGGCCAGACTATTTTTTCATTTCTTTATTCATAGGGAATCCCTATACTTTGTTAGTCTTATACGTGGTGTAGATTGTGCAGTGTAAAGTTGTCTCTCTGTTAATGATGTCGTTAAAAAGGAAACGTTTGACACTAAATGAGAAAATAAACATAATCGCGGAAAGTGAAAAGTTTGCGTTAAGTTCGCGAAAACTGGCCAAGAAATTCGAAGTTGGAAAATCACAAGTTATTGATATTCTAAAAAATAAAAGTGAAATAAGAAGATTGGTTGAGGAAGGTGTTAACTTGGATCAAAAACGTAGCTTTCCTAAGACGGGAGGGTTGGCAGTGGATCAAATCGTCTACGGTTGGTTTTGCAAAGCCAGAAATGATGCAATTCCAATATCTGGACCTCTCCTGAAACAAAAAGCACTGGAGGCAGCGAGAAGTGTGAATATGGTTAACTTTACAGCGTCAAATGGATGGTTGAATTGTTTTTGCCGGCGCCACGGCGTAACTTTTAAAAAAGCAGTTTGCGGTGAGTCTACAGAAATAAATGTGAACGATGTAGAGGACTGGAAAGCAAAGTTACCGTTGATTTTAAGGAATGATCCTCCAAAAGGTGAAGGTGTAATGCTGACGAAACAGTAGAGGCGTGCATATGATTTAAGCAAAAAGGCGTTGCCTGCTCCAGACAATATCATCAAAACTTTTTTTATATCATTACATTGTAACTTATTACTAATCCAACAAATATTCGAATTAAGCATTTTTTTATCTTATTTTTATTTTAGAGATTACTATACAGGGTGCTACAAATTCGAGGTACGAGCATTGGTAACTCGGTAACCGTAATAGATACGAACATGATTAAATTGGGGCAAAGTTGCGCTTTGGGATGTTCACCAAGATGCCATCAAAAAAGTTTTAAAAATTTCAAAGATTGCTGAGATTTTTGGAAAAAACGGATATTTTTGAAAACTAATTTTATTTTTTCCTGTCGTTACTTTTTAGTAAATCAAAAAACTAATTGGACATTCTCATAGCCATTTTATTAAAATGGCTATATATAAATTTTCTAAAAAGTAACGACAGGAAAAAATAAAATTGATTTTTTCCTGTCGTTACTTTTTAGAAAATCAAAAAACTAATTGCATATTCTCATAGCCACTTTATTAGGGCTATCTGATAGTATTTTTAGATTTTCAAATCAGCTGATAATTTGTGAGATACAGAGGCCAACTTAATTTTTTTAAATACGGACCTACATTTTTCATTTCAGATTTTGAAAGAACTCGCTCTCCTGAGTACAATGATATGCCACACTTAATATTTTTTTTGTTTTGGAAATTTGGACACAATTTATTTAAACTAATTTCAAGTCCGGCTCTGTTTTTTTAATATTTAATATATTCATGGTTACAATATTGATAAGCTTTAAAACTTAACAGAGGCGTTGGTTGAGTACGGAAAATCAAATGCAATAAAATAATAAATAATATAAATAAAATGTAATATAAACAATCAAATCATTTCCACGGAAGATAGATTGGAAACGGTAGAGTAGGTATAATGGCCAGCGAGGTTCCTGGACCGTCTGATGACGTCAAGTAATTCGACAGGTCCAAATTTTACAAAAAATAATTTTACAAACATTAATCAACACATCTCGGCAGTTACAATAAAGGGTACAAAATGCATTCGAAAGTATAAGAAGATCTATTCAAAGCCAAAAATAAAATTGAACGAAAAATAAATTTGTTCAATATGGAGGGTGGTAACCCTTTCGAACATGTAGACTATGTAGAGCATTAGAAACTAGTTTGTAGAAGTTAATTTATTCATAATAACTACGATTAATATTATGCAACTGATTAGATTGTACACTGAGAATTTCAAATTCACAATAAGATAAGTTAAAAATAATATCTTTAAATTGCTGATCTGGATATTATTTATTTGAATCTTTCAATTGGCTTAATTTTTCTTATTCAATGTTAATTAGCACTGATCAATATTGTTGCAATGAGTATAATCAGATTAAATAATTTACAAAACAGAGTTGGACTTGAGTTTTTTTTAAATAATTATTAAATAGTTTTGTTGCTGTTAAGATGCCCAAAACAAAAAAACAGTATAAAGTGTGGCATATCATTGTACTCAGGAGACTGAGTTCTTTCAAAATCTGAAATAAAAAATGCAGGTCCGTATTTAAAAAAATTAAGTTAGCCTCTGTATCTTACAAATTATCAGCCAATTTGAAAATATAAAAATACTATCAGATAGCCCTAATAAAATGGCTATGAGAATGTCCAATTAGTTTTTTGATTTACTAAAAAGTAACGACAGGAAAAAATAAAATTAGTTTTCAAAAAAATGCGTTTTTTTCAAAAAAACTAAGCAATCCTTGAAATTTTTAAAACTTTTTTGATGGCATCTTGGTGAACAGCCCAAGGCGCAACTTTGCCCCAATTTAACCATCTTCCTATCTATTACGGTTTCCGAGATACCAATGCTCGTACTTCGAATTTGTAGCACCCTGTATATTAAAATAAATTTCGACTACTGCGTTATCGCGCAATTTCCATATAAAATTTCCTATAATAATAACTTCTTCCCAAAATACTTCCCACATCTTACTGGGTGTTGCAATTTCTATCACACAGTGTATATGGAATGTCGTAGTTGAGCTTTTATTCCAAGAAAATAGGCCTTTAAATACGAGGTTTCGGTGAAAACTTGAATTTTTGATATAAGCCACTTTGAAAGATCTAAGAACGAATTGTGAAAGATTTTTTTTCAATTCAGTCCCGAGAAAGGGTGAAATAAATAAATAAAATATTTTTTTCGGAATTTTGAGGTAACGGAAAGAACTAGAAAAAAAGTTCAAATAAAAGTGGAGCGTCAAATTTTACATATATCTTTACTTTTTTTGCTCAGATCAAAATTAACCGAGATAGGGTAGCTAGAAGCTAGGGGATGATGGTAGAAATATAAAAAATATGTTGCAGAAAAATTCATATATTTAACATTTTTATTCACCGAGAAGGGGTGAAAAATATAAATTTTAAAGTGTTTTTTTTTTTACAAATTCCAGAGAAACGAAATTACTTGAGACACATTTTTCAATAAAAGCTGTTCCCTAGTTTCTACCCACCCTATCTCGGTTAATTTTGATTTTCGCAAAAAAAAGTATAGAGATTTTTATGTAAAATTGAACGTTCTAAAACTTTTATATGAACTTTTTTTTCTAGTACTTACTGCTTCTCCGAGATTTCGAAAAAATAAATTAAATTAAAAAAAGGCTTATTTCCTTGGACTATTTTGTATTACATTTGACTTAGTTTTAAGTTATTCATATATGGAGTATACCGGGTGAGTCTCAAAAGTGGCACACCTCTCATACCTTTTTTATTTTTTCAGATAAAAAAACGAGATTTGGTATGTTAGTATATGACATCAATTAGGATTGATTGACCTATTCAATTGTTTTCGATCACTTTCTGTTTCGCCGGAAATGACTACCACTTTTGATTTTTAACTGGAACCCTTGGTATTTTCTTACTTTATTCGATATAAAATGGCACTCTGAATAGAATGACATATCATATGTCAACTTTTGACATTTTTGCATATGGTTTATTTGAAATTGTAACATACGGTTCATAACGACAATTTGACTCGTAGTACTAAGTGTGTGGTATCAAATTATTCGTAAAAAAATGTTTTTTTCAAATGTGCTAAGGAACCACCCTCGTTCCATTTGAAAAAATTGAGATATGATTAAAAATACGATTTGGACATCTTTTAACCGGCCAGGACAAGACACTAAAGACATTAGACGATCAAATCTATTTTTCTAAGCCGTCTCTAGATTGAAATTTAAAATACAATTTATTTTTGAGCGAATATATCAAAAGTTGACATAATATGTCATTCAATGTAGAGTGTCATTTTGTATCGAATAAAGTAAAATAATACCGAGAATGTCATTTAAAAATCAAAAATTGTAGTAATTTCTGGTGAAACAGGAAGTGATGGAAAACAATTGAATACGCTCGTGAATACGTCAATCAATCCTAATTTATGTCATATACTAACATACCAAATCTCGTTGTTTTATCTGAAAAAATAAAAAAGTTATATGGGTAAGCTACTTTTGAGAAGCACCCGGTATTTATGTGATATTATTACTTGTCCTCATTATATAACGAAAACATCTTTAGGCAATTTCTATGTTTGACATACCCTATGATCGAAAAAAAAACGGCGTCAGCGATGGCTATGAAATAAAGATCGCCGTCATTTTATATGTAAAATTATATGGAAAATGTCATCGGTCGCCATTTCCCAGCCAACTGGACGCCCTTTTTTTTCATCATACGGTATTCTTTAGTTGTTTACAAACACATGACTTTCTTGGTCTTGTTAGCCAAAAAGTTTTTGTCCAAGTAAAGGTTGATTCTCACTATACGTTCCATTTCCATTCAATATCCATTCCATATCCGTTCCGTATTTTTTATTGTACGATTTATATCATTACGAAAGTTTTATTTTAAAAATTTGTATCTTTTATCGAAAAAGATAATAAAATTTTAACAAAGCTCGTACAAATGTAAGAACATGACAACGCTGTTTCCGATACGCTTCAGTCAAACCAAACCAAAAAAATGTATGGAAGAAAAGAATATGGTACGGAAGGGAAACGGAACGGATAGTGTGCATTGTCCTATTCATTTACATGATATAATATTTTATGTAAACGGAAGGGAAACGGAAGGGAGCTGATATGGAAAGTATAGTGAGAATCAACCTTTAAACTGATGTTATAATAATCTTTTTTTTATTGTCAATTAGACGTATTGTCATGTCTTAATTTCCGTTTTTATTTCAGCTACGGATGCAAAGAAAGTGTTACTTAAAAACGGCTTGAAAGAAGTAAAACGTGGTCGCAAACCGAAAGCGCTAAAGAAACTGGAAGAAGCGGCGCCGGTTCTGGAGCCGATCTTTCCTCAAGAGGAAAACGTGGAAGTTAAGAAAACACCCCGTAAGCGGGGTAAGAAACCCAAGGTTCCTGCTTTGATACCCATTAAAGGCATCAAAACAGAACCGGAGGATGTCCCGGAGGTTCCAGAGGAAGAGATGGACGTGCCTATGCCTAGTGAAGCTAGTCCAAAAACTGTAGGCAGGAAACCTGGAAGACAGCGGTGAGTTTGGTTTTTCATTTAAATATTAATATTTCTTTTGATAATAGCGTTGCGTGACAAGTCTAGACATAAAAGATAGATTAACCAATACATTGTGTGTGTGTGTGTGTGTGTGTGTGTGGGTTAGGTGAATAAAGACAAGGAAATACTTATAAGACTTTACTCTCGAGTAAAGTATCTGCTTGCCCAACATGTGCATAAGAGAGTGCTTTTACTTGTGATAGTTTACTTTTGTTGCCGCGACTTTACTCGCAAGTATTTACTCGTTAGATCGTTATTCACGTCGGATGTTTATGTTTACGGTCAAACGATTTATCAAGTCATTCTCGCGGTTGCAGAGTTAGTTTGGAACCCTTCAAATTCTTTTGTCAGATATTTTTTTTATTGGCCCAAATCTACTTCTTCATAATCCCACGTGTCGTGTAGATGTTTAGAAATGTTATGCAACACAGCACAACAAGCTATTATTTTGGGTACTTTTGTAATGTTCAATCTTATCTTATTCGCCAGAATAGGAAAACGTTGTTTCAGTTGACCAAAAACCTGTTCAATTATAACCCTTTCTCTTGAATGGATACAAACAGTTCCTCCTCTCTCGTATTGCCTAAAGGGTGTTAGCAGCCAGGGCTGGAACTCTGTAACGAAATAGCGATCGGTAGCGATGAAGAATACTGACCTTGGCCGTACAAACTAAACGGCAATCATCGCTATCG
The DNA here is from genome assembly GCF_002938485.1 of Sitophilus oryzae. Lineage (NCBI taxonomy): Eukaryota > Metazoa > Arthropoda > Insecta > Coleoptera > Curculionidae > Sitophilus > Sitophilus oryzae. The sequence continues at coordinate 2,276,285 of NW_022145813.1, read as the reverse complement.
ATCGCTATTTCGTTACAGAGTTCCACCCCAGGGTGAGATTCCGTAGCTGCTATCGTCAAGTAAAGCAGCAGTCCCTCTGAATTGACGTAATACATTGTTCACTGAACTTTGGCGCTATATTCTACTGTCATGTACACTTCCTGGCCACTGTGCATCAACGCTTGTTATCTTTTCATCAGCATCACATGTCATTTGCACGTTTATTGACGTTCTGCTCTTCCTATTAACAAAATCGTCTCCAAACTGTACTGGCTTTTTTATTTCAATATGGGTACAATCAATTGCACCCACCACTGTGGGTATTTGGAATTTCGAGTTCCATTTAGTTTTCGCAGTATTTATTTCTTCAGCGTTTGATGGGAATTTAATCCAGTCGGGGGATCTATTGATGATAGAGTCCATAACATTACTTATTGTTTTACAAATTGTCGTTCGATCAACTTCTAAATCATAAGCAACACCACTCTGAAATCCCGGATCACTGAGATAGCGTAAGAAAATTTTCATTTTCATCCTATTTGTTAGTGCCCCACCTCGATTTTCTATGACGTCATTATTTAGAAAATAATCACCTATGAAATCAACACTGTCACTAGTGAATCGTAATAACTTTTTACGATAAAAAAAATAGTTTTCTTCAAAAAAGATTTCTGGTTTTTCGCCACTAGAAAGAAATCTAGGCAATAAATAAATAAATAAAATATAATAGTTATTTTTTGTAAACACAAAAAAACTTAAGCTTTAATATTTAAATATTCTAATAAAGTTGCGATGAGTTCTTTGCAACGGCTGTTAAGCTGCTTCTGCATATTGTACACCTCGCACTACAAGCGATTCTAAAAAGAACAATTTCCGACTGCAAAATCTGCTAGTAAAAAAATTTAAGCTTAAAGTATCACAACACTTAACTTAAACCAAAAACTCGTAATACAAAACTAAATTGTCAAAACGAATGAAAATGTCAGGAAATAATTAAATAAATATGGCTACTTGACATTTCTGACAGCAGAGTTACCACCTGAATCGCCGGCGGGAATTTAAATTCCAGTTAGTCAGCCCGGCGCCGAATATGTCCATGGTTGGCAGCAATGAATAATCGCGCCCTCGATAACGTTAACTAAAAGTTTTTCGGTATTGCTTATAGATAAAAATATATAAATCTTTAAATAAAAGACTATAGCAAGAAAGTTTTCATAATTTAATGAAAAACTAATTATATAATTATATACCTACAATCTTTGTTAATAACCTTTTTTTGTTATATTTCTGTTTACATCTGGTTTTTTACATCTTGGGTACCTTCGATTTGTACGGTAATATTTGTCTATATTTTATATCAATTAAACTTTTAGTTAAAGTAGTCGAGAGCATGATTTTTAAATTTATTGATACCAACCATGGACATATTCGGCGCCGGGCTGACTACCTGGAATTTAAACTTCGCGGTGGTGATTCAGGTTGTAGGTTAGGTTAGGTTAGGTTGCTGGGGTTTGGGATCATGTTTGATCCCTCACTCGCAGGCCTTGGGCCCATTGCGATACCCCTGTATTGTTGTACCAAACCTTCCTCTCATTCTTTCTTTGCGTTAAAGCACTTCTTCTGCTTCTTTCTTATAGCACGTTCTGCTGCTTCCTCTAGTCCCTCCAAAAAACCTTGCCCTAAAGTTTGAAAGCGTCGGTATTCCAGTGCCGGACAGTGGCACAGCAGGTGCTCTACGGTTTCTTCTTCCTCTCCGCATTCTCTGCAGTAGTTGTCGTCGGAAACTTTCCATCTCACGAGGTTTACCCCCGTGGGACAGTATCCAGAGACGATACCTAAAATTATCCCCCGTGGGACAGTATCCAGAGACGATACCTAAAATTATGCGTACGAGGTCCTTTTTGTGCTCTAGTAGTTTTGTTTTTAGTATTGAAAATACTTCTAGCGGCGTCTATATGGGACCCATCTTTGAAAAAACGACATGCTAGAAGCAACATGGGTTCAATAACCTGCCTGTCAACACGTACTTAAGTTGATAGAGCCGGCATTGATGAGCGAATAGGGCAAGGTCGAGTCTGGACCGGCGGATAAAGAAAGCGATATTATTTTAAAAGAAAATATGTCAAGGCATGGGTTGTTAGGTACAGTTTGGCTATTTTAATCTAACTATTTCCATATGAGAAACAAAGGGCAAATTATACGAGAAAGAGCAGAATCACATAAATAATAAATTTAGACCTAATTACCATATTTTTTATATGATTATTATTTTTTTAATTACATATCAACTTAGGACAAAGAAAAAGCTTGCATGGTTTCCACCACCAAGAGGCGTTAAAACAAATTAATCCAAGGCCTTGTCAAATATTTATTGGGATAAGTTGATAAGTTTTTACCGTTTGAATATTGTTGTAAATAATAATTATTATCATTTAATTAGTGCTAACTTATCAAAATTCACAACACGGCGAAATTTCAACAAAATCGGCCAACGGATCTTTGAAATATTAATAAAAAATGTCTATTAGGACTTGACACCCTGTATCTTTAAAATTATGCATTTCCGGACACATGTTTATATTAACTTTTTACCTTAAAAACACAAAGAATCACCTTCTGAAGTTGGCCAGATACTTAATTAACAGCCTGTATTTAAAAATGGCTAGCTAGCGATTTTGTAAGTAAAGCTATGTTTATTTTAATAGAAAAAAAAATACATTTCATAAAAAATAAACAAACCCATAATTCAGTTACTATACACTACAAAATAAAACACTAAATCACCACAATACACCAAAACACTTTCACTTTTACACTGGACGCGCGTTTCCTTAACCATGTTAGCATCATCAGCAGATGATTATAAACTCATGGTTAGCGAAACGCGCGTCCAGTATAAAAGTAAAAGTGTTTTGGTGTATTGTGGTGATTTAGTGTTTTATTTCGCTGTGTAACACCAAAGGTTCCAACCCTCAACTGTAATACTATACACTAATTAATTAATTTTAAATATATCTAAATAGGCACTTTAATAATTGAAAAATGGACATGAGCACTTCATAGAGTATACGAAATATGTAAAAAAATTCCAATAAAAAACCACAAATGGCACATTAAAATCTGCATTATCTGAAATCAAACTATAGGTACCTAAACGGCCAATCAGCCAGACAACAGTCACAAGACGCCGACATCGATAACGCGATGAGCAGTTTTTAATAATTATTCCGAGTTAATACTTCAAGTAGCATTCCTTCAAATAAATTTTAATTTAAGTATTGTTAATACATATAGTCATATTAATGATTATAGCCTGTATGATTTCTAAAATAAAAAATCCAGCGTGTTTTTATCAGAATAATTATTAAATTATTAACGAGAAATAGTTAATATTTATTAACTTCGTAAGTGTTATATTTTAATATAATTATGGATTTAATAATTAAATAATTATCTCAAGTTTAAATTGTGGTAAACTTGTTATGAATTTCAATCATTTATATTTAAAATCTTAAGGAAGGCAATATAGATTTTAGGCAGAAGAACTCAAGGGAAGGACTGTGTAATTAGTAATTAAAATTTTACTTTTTTTTACTTGCCATTTTTCTTGTCTTTCACGTTGCACGTTCACTCTTCGTTGTGTCACACACAATCTGAATTTCGGATATGATGCAGAACTGATAAATTAGACCAAATATATTAATTGCAAGGTATGCAAAGAAATATTTTTGTTAACTTTGCAAATACTTAAGGCATGCAATAATTTAAAAAAAAAATTGACGTGAGATTACTTCATAATTCTTGAAAGTCTTGGATGATAAAGATTTGAATTATTATGGGTCTGTTTTGTTTAAGAAGCTAACAAATAATTTCAAAAACTCAACTATCAAAATATAATGGTAGAAAATGTTTAAAAGCATGTATAGGTATAATATTCCATATTAATTGGACATACTGAATGTAAACTAGGAATACATAGTTGCTGCAGTCGATAATATATTTTGATGTTTATTTTCCTCATAGCAAAAAACCGTCAATACCGCTACTCACATTATGGGCACATTTTTATACTAAAATCTCTTAATGATGTTTAAAAATACATATGTAGGTACATACTATAAGTAGTGGTTGTTTTTATTAAGTATGATGAAAAGAAGCTGCAAACTACATTATCGTTGGAGCCAACTATATTTTAATTTATTTTTATTTACAGTAACTATGCACGGTAGGGGTTCAAAATATGCCTATACTGTGAGGTAAAAATAAATTTCCTCCATAAATTTACACCGTAAGTTCGAATATTAGTTAAACCTAGGAATACCCAGGTAATAGCCGAAAATATGCAAAAGAAGGGGTGAGTTTAGGTTAGATTAGAATTAGGTTTTAGTTGGTTTTTGAATTAATAAAAATATAGACCTAATCTAAACTTAACCGAAACTGACCCACTTTTTGGTATATTTCGGGCTCCTACGTGGGCAACTCTACGTTTAACCAATATTCGGGCTTTTACGTTAACATAATACTCATTCTGATTGGTTTAATCTGGCTCCATAACAAAACTGTGGGTTCGAAGTGCTATTGCAAATAAATGCAATTAATTCTATGTATACACTCTCATAAAAAGCCATCACGATAAAAATTAAATATCAAAATTATTTAACGTTGCGAACGGTTCACTTGTTCACTATACCTATCTAGAATATATTTGCGAATGGCGATCAGCGATACGATGGTGCGTCCAAACCTGGGGAGACGAGCGCGAGACATTCCAAATTTGCTGTGTGGACGAGTCTCGCGAGAGCGTCGCGAGTCAACCCACGGAGCCTCGTTGCTATCCGTCCCCTGTCGGTTTTCCAACGGCCGAGAGAGCTCAAAGAAAGCTCGAAAGTCTGGACGTGTTTTTGGTAGGCCCACCCGACTGCGAGATATTAGCTCTGATTTATAAATTTCGACCATTTAAAATTAAGTAATCTCAAATTTTTAAATCGTACACCGTATGTATTATCATTTTTTCTGATAGAATTTACAAATTTTATGTCACTGATAATTTTTACCCTACCGAAATCCAACATTTCTTTACACAAATTGAATTATTACAACATCTATTAATTTTAGATATATAATATCAAAAAATGGCAAGAAAAGTTATCGAATTGTACGTATATGTATAACCCAATAATAAAATAAAAAATAGGGTATTCCCATTAGAAAATATGCTATATCCGCAACACTTTTTTGAATTACCCTGTATACTCTATAGTAATGTTAAAATGTGCTTCTTAACCTTACCAATAACTTTTTTATTTAACATTTTGTTCTAAAAACGTTAAAAAACGTATTATGTAAAAAACGTCGTGTAAGGGATAAAGGGGAAAACAGCCAAAAGGGGGATGAATACCATGTTAAAGACCGAATATCATATTAAAGATACAAAAATGTATTAATGTATGCGTTATTATTTGGTCATCGTTTGTTATATTCAATTGTAATTTAATATGTGTTTGGCTTTCTTTCACTATGATCCCACTCGGCTTGTCTCGTGGCAGGTTGGCGTAAAAAATGGATAGAAAATGTCTCGCTCTCGTCTCGCTCTTGTCTTGCTCTCGTCTCGCGCTCGGCTCGTCAGGTCTGGACGCACCATAGTCTACCGGAGTGATGACGTCACGAATGTCAAATTGCTTTCCAAACAAGGTTTAGTTCTTTATATTTCTATTGAGCTCTTTCAAATGACGTCACAAATTAATATAAAATGTAAAAAAACAGTGTATTATTAAACAGACTTGTATCTGGTATTTTCAATACGCCTATGATGGTCGCGCATGTTGCAAAATCTGTGAATTTTTTGCTATCTATTACTGGTCATAGTCTTCGAGCTGTAGCGCTGTCCTCACGGTGTTGCCACGTCTCTTACTGCTTGGCTTTGATGCCAGTTCCTGTAGCCTCCTTCAGTGTGTTGATCGTCACAAGTGGTGGGCCATCTGCTACGGCCTCTCTCCTGGCCCCGTCTTTGGCGAGTATGTCTGCTTTCTGATTGCCCAACTAACCTAACAGACACCCAGTACAGAGTAGCCCCGCCCTGACGCAGCCAAGACAGTGCTTCTCGGCATTCCATCACAGTTTTCGATCTCACTGATTGCATGGTGACGCTTCTTAAAGCGGCCGAGCTGTCAGAGTATATCACTATATCCCCTATTGGTCTATCAGCAATTTTCTCTCGTATAAAACTAGCCGCTTCGTTTATGGCGTAAACCTCTGCTTATAGAACATTACAGCCATCCGATAGCCTTAAAGATCGTCTGATGTCTAGTTCCTCTGAGAAGATGCCTATACCTGTGCCCCCTGAATTTGCGGAATCATCTATGTAGACTGCGATCTCTTGAGTGTTCACAACGGTTGATTTTTCATACTTCTTGAGTATTCACGGTGTACTCGGTTGCTTTCCCATACTTCTTTTGTCGGGATGCGAATCCTTATCTGTTCTCCAAAATCATGTTTGTTGAGCATATAGTCCGTTTTCTGGTCTAGCAGATGTGGACTCGTGTTCACCATGATTTTGCCTGGATTCAGGTTGTAGCTCTGCTGTGAAAAAATCTCAAGTTGCCACAATTATTTATTTATTTCCTGACATTGTCATTCGTTTTAACACTTTAAGTTTGTTACAAGTTTTTGGTTTAAATAAATAGTGTTGTGATACTTTAAGCTTAAAAATGTTTACTAGCAGACCTTGCAGTCGAACATTGTTCTTTTTAGAACCTCTTTTAGTGCGAAGTGTACAAGATAGCTTAATAGCCGTAAAAAGAGTCATCGCAACTTTATTAGAATATATTGAACGGGAGAGCGGTAGTAATGGCCATTTATATCCTATAAGTGCTGTTAAGAAGGTGAGTTTTGTTGATTTGTAAATAATAACTGTTTATATATTTATAATTAATTTATTTTTGTTTTCTAAAATATTTTGATTAAAAGAAAATATGTAAAAGTGAGCAACGCTGTGCCGGTCAGACTTAATCACGTGACTAAAAGTTTATTTGATATGAACTATAGTTAGTTTTACATAATTCGTCACGATATGAGACGCATTTCTTCATATGCATAATTTTATAATCAACTTAACTCAGTTTATTTTTTCTTGTTTACAGTAAAGTAAAAACCGAAGCATCCATAGAAGAAGTAATGAACGACCTCTCGTACCTTATAAAAGTGGACGAAATTAAAAAAGAAGAAATCGTGCCTCCATTAGAACCGAACAAGACTGATGCGACCAAGCCGAAAAAACTGAGCAAGAAGCAGCGTTTCGAATTGTTAAAGAGAGACCTAGTCAAAAAAGAGAATATTGAGAATACTCTCAGCAAACTAGATCCGGCAGATACGAAAATAATCGATCGGCTTGATCTAAACGTGAGGAGAATAAAACCAAACCCTTCGGTTGTGAAAAGAAGACATAGCATAGAGAAGTTTTCTGTTTCTCCTATAGATCCTAACACGGAGGCGCTGTTGCCGCAGTTGTCAGTTTTTAATCATTTACCAAGGTAAGTGGTATACATGTAGTTGATATGTGGGATGGGTAGATCCGGTATTTTGAAAGAGCCGGATCCGGAGTTATATAAATCTTCATGAACATACATCCAGGTTCCAGTTCTACCGGATCTATAGTATTCTAACCTTTAATTTTAATTTACTAAACTAAAGTAACTAAATTTTATTCAGTATGAAGCAATCCGCGTTCAAAAGTTTTTATTCCGTTAAGAAAATCTGATGTTTGCATTTTGCCAAATCTTTATCACATCTTTATCAGCTGTTCTATTTATTTGGTAGGACTACATTAAGGTTCAAATTTATAATACATCAAGGAAAACCTTTGATTTTTCTCGGTCGTAAGTTCTGAGGAACTTTTTCGAGTGTCTTCGACCGTCAGTGGATTCTCATTCCAGATTACAAATGGAGTCTTCCAAGTTCTTGAGTTCCAATTTAAGTTGGTTTTCACTTAGGAATCAGAACGGTTCTGGTCCAGTTAGTGAAGTGTTCGCTCCTTTTCTAGCTAGATCATTTGTTTTTTCATTGCCTTCGATCCCTTGGTGAGCAGGCACCCAGAGCAGGAGGACTTTATTTTGTTTGCCTAATTTGTTGAGCTTCTGTAAGCATTCTTTGATCAACTTCGAATTGATGGTTACTGAGTTGATCGCGTTTAGTGCTGCTTGACTATCGGATAAGATGGCTATTTCCGGTTTTCGATAGTTCCTATCTAAGATAAATTGTACGCATCCTTCGATAGCGTAAATTTCTGCCTGAAGGACGCTGGGGTAGACTCCATTGGTTCGGAGTATTTAGTTTTCGGCCTAAATACTCTTATCCCTGTCCCTGCTTTGGTTTTGGAAGCATCAGTATACCACGTTATGGTATGGTCTTTTATATGCTGAGCAAACGTTTCTTTCTTTCAATCCTTTTTAGGGTTCCGTACCTAAAGGATAAAAACGGGAACCCTATTACTAAGACTTCGCTGTCCGTCCGTCTGTCACAAAGGTCTATCTTATGAACCATTACAGCTAGACAGTTGAAATTTTTACAGATAATGTATCTATGTTGTCGCTATAAGAACAAATACTAAAAACAGAATTAAATAAATGTTTATAAATAAAAAAGTACTTTTACTAAACATTATCTTTTAAATAAGAATTTTACATAGAATCCTTGGTGGCCGCGTGGTTAAAGCGTTAGGACTTTACGCTGCTATGATGACGTTGGAGCCGTAGTAAGGCAGGTTCGAATCCTAGTCAAGGCGACTTTTTTTAATTTTTACATATTTTTATGTTACATATTTATTTTTACTTTTTACATATTTATTATTGATTAATACAATTTTTAGTATTGTGTTTCTTCATTTTTTTTTTAAATTCGGAAAAAAAGTTTATAATAATATAGTATCTAATGTTGTATAGATAAAATGAATGGTACGGAACCCTTCGTTACTCGACCAATTTTTGTTATTCAATACTACAGTGAGGTGCTTCTCAAAATTCTTGGTATGGTCATCCACTGGGAGTTGGAGAAGTGGAATTTTATTTTTGAGAGTGTTCCAAGCCATTGACCTGAAAATTCTCCCAGTACTGTTTCCGTCAATGCCCATTCTAATCATTGTCGCATTGGCATAACTACCTACGACAATGTGCAGTGGTGTTAGTTCTAGAATGACCTCGATTGCTGCTGTTGGACATGTTCTCATGGCACCTGTGATGCAGATACATGCCAGTCTCTGTATTTTGCACAGGTTTTGCCTTGCTGTACGTTGCTCTAGTTTGGTGTACCAAGAAACTGCTCCATAGGTAATCATGGGTTTTACTATCATGGTATACATCTTAATATGTCTGTTCCAGAGAAGTTTACTATCCAGGGTTATTCCCAGATATTTCACTTCCTGTGATGACAGTATTTTTTCAGACTTCGCTTTCTGGTGAATGGCACTACCGCGGTTTTATCTAGCCCGACAGTCCTGCACCATCTCTCAGCGATGCGGAGTCCTCTTTGGATAATTACACACAGGGTGTCTTCATGTTTCCCCCGTGCAATCACGACTATGTCATCTGCATACCCTATGCAGTGTATCCCCGCTAAAACATTCAAATCTCTATATATGTCAAATTAACTCCTAATAAAACTTTTTGTGTTGTTACATGAACAAATCCTTTATTGAAATTATCTCACTCAAAATCAGTGGCGGAACCCCCTAAAATCTGTTAATTGGGTTAAATATTAGCCTTTTGGGGTAAAAATGGCGTCCTAATAAGCTTATTCTACATATTTTTTTATTTGGGCCCTCCCCCTCTAAAATAAATTCCTGTATCCGCCCCTTCTCAAAACCTTAACCAATCAACATCATTTGAACTCCTAATCTACAATAACACAAAATATTGTTGCAGGTGCATTAGTCCTAGAACGTCAAAACGAAACGCCAAGTTAGGGCTTAAAAGGCCAAGTCCATACAGTACTCGGTCTGACTCTCCCGCGCGTATACTGCGCAACGGCAAACACCGGAAACTGAAGGATTTGGCGTTTTTTGACGGATTGGAAGATGTCAAACGCCGGAAACGAATGCATTCGGAGCTCAGCGGGAGCGAGACAGCTTCCAAGATGTCCGGATATGACTCGGATAGCAGTTTTTCCGACCTGGCTTCGCTGCATGGTAGTGAAAAAGATACCGAGGTAGCGAGAAGTGTAAGTAACCTGTAGTGTAACTGGGTAACATTTTATTTTAAAACGTACTTTGAATATCCTTTATTATTACAAGCGTAGAAAAAAAAGGAAGAAATGAGTCTAATACATTTTTTATATTAATCTCTGTTAGACATGGAATCGACGTCATGAAAAATCCCATCAGTATTTTCGTACCTTTTTAATGGAACACCCTGTATATTTCCAAATTTTTTGAAAGGTATTTTTCTTCCGTTTCCCAACTCTCGATTTGAGTGAAGCATTTTTGAATTACTATGGTTTAATCCAGGGGCGAAGTTTCCATTGATGAGGATAATGGCGTCGCATCCTTTTAAAATATAGTAATACGTTTTTATTTAAAAAAGTCACTGAGATCTCCAATAATAAACTAAAATTCTCAGTAAGTTTATTCAAAAAATTAAATTCAATTTCAATTATTCCATATGTGTATTGGTCGAGCTTTACAAATAACACTTAAACCTACTCTAAACGCTAAAAATAAAAATATGTGAACAGCGCGATGATGCGACTGTCCTCGTTACATCTTGAAAGCCGCCGAACGCGAGCCGGGGTAGCGAACTTTCCGGCCTCCATTACGTCTCCCGTTCGCTCTTTTAATCGGTTACTAAAAACTTTTTTTGTTTAGGACATACAGTCATAGAAAGTTTTTTTCTTAAAATCGTAAATCGTCCAAGAATATTAGCATATCATTAAGGAAACACCCTGTAATAAAAAACTTCGGTGTAATAGCAGTACAGGGTGGGTCAAATTGGACGCTTTTAAAGAGAAACTCCCGTTTCTCTATGAAAACTAATATCGATGTCTGGGGCTCAATTTTTATCAAAAATATGATGGTGAAAACCGCACATCGATATCTGTACCGTTTCGCAGTTACAATAGAAGGTGTTTTTCAAAAATGTGCATTTTTAACAAATCGCTGTAACTTTTTTGCTATGGAAAATTTTGTATTTTTATGAAAACATTTTCAAAGCACCTTTTTACGTAGAATTTAATGGTTCAAGTATGTTTTTTTTAATTAATAATTTAAGAGTTATCAACAGAAAATTTGATTTTTTATTTGGAACACCCTGTATATTTTTAATTAACTGAAAAGAACTTAAAATTATCTTTCCATAAATATAGCACACTTGATATTTTGTTATAGTCCTCGTTATAGTCACATTCGAAATACATAATTTTTAAAAGTTCGCCACTTTTAACTAGTAGCTTTTGGACCCCTTATTGATGATCTGCCCCTAATGGAACTCGAAAACGTATTTTTTCCAGCAAGAAGGGACACCGTCTCAGAACGCTGAAGTTATCTGCAAATCTTTGCAGCCAATTTCGAGAATAATTGAATAGCTAACTTAGATCTCAGCCGTTGGCCTTCGAGGTGGCATGATTTAGCGCCTGTGAATTTTTTATCTTTATTTTTTATCTGTACCGAAGAGTAAGGGTTCTTATTTTTGAATTGTCCGTATAATTCTAGACAAGCATTAGAAGTACTTAGAGGTTATGCAAGGGTGAATGATACCCCCACTGAGTTAATGAATTCCGCGAGAAATGTTCAAAAACGGTCCCGTCTGTCCATAACAGAAGACGGTCGATATGTCGAACACCTGTAGCAAAATCTTATGTCTTGGTTTGCTGTTTATTTTTATTGTTATTAGCATATAGTTCAAATGTGTTGATGTTTTTAAATGAATCGGTCATTTCAGAAACAGCATGAGTCAAAAATTACAGTTTTAAGATATTCATGACTCATGTGGTTTCTGAAGGAATCCGGTATTTTCATAGGCTGCAGTACATTAAGTTAAGCCAAGACTGGTGTTGTTTCTGCACGCAATGGTGCGTTTGCGTATAAAAAGAAGATTATTGTGGAAATATCAATTTCAGAAAAAAATGACTCATGTTGTTTCTGAAATGACCGATTCAAATATAGTTTAAATTGTTATAAAATTCTGCATCTCTCATTGCAAATATTATTTTCCTTTTAATTGCTGCTCACAGTTTGAATTTTTTTGCATTACATCTGCCGCCGTTCAAAACCTGCTTATTCAAAGTGGACGAATTTTTATAAACTCTATATCTAGAGAAGGAATCGAGCAAAATATCAAGTGTGCTATCTTTTTGGAAAAGTAATTTAAAATTATTTTCAATGAATTAAAAATATACAGGGTGTCCTATATAAAAAATCAAATTTTCTGTTGATAATTCTTACATTATTAATTTTAAAAAAATTATACTTAAACCATTAAATTCTACATAAAAAGATGCTTTGGAAATGTTTTCATAAAAATACAAAATTTTCCATAGCACAAAAGTTACAGCGATTTGTTAAAAATGTACACAGAAAAGGGCGTTTCCCTTTAAAAGCGACAAAAAAAAACATGAGAAGTAAGGGAATAACTTTCCACTGATAAGTAATTATACTGGGTGTCCCAAGCTAACTAGGCTGAGCGTATATTAAAGACCTACAATATCTAGATCAGAAATTGTATGCACATCATTGTTTCACAACGAGATCTATCGATTAAAAATATTTTCAATATGGTTTCACTTCCGGAAATATCGGAAGTTGACCCCATTTTTTACATACTTAAATTTTCCGTAAAATTTTATGAATTATGATATTAAACACTCTATATCTAACATTATCCGTTTTTGTAAAAAAAAAGTATTTAAACATTTGAGACGAAAAATGTGATTTAAAATGACAGATATAACTCCTACTGTCATATACCCTGTCGTTAAAACTGACAAACCGCATATAATAAAAAAAACTTCGGTGTAATAGCAATACTTTTTCATGTCCTATTTTCTCTTAATAGACAGAATGAAATTGTCTATTCTTTTGAAATCTTATATTGGACAATTTTGTTTCAGAGTAATAAAGATGATGTTAGTTTACTAGCAGAAGATTCTTCTAACTTAGAATCTAAGAACGATTCAGATTCCGCACTCAACAATGGCAATCTAGAACAACAAGAACCTGACAAACAACTAATAGATACTAATTCGAACGTATGCAGAAATACGAACGAATCGGTAGATGTGAATTTAAATTCAAAAGTCGCTAAAAAAGTTCCACCGCCTGAAAATGTACCTGTAGAGGAAACACCCAGTACCAAGGTGCCCGAGAAGGGTTTTATTTTGGACAGCATGAAGGAAATATTCAACAAAGTTACGGAGAAAGATGAAGATCAGGCAGTTTTGGAAAATGAACCTTCTGACGTTGGTACTGCATTGCCAAATAATGAAGTAGCTGGTCTGGAAATTCAGAATAATGTAAGTACTTATGTTGAAAATGTGTTGTTTTGTGCACGCTGTCAAAAATGGGTGATATTTGTGTGTTATTATTAATTCGAAAATTTTTACACTAGTAAAAAATGATGTATTTTTCATAGTTTTTTATTTAATTTACCTTATTGCATTTATTACCTCATTAAACCTATATTAATATTTCATATTTAATTTAAAAAAGTTATGATGAAGCGTGTTTTGTATGGCGACAGGTAAATAATAGTAAAAGATCCGACTGCAGAATTATTATGCTCATCATGTTGCTATTCAAAACCTAATTTTTACTTATATTTATGAATAGGGGAATAGACTTTTATCAGCCTTAATACGATACAACTACGACTCGCTACCGCACGATGAGTTAGACAAAGACAGAAAACGAAGCATTGTCCAATGACAATACATCGTTTTCTGTTTCTATTAATAGACTTATAAGAAACACCGCTGCTTTGCAACCAAAATGTGACCACTCTGTACACTTAATACATATTAGTACTTAACTGTAGTAACCTGTTGATTCTAAATTTGTGGTTTGTATATCAATGAGAAAGATAAAGATACTTGACTTACCTTATAAGCAGTTAATCCTCTCTGTCTATATAGAGACACAAACACATGCAGGGTTGCTGGTTTCTATGTGCGGTAAGTATATGTAAAGGTAACCAGATAGAAATATAAATTGGAATTAAGCTGGTACAACAGTAAAATCTGACGCTATTACGTAAGATGTCTTCGGTGTGGCAAAATTGCTAATTAATTATTGTTGATATATTAACACGTTGAGTGCCAAGGCATTTGTAGAGTAACACTTCCCAGACCCCACGATGTGAAAATTTCAATAATGAGTCAAAACGTATTATAAATATCACAATTTTTTTTTAATATTGCATATTCTTCTTCATGTGCCTGCTCCTCATCGGAGGTTGGCGACCATCAATTGGAATTCCTCCCTGTCTTGAGCCAAACGGATAATTGCACTGACCTCTCTTATATTAAACCACTGGCGAAATTCCGCAACCAGGAAAACCGTTTACGCCCGATGCCTCGTCGTCCTTCAATATTTCCCTCAACGATCGGCTGTAGGAAACTATATTTGTTATTTCGAAAAATATGACCAAAATATGCTGCTTTCGGTAGTTTTATTCTAGTCAATAGTTCTTGGTCCTTACACATTCTTTCTAATACTTCGAGATTTGTTATTCGTTCGGTCCAGGATATTTTCAACCATTCGTCGTTATAACCACATCTCAAATGAATCCAAGCGTGACATGGTCCGTGTCTTCAACGTCCATCCCTCGACTCCGTATAACAATGTAGAGAGTACATAGCATTTGGTAGCTCACCATCGAGTAGCCAGATTCAGGTCTCGGTTGCAGAGTAGAGTTTTCATTTTGAAAAAAGTGTTTCTGGCTATTTTAATTCTATGTTTGATTTCTTCATCAGGATCCCATTTATCATTCAGCCAGCAACCCAAGTACTTAAATCTTCTTACCCTTTCTATATTTTGATCTTCCACTTGTATCCTGATATTTTTAATATTTTGTTTGCTGATAATCATAAATTTTGTTTTGTTTATATTTATTTTAAGACCATGACTCTGACTAATACAGCTAACTCTGTTCACCAGGCACTGCAAATCCTCATTGCCAGCTAGGAGCACCGTATCGTCAGCATATCGGATGTTATTAATAGGTTTACCATTCACCTTTATTCCCACTTCTAAATCTTCCAACGCCTCCTGGAATATCGATTCAGAATATAAATTAAACAGAAGTGGCGATAATATACATCCTTGTCTGACGCCTTTAAGAATTTCTATATCCGTTGTTGACATATTTCCGATTTTTATATAAGCTGACTGATTCCAATATAAGTTTCTAATGATTCTGATGTCTGCCATCTAACCCAATCCGCTTCTGTAAATGTATCAGCTTGTCATGTTTCACGTTATCAAATGCTTTCTCATAATCTGTGAAACATGCGAAGGCACTTGTCTGCTGATCGAGGCATTTTTGGACTAAAACCTGTATTGAGAACAAAGCATCTTTGGTTCCCAGCCCACTTCTAAAGCCGAATTGAGTTTCACTTATATTTTCGTCAATCCTTCTCCATAGTCTAGAGTGCAGGACACGCAGAAACACTTTTAATGTATGACACATAAGGCTTATCAGACAATACTCATTGCATCTTTTGGAGTTTGACTTTTTAGGGAGCGTTACAAATGTAGATTGCAGCCATTGTTTAGGTATCTCTCCGGTGTTGTAGATGCGATTAAACAATTTAAGTAGAAGATTCATATTTTCTTCGTCTAACAGTTTGAGGATTTCAAGATTTAAATCATCAGAACCGACAGCTTTTCCATTTTTAGTTTCTGTCAAGGCTTTAATAATTATTAATATTCCATATTAGTATATGTATTTTCTCCCAAAAAAACACTATCTATGTACATATTTTACTAGTCTATTACAGACGCCTAAGAAAAATATTTAATAAATCAGATGTTAGAATTTAATATGGAGTGGTTAAATCAAGATTGTTTGATGGGCCAATATTTTCCAATATTGTAGAATCCGAAACATAAATTTCATTTTTCAAAAACCAAAATAAAAAGATGCTTAGGGTCAAATAGTAAAGAATTTGGAAAGGAAAATAGAACCCATAAAAAAACATCGAAAATGGCATGTATTCATTTCTTGTTGCATATGGTTTAGTAAATCCGAGTCATCCACCATCTACACTTTTTCTTCTTTCTACTTTGCTTTTATTTTCGTTTGAGTATTTTTATAAATTATTATGAAGGCCGAAGCTGCTACAGTCAGATCTTTGGACTTTTTTTTATTATTGTATTAATAGCCCTCAACTTGACTAGCATCCATACACAAGTAGTTTTTAGATAGGTAAATATATAGAGAAAGCTTAAAAGGTGGTTTCTGCTGTGTAGGTCATTATGGGTCTGACGACAGCCTTGTATATTCTTGACTTGACCTCGACACCTATGTGATTATTTTTCCATATGGTTTCGTTCAGACAACCGGCCACTCTCATTGCTTTTGTTGTTTGTTGTCTTACCTCTGTTTCGATATCGCCATAACCGGATACCAGGATATTTAAATTTCATTTCTTGTTGTATTATTCTGTCCACGACAAACTTGCATCTGATAGATATTTTTGATGTTGTCAGGCTCTTTGTTTTGGATGCAGAAATTATCATATTTAGAGATTTCGCTACAAGGTTGAAGCGATATATCAGTCTTTGGATGTCGTCCTCGTTTTCTGCGACTAGAACAGCGTCGTCGGCATAACACAGAGTTGTAATAATGCGATCGCTCATTTTGTATCCGTTTAAGCGGCGCACTTGTTATATTATCTCATCCATAATTATATTTAAAAGAAGTGGGCTTAATAAATCGCCCTGTCGTATGCCTTTTCCCACAGGTATTGGTTCAGAGGTAGATAACCAACGAGTCTTCGGCGGTCAACGTGTTAATCGTGGGCGTACAGCGAAAATCCATTAAGTCACATTTTTGGTTGAATTGGATTAAACACACCACTGTGTCCAGTTTTTCACGGTCTTTAACATGAAAAACCCATTAAGTCCAATTTCGGCATCCTTATATTATAAGGATATATGTTAAAGACCTTGAAAAACTGGACACAGTGGTGTGTTTAATCCAATTCAACCAAAAATGTGACTTAGTGGATTTTCGCTGTACGCCCACGTAATGATCTAACTCTGGCTGCAACACTATTCGAATTTAAACGTCTTTGTGATGAGATTTAAATTCATTAGTCTAGGGACTCACGGAAAGCGAGTAAAGCGTTTTAGCGCGTTAAGCGTCTTCTGCGACTAGAAACAAAATAACATGAATGTACAGGGTGTCCCAATATTCCGAGGATATAGAACTACTACTGTTAAAGCACTACGTATTTTTGGAATCAAAATAAGTTCATTGGACATAATCTCCACAAAAGTGCTTCATTTGTCCGTTAGAGGGCATCAGTCATAAATAAACCCGAACGTTAATTAATTTAAAATTTATGAATCTTATTGTCAAAAATCATTTGTGGTACTAACATAAAATTCCATATTTTTGTCAATTAGATTATTAGGGCGTACTAAATTTTATGCGTCTACATAGCTTTACAAGAAACATTTTTTGCAAGACAGATTAGCAAAAACATTGTTTTTTTAGAAAGTGTGCTTGGTGGCATTTTTTTATAAGAGACAAAAAATGTAGTAAATACAAGAAAGACCATTTTACGAGAAAAAAAGTCCATAGTCGGTGGAGTTGGAAAATATTTCTACTAAATATTATGTAGGAGTGGGGATAATTTTTACCATTATTCTTTATTACATTATTACTTTTTCTTGATTTATGTGAAAGTCAAATGTTAAAGCACTTAGCAAAACATAGGCATTCCAATTATCATTGAAATGGGAATAACGGTTCTTAAATTATCTTAAAAAATGCGTTTTTTTCAAAGTTTGATGCCCTCTAACGGACAAACGAAGGAATTTTTTATAGAGGTAAATTGTGTCCAATGAACATATTTTGATTCCAAAAATACGTTGTAGTTCTATGTCCACGGAATATTGGGTCACTCTGTATACGAGTGACCCAACCAAAAATGTGTGGTGTTTAAGGTTTTTGGCAATCTACTGGATAATAAAGTTTGCCAAACGAGTTAAGAATTCGACAATAATCTCCGACATAGATAAATGAAACAAGTTTAGATTGGAAAGTGCCCATAAGGACAATGTAAACACTATTTGGCGCTGTTCTTGCAACGGTCGCGACCCAAAGCTTTTGATAATTTCAAATATTATTTATTCAAATTTATTATTTTCTTTTAATTTTATATAATAATAATAGTTCCCGTATATAGCGTTTAACGCCTGGGGAGTAGCAAGGTACAGCTTTGTCATGCTAGACCCGTTCGGTATACAAGGAAGGTAATGTGGCTAGCACTATGCTTCAACCGCCTATTATTATCTCAGGATTGCGAGAATCCCAAGTACTCATTTAAGGCTGAGTGGACCTAGGTACCCAAACTATTTTTATTTTAATAAAAATAGTCGGCTGATGAAATGCCGGGTGTAGGATTCGAACCCACTACCTTGAGATTGGTAGACGAGAGCCTGTACCTCTACGCCACCGAGTACCTTTTTAATTTTATAAATAAAATACAGTGTATTGCATACAAGAAACTTTATTTTATATAAGGTCTATGAAATACGAAGACCGACGTTATGCCACGATCCACGATGGTTTTTGCAGTTCACAGTACACAACACAATTTTTTAGATTTTAATGTTAATTTTTTCACAATTATCACGGGTTTGAGTAAGTAAAATTTAAATTAAACGGACGCTTTAAACACTTTTCGGTATTTTTTCAGTGAGTGCTGTTTAAATTTTGAAAGATTTTATAATTTTTGAAGATTCTGACTTTGACGAGAGAAAATTATTTTTGTTATTGTTTGGCGGTTGTTCTTAGCAATCGCTATAGTAGCGCCAGATCGCGTACAACGGTCGTGACCCAAAACAATTATATATTTTGACAGACTTTCCAATCTAAACTTATTTCTTTTATCTATGATAAACGACATGCACAAAATGACAGAAAATACAGTTTATTTGTAGATTCATTTAAGATTTATTTGTATTCAAAGTGACAGACAACCACTGTCAGACCAGGGTCAGACTAAAAGAAGAAAACTATTAGGTCATTTTTTGTTCCTTTTAAACCTGTTTGAATTTCAATAAATGTATCTCGCATCATTATCTTACATATTAAAATCCAAACCACCGATTTAGGATCGCCAAGACTACGTATATATTATACAATTTTTTTATATTAGGTTCAAACCGAAAATGAAGCCTCATCTGTATTACAAGGCGAGGATGAAATTTTAGAAGAAAAATTGTCCGTGCCTGTGCAAGAGAACGATTTTCCTTCTTTGGGCGATGATTCGTGCTTACAAAATACAGGTTCAACTAATACGGCGACTTTCGAAAAAACTATTCAGGATTGTATTGAAGATATTGGGATGTTTTCGCGGGATAGACCTCATCTCGTACCAGCGGAACCACCAAATTTGGAGAAGGAACCTATAACTATATCTGGTAAGAATAAATATAATCATTTTATATTCATTATATTTAAATAATATACACAACCAAACTTATATGGAATGACTCTTTATTTCTGACTAAATTTCTTGCAAGGATAAAAATTGGTATACAACTTTAAGATAAGGCTTTTTGTTGTAAATAAACATGATAATAAAGAATAAACTACTGCTGCGATTTATTTTCTTTTGAATTTTGTGTTCGGTAGTAAGATCACGATTGTTCGGTAATTTTCATTCAATCCAAAAAAAAATGCCTTATCTTGGATTAACAGATGTACAGAGGGGAAGAATTATTCCACTCACCGAACAAAGAATGCTCCAGAAAGACGTAGCAGAGATAGTAGGCGTTACCCAGGGTGTTGCATCGAAAACATATGGAAGATACTTGGAATTCGGAACACACAAGGATAGGCCCAGACAAAGTCGTCAAAGATTCACAACTGAACAACAAGATCGCCTTGTGTGCTAAATTGCTAGAATAAATCCCAATGTTTCTCATCCAGAGCTATAAAGACAACTTCTGGCAGCTACAAGTGTGAACGTTTCAGTTGAAATCATAAGAAAACGGCTTCGGGCACGAGAGTTTTACAGCAGGAGAGAGTTACGGATCCCACAGTTATCTCGGCAAAATAAAATTGACCAGCTAAATTGACGCCTTCAACATCAAAACTGGACAACTGAGAATTGGCAAAATGTTCTTTTTTCGGATGAGACCAGAATTGGCCTAAGATCAGATAACCATTGAATTCGGGTTCTCAGAGCTCCAGGAAGACGAGCGAGACTTCAGGCCGCCAAATCTGTACCAAGACATAAAGGAGGAACTGTAATGTTCTGGGGAGGTATGAGTATGTATGGAGGTATAACTGTTACCACTTCAACAAATTTTAGCAGGTGGGAGATATTTTGATTTAGTGCTAGAACCAATCGTTCGTCTTTAGAGAGCTGCAATTGGGGATAATTTTAACTTCATGCACGATAGTGCACCTCCCCATACCAGCAGAGTGACTAGAGAATGTCTTGAAACGGAAGGTGTTATAGTTTTGGACTGGCCTGCCTATTTACCAGATCTAAACCCTATCAAACGCTTGTGGGACTAGCTCAAAAGCAGGGTTAGAGCTCGTCGAAACTCGCACAGCTTATTAATGCAGCATTAGCAGAATGGGAAAACATACCTCAAGACAACGTGGATAATTTAATAAGAAGCATGCCAGTGCGGATAGAAGCTTGCATAAGAGCTAGAGGTGGCAACAAGGAGTATTCAAATTATTAATTTTCTCTTTGTTTATGCTTTTTGGCCATTAAAAATTTATATCTTAATTTCGTTTCAGAAACCAAAAAATACAATTTTGTTTATTTTTGGAACTGATTAATTTTTTGTATTGCTATATGGATTATTTTTCATTAAAAGTCATTGGTAAGGACTGAGTTTTATTCATAAACACAAAATTTTCATACATCTCAAAAATTATGAGAAATAATAGATGATTCCATATATGTTTGGTTGTGTGTATATTAAGACCGGTTGTCCAAACATAACTCGAATTCAAGTGAACTCTAAAAATTCGGCAATTCTATTTAGTTTTTTTTTGTAGTATAAGATTAATAAAAGCTCAGTTTTTTTCTCGAAAAATTCTGGCCCAATTTCAATCGTAAAATATCTGATTATTGAACTAAGTTCAACGATAAAAAGTCATTATATTTACTATACCGGGTGCGTCTCAAAAGTGGCTCACCCCTATAACTTTTTTTATTTTTTCAGATTAAAAAACGAGATTTGGTATGTTAGTATGTGACATAAATTAGGATTGACTGACGTATTCAATTGTTTTCGGTCACTTCCTGTTTCACCGGAAATGACTACAACTTCTGATTTTTAAATGTCACCCTCGGTATTTTTTTACTTTATTCCATAGAAAATGACACTCTGAATAGAATGGCATATCACATGTCAACATGTGATATGCGAGAATGTCAAAACATGAACATGTTTACATCCTCGCTTAAACAAGTAATATTTTACATTTCAATCTAGAGTTCCATGGCTGTGCTAGAAACACCAATTTTTAATCAAGGAGTCATTGAAAAATAGATTTGATCGTCTAATGTTTTTAGTGTCTTATCCTGGCCAGTTAAAAGATGCCCAAATCGTATTTTTAATCATATCTCAATTTTTTCAAATGAAACAAAGGTGGCTCATTAGCATATTTGAAAAAAGCATTTTTTTACGAATAATTTGGTACCACACACTTGGTATATCGGGTCATATTGTCGTTATGAACTGCATGTTACAATTTCAAATAAACCATATGCGAAAATGTCAAAAGTGGACATATGATATGTCATTCGATTCAGAGTGTCATTTTCATTGGTGAAACAGGAAGTGGGCGAAAACAATTGAATACGTCAATCAGTTTTAATTTATGTCATATACTAACATACCAAATCTCGTTTTTTATCTGAAATAATAAAAAAGTTATAGGGGGTGAGTTACTTTTCAGACGCACTAGTATGTAGTTGCAAAAGAGTGTTTAATTCAATATTCCCCTGTTTCTGTTTATGACTTTGAATAAAAAGAAGTTTATTAAGGAAGGAGTATAATAATGCTATCCATGTATTTGTGCATGGTGGATGGAGGTGGGGCCCTAGGGTAGGGATCCCTGACAGTTCTGTTTGACGATTCATTTGACATATTTGAATTTGATTTGAAATTTTCTGGATTTGTCAGTCTTTACTGAACTTATTTTTTGTTATTTATTATTGATTCTACTACTGATAGTAGTTTAAAGGTAGTAAATATAGAAGGATTTTTAGTGGCATATTGTTGGGATATTATTTATTTAATAAAGAAAGTTTTAGTACAATAATAATGCTTTGTTAGAAACATAATAATAATAATAATTGCGTAATAAAACTAAAACTTCTAGAACAATCTATGACAAATGACAAGTGACAAGTACATGCTGTCATATTGACGTTTTTGAATTATCTCTACGGTTATGTCGCCAAATTTAAAATGTTACCTCTTTAAGAAAAGCAGTTCAAAACTGTTCTATCTAAACCATTATTTATTCTACAACTGGTAATTGTTTAGCGCTAGTAAATCTAGAAGGAAATTGTGGCAGAACTTAAATTAACAGTGACACTATTGTGATTTATCGAAAAAGACTGTGAAATAGGTAGTTGGTTGTCTAGCGTGCGGTAGATCTCGGTCAAAAATCGAGGGAAATAATTGACTATATAATATACATACGTGTAGTAAAAACATCGTTTATGAAAGTCACTTAAAATTTTCTGGCATTTTTCCTTTTATTTACTACTTATCGAAGATTAAATGTCAAAAAATTTAGATACGTCAATTTGACTTACCTGCTTCAGTAGCGTATCTGATGCTTGTGTTACTAAATAATTATTATAACTTATCTATTTTTATTATAATTATATATTTTTACTAGCGTGTATACAAACGACTTCGTTCGCGTCGAATTAATCATTTGTAATGGTGATGATTAAGCAAAGCAAGAATTTCCATTAACATACAAACTGGATAAAATTTTCTCACATTTATGTCAGCACGAGAAAAAACAATATGGCGATATTATTATATAACTTGGTAATATTTGAGGGGTAGTTTCATCTCGTTGGACTTTGACTTTCGAAAAATCCGTTTGCCAAAAATAGGCTTTTTACGTCAAGCAGTTTAAAGCAGAATCGTGGTTAAGAAATTACCCAACTTTTTGGAACACCTGTATGATTTTTTAAAAAATTTCAAAATATGTAAAAAAACAAATAAATTATGCTTGTTGCGTTTTCCCGAAAGACTAACCGTTTTTTAAATAACAAATATTGTAATATTTGAGGGGCGTTTTCACCCTCTTGGAATTTGAGATTAGAGAAACCCCTCCTTATCGAACCTCTACACCCCACAGTCAATCCGTTTGCCAAAAATCAGCTTTAAACGTCAAGCAGTTTAAACAGAATCGTGATTATGTGTAGAAAAATCTTAAAATATGTAAAGCAACAAAATAAAATATACGTGTTTAAGAGTTTTTCCGAAAAACTCACCGGTTTTTAAATAGAAAATATTTTAATATTTGAGGCATAGTTTCACCCCCTTAGAATTCGAGTTTTGAAAAATCCCTTCTTATCGAACCTCTACACCCTAAAGTCAATCTGTTTTCCAAAAATCAGCTTTTTACGTCATGCGCTTTAAGCAGGATTGTGATTAATCAATGACAAGATTTTTCGAAATACCCTGTATACATTTTTAAAAAATCTTAAAATATGTAAAAAAACAAAATAAAATATACGTGTTTAAGCGTTTTTTCGGAAACTTGACCGTTTTTTAAATAAAATATATTGTAATCACCCTTTTGGAACTGGAATTTCGAAAAATCCCTTCTTATCGAACCTCTCCACCCTAGAATCAACCTGTATGCCAAAATTGAGCTTCTTACGTTGAGTGGTTTGAGCAGGATCGTGATTAATCAGTATGTCAGTCACTTAAGGATTTTATATATTAGTATAGATAACAATTTTAATAACCATACCAACATTGACAACGTAAAATAAAACAACAAATCATTGAGTCTACCCTACATCATATTTTTACACGTTTTGAATAAAATTAGAATGGAACTGATAAACCGGAATTTAAGTCCGCCATTTTAGGTCCCCGTCGCGTTCGATCTTAGGTTTTTAATATGTCCCTTCCTTAATCTTTCTATTCAAAGGTTTACGGCGCTGTTTTAATTTTGAAAGAACGTAACCATCTACGTAAAACGAGGACTTCCTGTATATTAAAATCAACTTCCTGTATATTTTCCTCTTGCCGGTGATGAACAATTTTATAAAGCAGGTAAATGTACAGCTTCGGGTCGGACTGTCGCCCATCTCGAGACCAAAAAGTAAATATAGCAGGTAAAATTATTTATAGGGGTTTTCATAAATTTCCAACTGGGCACATCGAAACAAAAACGGAGTGCTATAATTGCCCCTATTAAAGTTTCTAAACTGGTATTTTATAGAAATTGCTCTACTTAATATTCTTTTGAATATACAGGGTGTCC
This sequence comes from Sitophilus oryzae, assembly GCF_002938485.1. Taxonomy (NCBI): domain Eukaryota; kingdom Metazoa; phylum Arthropoda; class Insecta; order Coleoptera; family Curculionidae; genus Sitophilus; species Sitophilus oryzae. The sequence goes on along the minus strand of NW_022145813.1, from coordinate 2,251,596 downwards.
CAGGCTGACCGTTTGCCAGCTTTTCAAATTTATAATCCCCTAAGGAACGTACATATTAACTAACGGCTATAAGAAGAAGATTAAAAGAATCAAATCTTAGGTCAAGAAGGCCTGCTTCGGGATCAGAACTTACTGGATCTGTTGACTAGGATCAAAAGCAAAGGCATGGTCTTAAAATTACGAAAAAATGTTAGTGTCTTCTTCAAAAGCGAATATCTCCAAGAAAAATAAAGCTAATGAGATGATCCAAAAAACAAACTATCGAGAAAGGACGTATCTAGATGATAAAATTATTTTTAAATTTTTTGCTGTTTAAACATATTCCACAGGGTGTTTCAAACTTTCGCCAAAATATCAACGTTTTGTTTTCCCTCGTATAATTAACAGGGGGATGGTTTCATTTTTAATCTAGAAATAGATATTAAAAAGTCGAATAATTTGGTACATACTGCTTAAAAATCCTCAAAACCGGCCCACTAGAACAAAATACATTAAACTCTAAAATACATCAAAGTTAAAAGTGTCCATTTTTTGTGCCGGTGAATGTATTTCAAAAACTATACATTTTAGTCATATACTTTTCTAAATGAAACCCGCCTTTATTTTTTTACTATAATCCGAAAATCAATTAATATAGAGTGTTCCATTACAAAAAAAACACAACTTTGATGTGTAACTTTTTTTGGGAACACCCTGTAGAACTTTATATAATTTTAGAAAATGCTTTATATTGACTTACATAAGCTCACAAAATTTCACTTCAATACAAACTTCCGTTCTCCTTGCAAAAACCGCGTCGTATATGACGCGCCACCCTGTATAATTCGATTTCAATCAAAATTTTAATGATTTGGACATAAGCAGAATAGGTATAGCTTATGCATTAGAGTGATTTATTTTAATAAATTTACTTAGAAAAAAAAGAAAATTAAAAAATTAAGAAGGAAATAACTAAAGAATTTACTAAAATTGCTAAAATAAAAAATTAAAAGCAACGAAAAAAAATGGGTAAATATTTTAGGATTTTATCTATAAAACACAATATAGAAGGTTTCACATTAATACATTGACAGTAAATGAATTCCGAAGTAAAAGTCTCTGGACACTCCACTAATTGTTTAACAACGAGATCTATCGATTAAAAATATTTTTAATATGGCGGCACTTCCGGAAATACCGGAAGTTGATTATGTTTGGTTTGGTATATTATGAACTTACCCCAAAATACTTAAAAACACCAACTTAGTCTCAAAAATCGCTGCCTAATTATGCAAATTATAACTTTAAAAATTCAAAGATAAATGTCACAAAACCAATAAAGTAAATAACCTAAGACGAAATCAAGTTTGACGTTGGGCCTAAGCAACCTATGTTGAGATCAAAGACATTATAAATATAGACCGAACATCTCATTCATAAATACTCGTTGGTAGTGTATCAAACATTCCAATGTGTCAAACAAGGACAGAAGAGACAGAGAAGTCTAAAATTTCCGACCCCGGCAACTAGGCGCATTTCGATTGTTCTAATAGCCAGTGGCGTATCGTTTTTTGGAACGAATTTAATTAGTAAAGTAAAAGTAAAGTAATTAGTAAAATGTTTACTCCATATTAATATACTACATTAACACTTTCTCGTCAGATGAGTTTTGTTATAAGGTCTAATATAATAATATAATTAATATCCCACATATACTTATGTTGAAACGTTAGTAGGTAGTTTTCGAAAATCGCTCCAACGTCGATTTTCAATTTAAACTTTCAGTTAATTCTATATAAACTTTCAGTTACTTTTGAATATTTACAGGGCGACTCAGGCTTCCGAAACAGTTCTATATTATGTTTGTGGTTGGTGACTTTTCTTTCAATTTTTTTTTCAGAATATGGAGGCAATGGTAAAGCACATTTTAGACATTTTTGTAAACATAGGTGGCCGGAACATATTTTCAAACTAAAGTTGTAGATTTGCCATTAAATTTCCATTCCAGAAATAGGTAGGGTTGCCACCTGTCCTTTTTTGAAAAGGACAGTCCTTTTTTGGAATAACTTGTCCTTTTGACTTTTTTTGACTTAAAAAGTCATTTTTATTTACGTATTTTCCCTGAGAAAATTACCTACAGCAAACAGAAATATTATTTTAGTCCAAATTTAATTAGAGATGTTATAAAACTTATAAATAAATATTTCTTGTTTAGAATAGGCAACATTATTTAGAACTTCCCGTTTAATCTCAAATGATAATTTAGGTTTTAGTTTTACCTTTTTTGATCTTAAAAGAACTTTTTAAAAATTAGTAATTAGTAACGATTTAGTTAGTTCGCAATCGATAGCTTCCTGTAAAGTACTAGGTAATAGTTGTTTAATCTTGTATTATTAATAACTTCCTATACCTAAAATCAATATTTAATGAGAAAATTGTGTTTTTTTGAAAATATAGGACAAGATTTGACTTTCGGTCTTCTTCTTGTATTATGATGGCTCTGATACGAGGCAATTACCTTTTAGTCTCTCAATAGAAGGTATTTATCATTAAAAGTATCAAATCTGTGTGCTACAGTATGGGATTTCTGTCGCATAATAATGAATATTACGTTTATTTACAAATCCATTACTTTTAAAGGTAGCTTCATCAGACAATCAAATTTTAGTTAAATGTCCCAATCTTCATGAACTGTATATAAGCATATGTATTGCGGTTGGAATCACCCTGTATGTTGACAAAAATATTTTGAAAATGTGCGTTACAATGGCCCCCATCTTATGTAAAAAATTGAAATAAAAATTACAAACCTAAAACGTAATAGGTAAAAAGCTTTTTTGGAGGCCTGGGTCACTCTGTATATAGGTATCTATAAAACTAGTAGCCTAAGAATTATTTACAGTTCGTCCCATTCTAAAAAAAAGGTAAACACACCGTACAAATAACTCTAGGAAGAGGTATTTGTACGGTGGTAAAAAATTGTTTAAACGAGGCCGAAGGGGCAGATATAATAATGCAATAAAATGTAAAAAAGGGCGGGTAAACATCTTTGTTTATTTATTGAGCAAAATTCCTTTAGAATATCGTATATAATGACCAAAATATGACGCAATTTTAAGAAAAAAAATGTCACTTTCTGGCTTATGCAACGTTTATATTCAAATTTGTTATGATCTACAACAGTTAAGTAGTAATTGAGACGAATTATAATTCAATTACCGGCTACTACGTTCTTGTTTTAATAGCTCAAAATTCAACAAATATAATTAGAAATTATTTTAATTGTGAGAGGCGGCTCCCTTTGTGGGACGCCTATGTACGGCGATTACGGCGCGGCGGAAACAATACCTACCTGTGAAAAGACAAATTCAGGGTAATTTAAGCTTATTTTTCCACACATTTGACACTGTCGTACCATATTGAAAATTCGCAGATTCAAAAGTACGTTAAACAAAAGCAAAACTACTGAAAAACACTGAAAAGTTCACTTCGGACTTGATTCCGACTTCAAACACACCGTAAGCTAAACGTACGCTATAACGGACCAAGGGCCGTCGCGAGAGGTGGTGGGACGGACGGGGCTCATTTCATTCTGGAAGACTAGCAGCGACGTTGCCAATAGTTCTAGACGTTTCAGCACATTAAACAGTAAACATGTCCTTTAATAGTAACGCATATATCCTCTGGTTAATAACATATTATTACGCATGCTTCTTTAAAAAATAAACTATTAATTTAATTAAGAAATTGAGATTTATTGATATCCGGTGAAGGTTTTAAAGTCACCTTTTCTGCAAATCAAACTAAGTAGATAGGCGCAAATTTGAGATGTGGCAATGTCGCCTTCTCTATCTCAGTTGGTTTTTACAGTACGTAGTCAACCTCCCATTGTTTGATCGGGTTGAAATGCAAAATGTGATATCTGTTCTTCCTAAATCTATGGTTGAGATAAAAAAAAATGAAATTGAAATGACCGCTGTGTGACGGAACGTTTCTTTATTGATAAGACCGTGATTTGATCGTCTAGATGTCAAACAGAAACTAACTAACTGCATCAAAAGTTTCATCTCTGAAATTTTCTTATTGAAAAATTATTAAGTTATTCGGCTACTCTGCTTACGGCTCGCCTGACGCTCAATTAGGCTGAGGGGTAAGGGGTAGAGGTCTATAAAGAATCATAGTCTGCTGTACCTGCTAATATAGTAGTCAATCGAATAGTTCAGTTGGGCGCAGGAAGTAATAGAAGCAGTACGGGCTGTTAAAAATTAGTATTTTCCTAACCACGAATCTTCGTATTATTATTTCTACTACGTTGTAGCGATAATAGTCGATTAGTGAATTTATCAAAATGGAAACTATGTTAAGTGTACGTGGTAGAAAATTATTCGTGATCGATAATTATACGTTTGGCAAGTCTAGAGCTACAAAGTACGGCACCAGCGTTTCTTATAGATGCACGTTTAGGACATGTAAAGCATATATATACGTGGACGCTACTGAACAAATACTACTCCAACAAAATGGTCAGCATAACCATCCTTGCATCAAAAATTTGCACGTAAAGAAGCTTAAAAATGAAGTCAAAAGAAAAGCGATGAAACACATATCTTTACCTTCATCACAAATTGTTAATATGGGCATAACTGAAGCTTCAGGTGTCTTCAGTATCCTTACAAGGAACGATATTGCAAGTATCAAGAAGAGTGTATATTGGGCAAGAAAAAAACTGAAAAAGATCGTGGCACTGCCTTCAGTTCCACGATTTTTTGGAGATAAGCACAAGCGGAAATACCACGATGATTCTACTAGTAAGGGACATTTTTTATTAATTATTCTATAGTTTTTATATATTTTTTAACTTCAATATGCCCTTGCAGCTGTAGTGCAGGGTCTCGATTATGGTGCGTCCAGACCTGAGGAGTCGAGTGCGAGACGAGCGCGAGACATTCCAAATTCGCTAAGTGTGGACGGGTCTCGCAAGAGCCTCGCGAGCGGCTCGCGAGACAACCCACGCAGCCTCGTTGCTATCCGTCCCCTGTCGGTTTTTCGACGGCCGATCAAAGAAAGCTCGCGGCCAAGTCTGGACGTGTTCTTGGTAGACTCGCTCGACTGCGAGATATTAGCTCCAGTGTTGCCATACTAGGGAATTTTTCCCCAGATCTGGGGAATTTTGACGGTAACAAGGAAACAGAGAATTTCGGGCGAAATCTGGGGAATTTTAACTTATTTTTTAATTTTACGTTAAAATATCATCTTCATTGTAGGTCTGTTGTCGGCGAGATATTCTAAAGGCAAAAGGATGCTGAAAAAAATAAATTGTTGTATATAATTCAAGAAAAGGATGATGATTTACGTAAAAAAGACAATTTAATTAGTATTTTAGTAACAAAAATGTAATCCAGCGTCGTAGTTCACGACCGTAGGGCTTGTGCTTGCACGATACACGATAGGCACAACGACCAGACGCCCGATTCGTTGATGAAAATTATGTTCGATTTTCGATTGCCAGTTAGATGGTGTGTCGGCAAGGGGATCGCGATCACGGCAATCAACATGATATAATATAACACTACATATATCTATATTCTAAATATATTTTCTATACTATAAATAAAGATATCCCACCACTGCACTGGTTTCTTACTTGATAAATTCGGGGAAACACCAAAACAGAATCACAATAATACTCTGTTTATTCGCTTTGGTGTTTGTAAATTTTGTACCAGGTGCAGTTCGAAATAATGGATTCAGATTCTGAGTACCTTATGTACTCAAAAAGTCTTTATAAATAAAAACATTTTTGTTATAATGAACTTAAAATAAAAATTTATTAAAATTTATGTATTTTTATTAATCAAACACATACTATTAAATACTTAAAAATCTCAAAAATTTCTAGTTGAACACCGTTTTATAAAATCATAACTGATCATTATAGTGTTCTTTCAAAATGGAGTAATCTGGGGAATTCTGGGGAATTTCAGACATCCGACTGGGGAATTTCTGTCAGAGCTATCTGGCAACACTGATTAGCTCTGATATAGTGCATATTGAAATGGAGACTTGGACGGAAGAAGATCAGCTGAAATTAATCGATTTATATAAAGAAAAACCAATATTATGGAATCCAAAAGATAAAGAATATTAAAAAAACACGATGGCGTGTGTAGATATTTCTCAATCGATGAATAAAACTTGGAAAAATGTAAAAAAAATATTTCTCTATTGGCAACGTACAGGAAGGAGATTATATATAGGAAGTTTAATTATTATTGAATCTTGTTACTTAGTAAATTAAATACACAGGGTGAGCCAACGATAAAGTTCATTATTTTATTTGTTTTGAAAATTATTAAAAAGTGTTTTAGAATTATTAAAAAAATAGAAAAACTGTAGAGAAAGTTAAGATACACATTTTAAAATGATTATAGAGTATACAGGGTGGTTCAAAATAGTGTTACGGATATAACATGGTTTTTTAAATGTAATACACTAATTTTTTTATTTTTAGATTCTGCGTAAAATTTAATAACTTTTTTTTATGTATAATGCGAGGTATAATGTTATATACTTAATAGTAATAGTTTTTGTAATATTTCAATTTGCTTAAACAAAAAATGTTACATTTCAGTGTCGTAAAAAATTGTCAGTCATGCTATTGTTTATGAAGTTGAAGTGCTAAAATCAAAAGATATAGGTAAAGATATTCGAGTTAGATGTTACAGTGGTTCAACATATAGGCATTTATGAATTTCGACTATTTAAAATTAAATAAACTCAAATTTTTTAAATGGTACACTGTATGTATGATCATTTTTAATAGAATTTACAAATTTTGCGTCACTGACACTTTTTACCGTACCGACATCTAATATTTCTTTAAACAAATTGAATTATTATAAAATCGATTATATTAGATATATAATATTATGATAGGCAAAAAAAGTTACCGAATTGTACGTAGAATCTAATAATAAAATAAAAAATAGGGTATTCCCATTAAAACATACCGCGTGTGAGAGAGCCAGAGTGTTATTTTTTCTCGAATAAAGTAAGAAAATACAGAGGGTGCCATTTAAAAATCACATGTTGTAGTCATTTCCGGTGACACCGGAAGAGGCCAAAAACAATTGAATATGTCAATCAATCCTAATTTATGTCATATACTAGCATACCAAATCTCGTTTTTTTATCTGAAAAAATAAAAAAGTTATAGGGGTGAGCCATTTTTGAGACGCACCCGGTATATCCGTAACAGTTTTTGAAGTACCCTGTATACTCTACAGTAATTTTCAAATGTGCTTCCCAACCTTTCGTATAACTTTTCTATTTAATATTTTGTTCTAAAAAACGGATTTTGTAAAAGTCGCCGTGTGTCTCGAAACAAATGAAGGGTAAAAGGGGAAAAATCGACGATGAATAAAATAAGACGAACCAAATATCATGTTAAAGATACAAAAATTTATTACTTATGCGTTATTATCTGCTGAATATTTTACATCGGGCATGTTTACACAAACCCGTCACCTTTCACTATGATCCAACTCGCTTGTCTCGCGGCAGGCTTGCGTCAAAAAATGGATAGAAAATGTCTTGCTCTCGTCACGCACTCGTCTTGCTCTTGCCTCGCTCTTGTCTCGCGGTCGTCTCGCACTCGACTACTCAGGTCTGGACGCACCATTTTGAAACCCACTCCTAGTTAACAAAAAAATACGTGTATTTTTATTTTTTGTCAATATAACTTAAGCTAGGTTAATTAACTTAGGTAAGACAGTTCTATCTCATTTTTGTTCAGAAGTTTTTTTTGTAACTTGGTGTATATTGTTTTATTAGGAGTAAAAATGACAATTTTTGTGGCGAGGCTGTACGTTTGACTTGGCCGACATACAGCGGAGGCACAAAAAGTCATTTTTACTCCGAATAGAACATGCTATTTTTTTTCAAACGGCACAAATAATTTTTTAAACAATTTCAAACGTTCCAAAAGTTTAGATTGGAGAGTGCCCATAAGGACAATGTAAATACTATTTTTTACTTATACTATTATTTATTTATCAACATACCCCAATTAGAGAATATTAACTCAAAATTGGTAAATAATTTAAATATTGTATTGTTGTTACGCCCTCTAGTGGACTCTACAATTAGTCTCAATGAAAATCCAGAAATATATGTATAACTTTTTATATTCCAATTCACGAACTATTGCGTTAAAATATTTTTATTTGGAAAATATATGCTGATCCAAGATAGAAAACTCCACCCCAGACCATTACACCTCTACCTCCAAAGGGATGCACTTGAACATATCGGTCGTTAACATGCCCTAGACACTCAATGGTAATTTTATAGAACTCCAAATTTAGTTTCTTCCGCATCGCCAGACGGCGCAAAAGACATTAAAGTACAGGTTTCTAATTTATATATGAAGATGACATGACAGTCCCTATGTTGACTATTGTCTGTGGTCTAGTTTTTGTCTAGTTGACATCATGTTGACATGTTGACAAAATGTTGGTGATCCGTCAAGTTATTTTTAAATCATTATTTTGATCATTATTTAAATAATCATTAATTCAGATATTCCTGATTTATCGGAAAGTTCGGTGATTTCAGTGATTTGTGTTTATAGTTTGTGTTTTTATTAGTTTATGCATTCTGATATTTAGAGTCGATCATCATTTTCGTGTTAGATACTAAACTTTTTTATTAAAGTCATTCTGACATTTTAGAAATTATAAATTTATGAACCAAATAAAAAAAAATAGTTTAATCATAAATAAGTAAGTACATGGTAATATATAGTATTTTTTGTAACAGTTAATTAGTAGTCTATAATATTTTTGCTGTATAATTTATTTGTTAAATCAAAAAATAGGCGCTATGTGCTCTATTGTTGGTGTTTAAAATGTATGTATATATTTTAATTTTGTTTTAATTATGTTACACTTCTAATGATCTAATAAAACATAAAATTCAACAAAAAAGTCTATATTTATTATTTTATATTTTACAAGGAGTAATTTTGAGCTTGAATAACGTTACCGTTTTAGTTAGCGTTAATAAGTAACGGAACGCTAAAATTATGTTATGCCAAAACTCTCCATTAGTTTCTTCCGGATCACCAGGTGGCTCTAAATGACGGACCCATTTGTTTTATATCAGTGTCCAATCTATCTCTAGTACATGACATTAGTCTATGGTCGTTAAGTCTTGTATTTCTTGGTCTCCACATACGAACTGTACGTCTGTCAGTACGAAGACAAAAGCGGCTTTCATAGCTGAACATCACAGTATGCCACTCATCGTTGCAGTTAGCTCTTTCATTACACCAGAGCTTTATGACCTACGATCTGCGGACTCTTATAGGTCTATAGCAATGTAAACCTACTTCTTTTAATCAATTTAAGACCGTCCTAGAGGTAATACGTACTCTGCTGACAGCAAAAATCTGGCTGAGCAACGTGCAGTTTCTTGCAGGATCCAGCCTAGCTCCTCTCAGTAAGCTTCGGTCCTCCCTAGCATTTGCTGATCTTGGTCTACCTTCCCTATGCCTCTCCATGACAGATCCAGTCTCATTAAATCGGTTAATCTACGACAATGTCATTATGACACATTTAACATTGTCATTTGGATGTCATTATGGCTTTCATAATAACACGCAAATTTTAAAATAGGAAACAAGCAAAAAAGATACCTAAATACGTTTATTTATTGTAAACATTAATTATAATAGCAGTACAATTGGTTAAATTAATTCCAGACCATGACAGGTGAGTTAAATTTTTAGAAAGTAAATTTATTTCCTGAATGCTTGAACTTGTTGAAGATCCATCATTGCCAGAAATGTTACCCAAAATATTACATGTCACTTTTTTCTTATTTTCTTTGGAATTTTCTATATAGCTCTCTGCCACTGTGTTAGAGCGCCAACCACCTTTTAACAATTAATAAATCCACTCCTGAATCTGCAAGCAACGACGCAGACGATCTAAGGAAACAATGTCCAATGTTGTGGATTTGGAAGACTTAGGAACAATGCTATTTTATACAGCATTTTCCCTAAAGTATTAATGCCAACGGGTTGCTTAATACATTTTCCATTTCTGTACCCCACAAAAAATCGAGTATGCTCTGTGTTGCTTGGCGGCATAGCTATATATCTTCGAACCATTTCCACCATATTTATTCCTTCAACATTCCCTTTCGTTATAAAAAAATCTCGTGATATCTTTGTTTTCGTAAATGGAATAATGACATGAATGCATTGTCCTTCATCTTTAACATTTTGCAGCGGCAGATTTGTCTCGATACGCCGGCAGGCTCCTGCAAGTCCCACTATTAATGAAACTTTTGTCAGGAAATAAGTTTTATAATCGGCTTCCAACAAAAAAACGAGTTATGTCTTCTTTTCTTAAAATTCTCGATTTTTTTGACCGAAATTCTTCCGATTTTCTTTTTAGAAATGCAATTAAATGGACGTACTTACTAATATCTGTATTTTTCTTCATTGATATAACTGAACGTAGCATGGAATAATATACCCAAAGTGATGAAGCCTTCCTATGTTTTAAAAGATGTTCAAAATATGCCAGGACAACTTTTCGTTACTACTTTTCTTTATTCCTTTCCCTTTTACACCAATCTTCAAGTTTTACATAGGCTTGCTCGTACGTTTGTCTTGATTTTTCGGGTTTTCGGTAGAGAATCGACAACGTTTTGCGCAATGCCTTCAATATCCGAAGGGACACTTTCAAAATCAGAATCGCCCATATTAATATTATTTTTTGGTTTTTGCTAAAACTGAACGTTGAACACAAAATTGAACATCAATAATTGAGTTGTCAGAATGGAAACAATCAACAAGCACGATTACCACGGCGTCGACTAATATAGGCACCTGATAATTTTGAATTTTAATTTTTATGAGGATATCTCTGATATTTAAAATTAAATCAAATCTCGTTGGATCGTCCCTCGTGTCGCGTCGTAGATTAAATTTTGAATGATACACGTTCGATACGAACTTTTTAATGAAACTTGTGTAACTAAGCCACTCGGCTAACGTTACACGCGTTTCATTATGATGTTCGTATCGAACTTGTACCATTAATAACTATTTTAAGTCTAGAAATTACACTTTGGGTGACATTAAATCGATCAGCCACATCGATCTGTCGCGCACCGCTAAGAAGCAACTAATCAATCAAGCCAATGGTTTGATTTGCTTCATCTACTGTTAAATGACGTCTGTTCATATTATCGATGACAAAATAACCACAATATCGCAAACTGTCGCTTAGCAACACGCAAACAAGTTCTATTCTAAACAAAAATTAAATGTACATTTTTGATGATAATGCTTTTTATTTGTTTGGGTACAATTTTTTATGTCTACAAACAATATTTTTGTTAAACAAGAACGACATAGGTATTAATAGATATAACACATGTTTTCTTCCTTCTTTCTTCCTAGCAAAAACCTTAACTTTTTTCGATTAGTTTATATTGATACTAGCGTGTACCAGCGACTTCTTTCGCGTCGAATTAAGCATTTGTAATGGTGATGATAAAGCAAAGTAAGAATTTCCATTAACATACAAACTGGATTAAATTTTCTCACATTTATGTCAGCATGAGAAAAAACAATATGGCGATATTATTATATAACTTGGTAATATTTGAGGGGTAGTTTTATCTCGTTGGAATTTGACTTTCGAAAAATCCGTTTGCCAAAAATAAGCTTTTTACGTCAAGCAGTTTAAGCAGAATCGTGGTTAAGAAATTACCCAACTTTTTGGAACACCCTGTATGATTTTTTAAAAAATTTCGGAATATGTAAAAAAAACAAATAAATTATGCTTGTCCAAGCGTTTTCCCGAAAGACTAATCGTTTTTTAAATAACAAATATTGTAATATTTGGGGGGCGTTTTCACCCTCTTGGAATTTGAGATTCGAGAAAACCCTCCTTATCGAACCTCTACACCCCACTGTCAATCCGTTTGGCAAAAATCAGCTTTAAACGTCAAGCAGTTTAAGCAGAATCGTGATTACTCAATGGTCATATTTTATGAAACACCCTGTATAAATTTATAAAAAATCTTAAAATATGTAAAACAACAAAATAAAATATACGTGTTTAAGTTTTTTAAATAAAAAATATTTTAATATTTGAGGGATAGTTTAACCCCCTTAGAATTCGAGTTTCTAAAAATCCCTTCTTATCGAACCTCTACACCCTAAAGTCAGTCTGTTTTCCAAAAATCAGCTTTTTACGTCAAGCGCTTTAAGCAGGATCGTGATTAATCAATGACCAGATTTTTCGAAACACCTGTATACATTTTTAAAAAATCTTAAAATATGTAAAAAAAGCAAAATAAAATATACGTGTTTAAGCGTTTTTTCGGAAACTTGACCGTTTTTTAAATAAAAAATATTGTAATATTTGATGGGTGGTTTCACCCTCTTGGAACTGGAATTTCGAAAAATCCCTTCTTATCGAACCTCTACACCCTAGAATCAACCTGTATGCTAAAATTGAGCTTCTTACGTTGTGTAGTTTGAGCAGGATCGTGATTAATCAGTATGTCAGTTACTGAAGGATTTTATATATTAGTATAGATTATATCCAAGAAAAAAACTATTAATAGCGAGTAATTCCACCTGTATTGACCATTACTGCTTCAACTTATATCTTATTTTTTATTTTTTCTTACCTTCTCTGTATTTCGTTACAGAATTGGAACGAGATGAATCGCTACCCATTATCGACAACATGACCGAGGTGGCCTTTGCACCGAATTTGGAAAATTTGGAAAACTTGGAACCGCCCCATTTGGAGTCCAACGTGCTTCCGGAGAAAATCATAGAGAATCAGATCGATCTGACCGACGACGACCCGTCTGACCCGGTTAAACTGGGCATAGCAGTGCGGGAGGAGAACAACGTCGTTTCCTTTTCCATCGAGGAATTGACAGATGACGTCGAAGAGCACGATCAGCACGATCAGAGCAATGAAGGGTTGGTCCAAACCGCAAACGATAGCAATAAGATGGACGAGGACGAGCCACAAGCAATCGATAATCAGGAGGCAATGTGAGTTTATTTTATTTATATTTTTTTTTAATATACAGGGTGGGACCGGAACAGTATTCCGGAAACTTCGGCAGCTTATTAAGTAAAAAAGTTCGTATAAATGTATGTCCGAAAATAGTTAGTTTCGGAGATACAGGGTGTAGAAGTTTCATTTTTATTTCGATTTTTTCCAAATAATTTCTGTAGTAAAATCAATATTTGGATGAAAATTAGTGTCTAGAAGTTTTTTGACATTTGTTTACGCCACTTAATGTGTTTTAACTGTTTTGAAGAGTAATAACTTTTCGTCCGTACCTGTATAAAAGTACTGACTGAAAAAATATACATTTCCGTAACATAAAACTGTCTCTTGGTAAAAATCGTGACCGTTGTCAAGATATTTAGAATGGAACTGGTCTGAAAAAAAAATAAACACTTTGAGTAGATAGTTATTTGACTGAAATAATAAATTAGGGAAATTTTTATTTTTTTAATTAATCATAAATTTTTCAGCGAAGAACTGATAAAACAGTTTCTGTTGAACTTTTGGCATAAAAACATTTCAAATTTATGACTTCAGTCTAATAACTATTTAGTCAACAAGTTTAATTTATGTCAATGATGACAGGTATTAATAATTTCGATTCCAAATATCTCGAGAACTATTACTCGTAGCGATTTTCCTCAAGAGTCCTTTTTTACGTACAAATTTTTATTCTATTTATATATATAAAATATATTTTATTCTATTTATATATATATAAAATATATTCTATAATTTCTATTCCAAATAACTCGAGAATCATTACTCGTAGCGGTTTTTACAAAGAGATTTTTTTTTAAAAATCGTCGAAAATGTATATTTTGTACTCAGTAGTTTTATACAGGTACGGACTAAAGGTTATTACTATTCAAACCGGTTAAAAAATATGTAGGTGGCGCCCTCTACAAGTAGGAGTCATATTGACATCAAAATCAAATTTATCATGTCAAAAAATTCCCAGACATCAATTTTCATCCAAAGATTTACGTTACTTCATGAATTATTTGGAAAAAATCGAAATAAAAATGAAACTTCTACACCCTGTATCTCCGAAACTAAGCATTTTAGAACATACATTTATACGAACTTTTTTACTTATTTTTATCTGCAGAATATGCTGCCAAAGTTTCCGGCATACAGTTCGGACCACCCTATATATCTATCAATTTCAGTTTAGTTAAAAAATACCTATATTTTATATTCTTAATATAACTTTATTAGGGAGACAGATCAAAATGAAGAACAACAGCCACAAGAGTCTAGTAAAATTGTAACGCAGGAAAATGATCATGTCAATGAAATGCATGTGGACGACGCAAATGTTAGTGAAAAGATAACTGACGTTGAAGAAAAAACAAATAATGAAGAGACTAATATCATCCAAGAAGAAGAGAAATTCGAAGAAGAAGAGAAATTCGAAGATGAAGAGAAATTCGAAGAAGTAGAGAAAGTGGAAGAAAAAGAAGTGGAGCAGGCAGTGGAAAAGGCTGTGGAAGCCGACGTTAACGAAGAATTAGTGGATAATACAGTAGATGATACGGTAAATAATGAAAATGTAACAAATACGGACTTGGTGCAAGTTGAGCAGCTGGAGGGAGCAAAAATGACTGAAAACGAATGTGATATTGAACGTACTGAAATTGAAAATAAAGACGTAGATGATAGAGAAGTTGCAATAGAATCTCCGGAGGAATTGGCACAAAAAGAAAATATTTTGAACGTAAGTTAGTCAAATCATTTCTGCTTTATTTTGATTATCGTTAGGTGCTAACAGTTCCTAATTTACACTTATTAGTAGAAATACTCTTAAGTGTAATTTCTTCAATGTTTAATGTTTTTTTTTCGCTAAGCCTGGTTGTACTTCATTTAATCTACTTTACTTTTACGCTGTTTGTATGATATCACAGATTAGGTATACTATATGTATACAGATAAAAATCTTATCCCTAATTCGTGGTACGAAAATTATTTTTTATGACGATGTGCAAATGAGTAAAATTTCCTGTGCGCAAAAATAAACTCGCGTAAAATAACAATAAACAGCGTAATAGAGAGATATCGCTAAACTGAATAGCGGGCATGGACGTTAATAAGGCCAGGTGTTATTTCCTTTACGTGAGGAGGTATTAACTCTCTTCGTTTATAGTTATCGGATAGGAAAGAATTCTGTTCGCGTCGCATCCGCTATTTAAACTTAACCTAACTTTGAATTTAAAACTTTGAAATTGTTTTGTTTACTAGGTATTTTAAAACTAAAGGGCTACAGTGCTTTATTGTTCAACGTCTGCCAGTGGGTTTAGGGTAACAAGCAACAAATTCTCTTAGAAGGGCTAAGTCGTCATCTGCTGTAAACCTAAGCCTCTTATAGGTTCTTTAATATTGGAAGAGGTGGAATTTTAGGCCATATTTATTTAATTAAAACTAATCCCAGCTACTTAAATATCAAATTACCTAATAAAACTAAAGTAATAATTCAAAACAATTCAAACATGACCTAAAATAAAAGATCTCGCCGGCCGGCCCCGGTTGTCAAATACCCGCACATGCCCATTTAAGCAATTTTTAAACGTTATTTAGAAATAGCGCTTGGTGTAATTGATCCGCAAATTACGTCAGGCGGTAACGATTAGCGGGTGTTAAGGTACGCGTAAATACTGCAAGACGCTATTCGGTTTTCCGATATCTCTCTAATATCTGTGCCGGTCAGGCGCTGTGCACAATTTTAGAGGCCATAAGTGGGCGTGCTATGTGCGCAAACTAGTAACCTAACTAGTGCCCGATTCCGAAAATTGGAACCAAAAATAAAAACAATAAAGAAAAAACAAAGTTTATAATCTGTATAATCTGTGATGATATCAACCGTTTTTGTCAAAGTCGTGTTGAACGGCTTCGTAGCAGCCAAGTAAGTTGGAAGGAAGTCTACTTACTTTGATGTTAAAAAGCCTTCCAACTCGACTTTGATCAAACAGTCAATACTACACAAGCAGCGTACAAGTGAGACGCGCGCAGCATTATAAGTACAGTTATATGGGTTAGGTTAGATTGCCGTGCACCAAGTAACTTTGACCGTGTCATCCTGCCTTTAATAGTTTTTCTTTACGCTAATACTATACTTAAACTGTTGGCAATAGTTGCTAGAAACACGTTATATTAGATTGGCAAATATCAACTATAGTTCATATCAAATAAACTTTTAGTCACGTGATTAAGCTTGACCGGCACAGCGTTGCCCACTTTTACATATTTTCTTTTAATCAAAATATTTTAGGAAACAAATAAATTAATTATAAATATATAAACAGTTATTATTTACATCAACAAAACTCACCTTCTTAACATCACTTAAGGGACATAAAGGACCATTACTTCATACCGTTCAAAATATTCTAATAAAGTTGCCATGACTTTTTATGGCTATTAAGTTATCTTGTACACTTCGCACTAAAAGAGGTTCTAAAATGAGCAATGTTCGACTGCAAGGTCTGCTAGTAAACATTCTTAAGCTTAAAGTATCACAACACTATTTATTTAAACCAAAACTCGTAATACAAAACTAAAGTGTCAAAATGAATGACAATATCAGGAAATAAATAAGTAAATGTGGTAACTTGACATTTTTTAAGCAGAGCTACCACCTGAATCCCCGGCGCGAAATTTAAATTCCAGTTAGTCAGCCCGGCGCCGAATATATCCATGGTTGGCAACAATGAATTTAAAAATCGCGCCCTCGATTACGTAACTAAAAGTTTAATTGATATCAAATATAGTGTAGTTATTTTTTGCAAAATTTATTTTGAAGTTTTAACAAGTTCCGATAAGTTTTTAATAAAGTCTCTAATTCAATTTTATTATATACAGTGCAATCTCTTTAATTTGTTGCAATTTCAGGCTCTCGGTCTACAAAGAGCAAAAGAAGCGAAGATACAAAAGTCCAAAGAGAAGGCCTCCACTTCAAACACTAAAAACGATAATTATACAGGAACTCTGAAAACTGTGATAAAAATTAACAAAAAGAAAGGCAAGAACTCGTTGAAAATGACGTTGCAGAAACATAAAAGCAAAGGAGATGACGCTAATGCTGCCGAAGATGGATACAAGATTATGAAAGAGGTGAGAATAATATAAAAGCATATTTCATTTTGATTAATTATTGATCAAATCAAATATTTTGCATTTCCTTTTAACAGAAAACAAGTATCAGACATCTTAGTAAAACACATTTGTTGTAATTTTTCTTCAGATAAGACAAATATAACTGATACAGTATTGTCAGAATAACAAAGAGAACTTTCTGGCATAATGGATGCCTAAATATTTTTTCGTATACCAAGAGCAATATCTGAGTAATACCCTCCATTTTTTATTACTTTTTAGCGATCCTGTATGTACAGGGTGGGTCAAATTCGACGCTTTTAAATGGAAACACCCTTTTCTATAGGAGATAGACGAAAACTAATATCGGTGTCTGGAGCTCAAATTTCATCAAAAACATGATGGTGAAAACCGCTACATTAATATCTTTTACCGTTTCGGAGTTACGGGGTGTTTTTCAAAAATGTGCATTTTTAATAAATCGCTGTAACTTTTTTGCTATGGAAAATTTTGTATTTTTGTGAAAAAATTTCCAAAGCACCTTTTTACGTAGAATTTAATGGTTTAAGAATAATTTTTTTTAAATTAATAATTTAAGAGTTATCAACAGAAAAATTGATTTTTTCTTTGGTACACCCTCTATATTTCTAATTAACTGTAAAGAATTTAAAATTACCTTTCCAAAAATATAGCACACTTGATATTTTGTTATAATCCCCTTCGAAATACAGAATTTTAAAAGTTCGCCACTTTTAACTAGTAGGCTTTGGATCCCTTATTGATGATATGCCCTTAATGGAACTCGAAAACATATTTTTCCAGCAAGACGACTCTGAACGCTGAAGTTATCAGCAAATATTTGCAGCCAATTTCAAGAATAATTGAATAACTAACCAAGATCCCAAACTTTGGCCGTCGAGGGCGCCTGACTTCCCATGGATCTAATCCTATGGATATATTTGCGGAAGAATAAAGGTTCCTTATTCCGTATAATCTAGACAAGAATTAGAAATACTTAGCAGTTATAAGAGGGTATCTTTCACCCCCACTGAGTTAATGAATTCCGCGAGAAATGTTCAAAAACTGCCCCGTCTGTCCATAACAGAAGACGGTCGATATGTCGAACACCTGTAGCAAAATCTCATGTCTTGGTTTGCTATTATTTATTTTTATTGTTATTAGATATAGTTTGAATGTGTTGATGTTGGTTAAATATATTTTAAATTGTTATAAAATTCTGCATCTCTCATAACAAATATTATTTTCATGCTCACAGCTTGAATTTTTTGCATTATAGCCAGTGCCGTTCAAATCCTACTCATTTAAAGCGGGCAAATTTTTATATACTCTATATCTCGAAGAGGAATTGAGTAAAATAACAAGTGTGTTATATTTTTGGAAAGGTAATTTTAAATTCTTTACAGTTAATTAAAAATATACAGGGTGTCCCATATAAAAAATCAAATTTTCTGTTGATAATTCTTAAATTATTAATTAAAAAAAGTATTCTTAAACCATTAAATTCTACGTAAAAAGGTACTTTGGAAATGTTTTCATAAAAATACAAAATTTTCCATAGCAAAAAAGTTACAGCAATTTATTAAAAATGCATATTTTTGAAAAACACCCCGTAACTCCGAAACGGTAACAGATATCGATATGCGGTTTTCACCATCATGTTTTTGACAAAAATTGAGCTCCAGATACCGATATTAGTTTTTGTCTATCTCCTATAGAAAAGGGTGTTTCCATTTAAAAGCGTCGAATTTGACCCACCCTGTACAGATAACGATATTTATGTCTTGTATTTTTTTATTGCAGGGTGCTTCCACTTCATGGAAACACAACAAAGATTCTTCTGATACAGCTGGTGCGCATCGAAAATCACATTATTCTAATCGATCTAACATGGGTAATTATTCAGGTTTAGGGCTCAA
Source organism: Sitophilus oryzae (assembly GCF_002938485.1). Taxonomy (NCBI): domain Eukaryota; kingdom Metazoa; phylum Arthropoda; class Insecta; order Coleoptera; family Curculionidae; genus Sitophilus; species Sitophilus oryzae. The sequence continues at coordinate 2,232,470 of NW_022145813.1, read as the reverse complement.
AATATTTTATACATTACAAACATAGCTTATTCAGTGCGCAACTATCCAGCTTCACGTATATGCCTTAACACAGCCTTAATGGAGCTCAGAATATAATTACATAATACAAACGACACATTTTAATGTAAAGGACTATATGTTGGTTAGCTGGTACTGAATAGGCTGTGATTACCAACACAGCTATATAACATTATTAATAATTTAATTATTATAATTCTGTCGTAGTTAAAATCTGAGTACAGTTAGTTCTTTTTATTCTAATTTTGATAGTAAAATGGCATAAGAGGTGTTAACAATATGTAAATATGGGTACTTTTACTGGATGACAGATTTAGCTAAAATAATCTTAACATAATATTCTTTTATTTATAAATTAATCAATTTATTTTCAATTTTATATGTTATTAATATTTAAGTACTTTTTTCATTATTTTTTCTTTTTTTTATAAGTAATATTTTTACAAACTAAATTTCTTTTCAATTTAAACCTTGTACTCTTTCAAGAAATCTTTATAACTGATTTATTTCTACAAGCTTCTATAAATATCTAGGAATAAATATAATTTCAATTAGTTAGAATTTTTTAGAAACAAGTTCATTCGTCAGTGGAAAAATTCAGTATATTGCTTTGAATATTTACAAAATTTAAAGTTTTCTTCAATTTTTTCAAACATAAGGTTAACATTATTATGATATACGTACTTCATATTTTCTCATATTTAAAGTAGGTACTGTATGATCGAAAAAAATGCGTCAAATTGGCCTGGAACAGGGTGGTACGTATAATTATATTGGAGAAGCTACGGCAGTATATTCTGCAGATAAAAATAAGTAAAAAAGTCCTTATAAATTTATTTTCTAAAATGCTCCGTTTAAGAGATACAGGATGTAGAAGTTTCATTTTTATTTCGATTTTTTTTTCAAATAATTTCTGACCTAATGTCGATTTGGACTAAAGATTTGGATGAAAATTGGTATCTGGGTATTTTTTGATATGATTATGATGTCAATATCACTCCTATTTGTAGGTGGCGCCACCTACATACTGTATGCACTTTTTTAACTGTTTTGAGAAGTATATAATAACTTTGTGTCCGTACCTAATATAAAACTACTGAGTGACTACTTTTTTAAGTTAGTCATGAAAAATTTATTATTCTTTAAAATAGCTAAAAAAAATTAGCTATTTTGAAGAGTAATACTTTTTTGTCCATACCTGTATACACTACGTTGTTATCCGTAATTTTTTACATAAAAAAGGTCTCATAGTAAAAATCGCTACGAGTAATGGTTCTCAAGATATTTGGAATCGAAAAAGTCAATATATTATACATGTTGACTGGATAGATATTAGTCTGAAATAAAAATTTGAAATGTTTTTGTGCCAAAGATCCAACAGAAACTGTTTTATCGTATTTTATCTAGAAAAAATTATGATTAACTTAAAAAAATAGTCACTCAGTGATTTTATACAGGTACGGCCACAAAGTTATTACTTCTCAAAACAGTTAAAAAAACATGTAGGTGGCGCCCCCTACAAGTACAAATATCGACGTTAGTTCAGAAATTATTTGAAAAAAAATCAAAGGTAAATGCTGCACTCTGTATATCTGCACAAGATGTTGCCGAAGTTTCCCGAATACAATTCAAACCACCCTGTAGAACAGCGATCTTCATTTCCAAGCCTACCGCGGCGCGGTTTCTTTTTTCGACTGTGTGGAACTTATATTTCGTTATATTTAAAAAATAAAAGAAAACATAAAAATAAACTATGGTTTATCTTTCTCTTTTACTATAGCAATTACATTTTAAGTATTTAGGTATTATTTAATTTATTAAATTAATTAATGGCACACGGATATAAAAGCTTGTATCATTCTAATCAGGTGATGGATTTCTTGGGTAATGCTTGAAATGCCCAAATTTAAACATATATTTTAAGGTATAGTCTGTGCGGTGAGAGGGTATAAGCTTGGTATATTCTCCGTCGGTGCTGCCACCATCGGATAATACTGTAAACAGCGGACGAATCAAATACACGGATTTAAATAAGGAATACACGAAAAATTTGTTATATAAGTATTCTAAAAATGTTAGAAAGTATAATTTGTGAAAATTCTAAACATAAAAATAAAAAAGTAAATATTTTGATATCTTCAGAAGGTCTAACTTGTATTATAATTGATTATTCAAGGTAAGAAAACCTTTTAGATGAGTTGAAGTACGGTAGCGAGCATAGTTTTAAACACCGGTTTTGCTGCTGGGACATAACTGGGGCTATTTGGGCTATAACGAAATTTTTTAAAGGTACAAAATTACAATTTTAGAAGACATTCGTAGAAAAATAGCACTAGTTGATTAAAAAGAAGTATACTACTAATATTGATTAATTTATATTTTATCCTCATAATCTGTTTGTTCCAACCAGCATTTCACGATCGTTTCGAAATCGTACTCGAATCGGTTTTCTTGCACTTTGTTAGCATGCGCGGACTTCGAATAGTTTCGTGACGGTGCAAAAAGTATCAACGTTGGAACGCTTTGTGGATTGTTTTCGGAACTGTCAAAAGTGTCAAGCGTGCGTGTATCAATCGGTTTTTTGTTTTTGTTCGAGGAAACAGGAAAATACGATTAAAGCTTACCTAAATATTGTTCATTTTTCACCCTTTCACAAGACAGCAACTCCAAATTGTCACTAACTGAAGTGGAGGTAAGGATATCAGTCATACCATCGTCGCTCATCCTTAATTATTATCTATAGACAATTATGAAAGTATACAATTTAAAATTTCCGAACCATTTACTCCATACAAACTCACAAGCAAAAGTATAACGCACACGTATTCGAATTCGTATAAAATAACCAAGACAGAAGCAACAGCCGGACGCCGGACCAGAATCAGCTGTTAAAAATCGATAATCCCTGCCAATATGCTTTAATGCGCAAGTCAACCCAAACAGTTTTCTTTGGACCATGTACCGAAATTACCGTTCTGAAATCGTAACTAAACGATCCCACGGTAGGTTGGTACGCAAATAGGATCGTCCGATAACCGTCAAATCTCGATTGGAACACATTTGAATTACTGCGCACGAGCGTGATCGTTCGGTGACGGTTCTGCGGCGGGTTGGAACAAGCCTCTCTATTTAATTTTTTGATTATGTAATGGGTACTTTGTTGTACTCACTTCTTTCGTCGAACTGCTTGAATCCATATTTGCTTTTGATCAAATCGGTGTGAAAAGCTGTAAAGCTATAAAATGTTGTTTCGGGAGAGTTGAATATCCGGTAGAGTTGAATTATTGAATGGTATTGCACCAAAGAACCACGTAATTACGCTCTTCTTTGCGTGTTAACATTTTTTTCGGAAATTTTATTGATATTTGAAATTTTTAAAACACAACCCGACGCCCAGTTTGGGTTCTTTTTCATTTAATTTTTACTACCCGGAACTGCGTTACATCACACAAACCTCGTACCTGAGTGGTTTATAGTTTCAATAACAGCGCTAGTAAAAACTATTATCAAAGCAAACCTTTGAAGGAGGGTAAAAGGACAATAACTCACAATCTTTAAATTGTTTAATTTAAAAAATTTAATGCTTAAAAAAGCAAGGGGGGCCATTTTTACGCATTAAATTTTTTTAAATTAAACAACTTAAAGATTGTGAGTTATTGTCCTTTTACCCTCCTTCAAAGGTTTGCTTTGATAATATGTACTCACACTGGGTTAGAGAACGTTTAGTAAAAACTATTATACTTAAATATTATGACAAAGCCACGATTTTAACATTTGGAATTTAGAATGAGTGGGAGGGGGGTTAATCACTGTGACCTTACAGATCTATTGTCCCCCTTTCCTGAGTTATAACTCATCATACAGTCCCAGAGCTTTGACAAAAGCCAGTATCTGGCACGGTTTTACAGAGGGTAGTTCTCCATCTCCAATATCAGTCGTACCAAAGTTCATGGCACGAATGGTTGTCGTCTCGGCGCACTCAGTGATGAGGTGTTCTGGTATTTCCCCATTTTCCCCACAGAATCTGCATTTGCCGTTTCTTCTTAGTTTCAGTCTACTGAGGTGTTCATTGAGGAGACAGTGTCCTGTTAAAAACCCCGTGACAATCCGAAGATTGTTCTTATTTAAATCCAAGAAGATCTTTGATTTTTCTTGGTCGTAAGCCCTCAGAAACTTCTTCGAGTGTCTTGGACCGTTGCAAGATTCTCATTCCAGGTTACGGATGGAGTCTCCCAAGTTCTTGAGTTCCGCCTTTAGTTGGTTTCCGCTTGGAAATCAGAACGGTTCTGGTCCAGTTAGTGGAGTGTTCGCTGCTTTTCTAGCTAGATAATTTGCTTTTTCATTGCCTTCTATCCTTTGGTGAGCAGGCACCCAGAGTAGGATGACTTTGTTTATTTTTTAACATTACATATTTTAATGCGATCAACATGAAATGTAATCAGGACTGCGTGAATTCAAGTGAGTCGAAAGCTTCTGATTTCTGCCGTAACGAGCGCTGCTGTCGAAATTTTTAAAATCAACTTTGATGCACCAAGCCTATACCATTTCAACATATGACATTCTAAATATAACAAAAAACATATATTTTTTAATTAAAACGACGTAGTCTTTTCAAAAGGTCACGTAGTCTCTCACCGGACGTGCTATACACTCATTATCCAATTATTTTAAATAATTTTGAAATTATATTTTTCTTTCATAAAGATGGAAGTAGTGAACACACTTCGGACGGTGAACCGCCACCAACCGATAAATCTGATCCGGAAAAATCGTTGGTTATACCGGAAAAGGCGAGTTCTTTCAGCATCCATCCGGGCAGGCTTTGCAAGGACGAATGTTCGTACTGTTTCGGCAAGTTTGGACTGTTTGACACGCCCTGTCACATTGCTCAAATGAAGAGCACTGAAAGACAAAATAAAATTCTTGCAAGTAAGTTAATCTTCTTTTTGAATAGTTCATTATCTTTTTAATGAAGTTTATAAAAAAGTTAGTTACATACCTGTTCTATAATAGATAGTTAAAGCACGGCAAAAGACTGCTAAATTATTAAACAGCCTCTACACTATCCCCGGAATGTTTTACGAAATAGGGCAACGGTCTAGCTACGTTGAAACACCGGTTCCCATTAGAACACCGAAGATAAGCGACGTAAGGGGATACTGGTGGATGGACGGGTGACCGGTTTGAAACTCTGTATCGTGCTGTTGTCCAAGGGAAAAGTGTAAAATCTATTGATACACACTGCTCATTCACGCCGGTTCCAGGCCGGATGAGATCGGATATCTCGTGAGTCAGAGTTGATTTAGACACTTCCTAAGTCGGTAGGCCATTGACCATGATATGGCCGAGCACCCGGTTCGAATTCCGCGTAAACAAAGTAGGCCCCGTCCAGATTAGCCCAGGCAGCAAAAAGGAGACATTAACTGAAATATTTACTTTACTTTTTTTTACGAAATATTTTTGGAAATATTTCGTAAAACATTTCGCAAAACATTTCTGGAAATAGCACGAAGCAATCAAGGTCAAACGTAGTTGTGGCTTCAGAAAAATAAGTAAACATAGAGTATGAATAAATTTTGCTAATTTGTAATGGAGTGTAATGTAATACCACTATATTAAACTGGTATGAAAAATCAGAAACAGTGTATTTAGAAAACAGTTACCGATGGTAGATTAAATTGGCTATTCCTCTAGGTTACACAAGAATATTTAGAAAATCCTTTATGGGTATTTCGCCACTGCACTGCAAGGAAATCTACAAAATAAAATAGTTATTTTTTGTAAACACTTCTGCGTTAAACCTAAACGGACACTGCTTGTCAGAACTTATGTTTACAGTTATACAAATTTGCCTAACAAAGAAAAAATTGCTTAACGTCTCGGAAAGTTTATCTCTTTCCGTCGTCGGAAGCAAAAAAAAACAAAGAATAAAGAAAAAACTATTTAAAATATTTAAATTTAATTATTCGAGAACACTTTACTTTTTTTAAAACAGATACGTCTACAAGAAACCGTTGACGTTCTGTTTGTTTTTACGTGTTGTTTTTGCTAACGGTAAAAAAAATCTTTTGCCTCGGGTACAGATACCGCCACGTTTTGGAAATAGGTCAAAACGAAACAAAAAACAAAATACGCCAAAAAATACCCCCCGCCTTCCTCACGAGTAGTTTTCAGTCGCTTTTAAGAATCGAAAGTAGATCGAGGTAAACCGAAGTGGGTCAAGACAACTGGAAATAAATCGAAATACGACAAAGTTGAGCGACGAAATAAGGCCTGTTTCGAAGAGTTCTCCGCATAGTGTAGAGGCTGTTTTAGGGGGAATACGGAGATACTTGACGTAACGTTAGTCAATGGTTGTACATAATATACATAGGTCACATATTAAGATACTTTTTTGTTGATATCACGTCAAAAAATTCTGAAAAATATTAAAGTGTAAATTTCATAAGTTATATTATTGTATGGATGGAATTCAGGCAACAACATTGTCGATAAATAAATAATGTTTAAACATAATCAACTTTCTAGATAGTAACTTAAAATATACCTAATCCTAAATAACCTTTTTATTTTTAAGGTGAAAAACACTTAACCAGAGATTCGTGCTTATGTGACGCCTGCTACAGACACGTGGATCGCAAATCAAATTCGCCCTCTTACATAAACAAATCCTTAAAACGAAACTCTTTGGTCGCGCCCGGACCCAGACAGAACCATTGTCACGTGCTCGGCTGTAACAACGTCTCCAACAATATCCTACGTCGCAAGTGGATCATTAAAATGCGAAAAAGTATCTGCCAAGCGGTAAGGGGATCACAATTCAACGTACGTATGCGTAGATGTATTTGTTTAAATGTATCTATTTCGTCGTTACAGATTAATATCGATCTGGACAATCCCGGTCTGCATTCGATTCCGCTTTGTGATGAGCACTTCACTGCCTTAGAACATTTGATGGTGTGCGCCATGTGCAAGAGGCGCTTGGCCAGGAATCACATACATTATTTGGGGCCGGAGGTTAAGGAACTCAACGAGGCTTTGAAAGATGATGGTAAGTATCTATTTGTAGATAGTAATAAAAAACGGATTTAGTCAAAAAATATCAAAAACCAATAAAGATCAAATACCTAGTATCTACTAAAAATATAGTCTGTCCAATGACAGGATCCATGACAGTGACAATTGTATCTCATTTTAATTCAGAGATAAATTCTATTTTCTGTCATTATTTATACGAGTGTTGTCGTTTATATTTTGCATATAGAAACATAGTAGGCGCCTGTCAACATATATCAAATGTCAAAATTAAATGCCATCTTTAGTTAATTTAAAGTTTGTGTAATTTAAAGTGTTTAAAGCTTAATTTTAAATAAATTGTAGATTTGATACTCAAGCACGTCAACGGAGAAATATCGTACGATAACGGACGTTTTGAGACTTTTTTGACAAATTTAATCTAACCCTAATAAAAATATAATTGTACAGGATCTAGCAACGTCGGAAAATCGAGAATTTCAAGAAAGCTGGTTCCCTTTTTTAGGTCTTTTTTTATTACTGGCAATTTTGAACAATAAATGGATATTTTTTTGTATGGCGTATGACGTCACAGGTGATATGCGCAAACTGAACGGAATTGGAGCCGCTATCGATCATACCTTGTTTTCTTTGTATCATGTATGAATATGACATTAATCAAAATTAATAATAACTATCTCTGTAACCATCTATCAAAGAATGAAATCGAATTGATATTACCATAGAAACGCCTTTTGATTTTTAGGACTTAAAAAAATTCAACACTATTTTCACGTTTTTCTTAATTTTCTCTGAAACGGTATGGAAATTTCGAAAAATATAAACGGATTAGCCATTTTAGGACAAGCAAAAATTTTATGAAGAATACATTTTTCTCAAAATGTCAATAATAAAAAGGTTTTTTCTCTTGTAAACCCAATCTGGGGACATACTGTATATGCAAAATATAAAAGACAACCCTTGTATATCGTCTGTCGAAATTTTCCCTAGCTTGTTGGACAGTCTATACCGGGTGCGTCTCAAAACGGGCTCACCCCTATAACTTTTTTTATTTTTTCAGATAAAGAAACGAGATTTGGTATGTTAGTATATGACATAAATTAGGACTGATTAACGTATTCAATTGTTTTTGGTCACTTCCTGTTTCACCGGAAATGACTGACAGCAACTTTGTCTACAACTTTTGATTTTGTGATAGCACCCTCGGTATTTTTTTTACTATATTCGATAGAAAATGACTGAATAGAATGACATATCATATGTCAACTTTTGAGATTCTCGCTTAATAAAAAATCGTATTTTAAAATTCAATCTAGAGTGCCATGGGTATGCTAAAAACACAAATTCTTAATCAAGGAGCCTTAAAAAATAGATTTGATCATCTAACGGTTTTAGTTTCTTGTTCCGGCCAGTTAGAAAATGCTCAAATCGTATTTTTAATCATATCATAATTTTTTCAAATGGAACGAGGGTGGCTCATTAGCATATTTGGAAAAGGCATTTTTTTTCGAATAATTTGATACCCATACACTTGATATTTCGAGTCAAATTTTCGATTACGAACCGCAAGTTATAATTTCAAATAAACCATATGGGAAAATGTCAAAAGTTGACATATGATATGTCATTCTATTCAGAGTGTTATTTATATATATTATCGAATAAAGTAAAAAAATACAGAGGTGCCATTTAAAAATCAAAAGTAGTAGTCATTTCCGGTGAAACAGGAAGTGACCGAAAACAATTGAATACGTCAATTAATCCTAATTTATGTCATATACTAACATACCAAATCTCGTTTTTTTATCTGAAAAAATAAAAAAGTTATAGGGGTGAGCCACTTTTGAGACGCACCCGGTTTACAGTGTTTTTCAAGCAACTGGTTTATTAAACGTTTTTTAGAAAAATTTGAATGTTTCAATATTTCCAGGTGCCCTTTCATTCTAAAATATTTTTGGATCAATTTTCTGGAACTTCCGATTTAAACGGAAATGGCTGATAATTTGCTTATTTGAAATAAAACACTCTCTACTTTTTTATATATATATTACTTTTAACACAAGGCACGCCGTTCTCTAACCGTACTCTAACCATGCACCTTCAGCAAATAATTAAAACTCAGGAGTTTTAATCATCTGCTACTCAACAGATTTAATTTTCTGCTGATGATTCTACTATCTGTTAGAGAAACGCGCAGCCAATATTAAAAGTAAAGTGTTTTGGTGTATTGTGGTAAATTAGTGTTTTTCTTTTGTTAATACCTGATGTAAAATTATTTGTTTCAGGTATTCCTATCTATTTATCAGACAAACCAGTAGTATGTAAGTTATGTAAATGTTTTGCATTGATAATCTTGAAAGACCCAGAGGAGAGGGCAGAAAATAGTGTTAACTTTTATACAGAATATAAGAAAAGGTAAGTGGCAAAGGCTTTTATTTTTTTTCTCTTTGACTATTTTCAATAGTACCATTTAAGTGATGAAAAACCTACTAACTTGTTTAATCTTTAGTAAAAATGTATTTTTATTATGTTTCAGACTGTTACATTTTAATGATATTGTTCCAATGGACGCAGCTGCAGCTGAAGAACCCATTGTAGTACCGAGCAAAGGTGAAAAAAATAGTGAGAAAAAAGAAAGTGATAAAGAGTCCGGTAAACGGAAAAAAAGGACGCGCAATTCTTCAAACGAAACAAGTAATAGTGGGAAAGAAGGCCAAGAAGACAGAGATGAGAGAGAAGATACAGAAGAAGGGTAAGTTTATAACTGTCAGTTTTGAATTAACTCTTAACTGACTTAAAAACGAATTTGCAGGTCTAGCGATCGCGCAGATGGTAAAAATATTCCAAATGACAATCAATCAGAGGAAGGAGATGAATATTCAAGCATTGATTACAACACCCTTATTCCGGCGATAGCTATGGAGTGTCCTAGCGATAACGAAAGTAAGAAAGACTACTCCAAGAAATTTATTGGTTTGTCGAAGAGTACGCCTAGAATGGAATCGGTAAGTGCTTATAATTACTTAGTTTTGGGTTGGAACCTTTGGTATTACAGCAGCAAAATAAAACACTAATTCTTAATTAATGATGACTAAAACCAGATTTAATCATCTGTTCATGATGCTAACATGATTAGCGAAACGCGCGTCCACTGTTAAAAGTAAAGTATTTTAGTGTATTGTGGTGAATTAGTGGTTTATTTTGCAAACATTTATAGAACGAACGCATACTAAGGGCTGGCAAAGGTTAGTTTTGGGTCGAGATTTTCATATGTAAGAAGAGTACAATGCGTTTATTATGTACTGAACAAAGAGAGAACAGTAAAAACGTTGCCAAACGTATGAAATAAACCTAGAAACTGTGCACATTGCTAAGAGACGTGGAAGAGTATATAGCAGATTCGTCACGGTCGACCGGTCGACCCAAACCCAATGAGTGGTTAAAATTCCAGGGAAGAATGTACATCATGCGTTCAGCTTCACGATTTAATTAAATCTCGTGATACTTTTTTTGTTTATTTATTAACGGGGCATTGTAATTTTCCCTATAGCTTGTAAATTCTTAAGTGCAAGTTAGAAACAAACACTTGCACTTTTGGTAAAAATAAGTGGAATTGAGTTGGTGTTTGACAGTGGGCGCGCTATTAGAACTTCAAAAATCGTTATCTCGAAATCTTTTAGAAATAATTGATTGTAGTTTTTTCAAAAACTTTCTTATTATTTCTGCTATATTTTCTTCACAGACAGTATGTGAAAATCTTGATAAATAAAAAAGGTACACGATTGCTGAAAATTGCAATGCAATAAAAGTAAATGGATGGGTTTTTTGAAATTTTTGAATGGAAAAAAAACAAGCCTATCAAATCTTTCTTATCTTGTAAAACATCCGAACTTCAAAATAAAAAAAAGTTTCAATATCTAGTTTCGTGTGTTGTATGTTAAAAAATTGATCGCGATTACTGACGTTTTCTCATTTTAAAAAAATGGACACCCTAACGATATCCTTATAATTCCATTTCAGATGCTCACAAACATATCTAATGATTTTATCTAGTTATCTTTTCGAAAACAAAGCCTTTTGAAAATAAGCGGTTTGCGATCGTGCTTTTGCTTTACTTGATAGGGAAAAGCCTAGCGGAGAAATGTGGCAACGCTGCAACAGCACACCGTCACATTTCTCTCACTCCGACTTAATAAGATCCCTATGCGATTTACTTGCACACATGTAAATACCGACCCAAAAGTAAGAGTTGCCAGCACGGTATATTACTGAATACTTGTTTTAGATCGGTAATTCTTTGGAGATATCAAGAGGCGGGAAGTTGAAATACGACATAAACAAATACAATGATTTGGCTGCGCAAAAGTTGGGACAGAATCCGTCTATATCGTTGAAACCAAACTATTCGGCGGATAACGAGCAGGAGTTGTGGAGTAAACCTCCGAGCAATCTCATCTCCAATCCTGCTATATCCGTCAGACAGCTCTTCCCAGGTAAGTTTGCATACATTTAATACCTAAAATTATAGTTATCCAATGATATCTCTATTTCTTTTATAACTGAAATTGGTATATTAGAATCTGATTAGGGTTTCCGGTACCGGAGCTGTTTTTCGGAACCGGGAATTTTGGTACCGGGCTTCTTAGGGACCGGGATTTCCCGTTTTTAGCCGACCATACCAATAGGTATGGTAGGCTATTAAGATCAGCAAAAAAGTTTTTTAATTTCACTCAAAATGAGTTATTAAATACAAAATATTTTCATGGTGTCTGTCTGTCCGTCTGTAACACAATAACTCAAAAACCGCTGAACCGATTTTAACCAAATTTGGCACAAAAATACTGTGGCACCCGAGAATCTGGCCATTAGTTTTTGGTGGGGCTGGGGGGTTGGTAAGGGGGTATGGGAGGGGGTTAAAAATTTAAAAAAATCGTAACTTCAAAATTACAGTAGCTAGCGAAACGCGGTTTTCAAATTAAGATTAGGAATAATATTTGCAACAAAATTTGTAATAACATCAAAATCAGTCAAAGTTGCAGTTTTCGAGATATTAACATATTTTAGTATGGGCGGCTATACGTGCCTCCCGGCGCCAATTTTTTTCGATACTTTCGGTACTGACTAATTTTTGTTCAATGGTGCAGTTCTTCAATCAGAAAGCAAGGGATGGTTTTTCAAAGTAAAATGGATAAAAAATTGAGAATCTTAAAGAAAATAATATCAAATTATTAAATAATCAGTCATGAAAAAAATAACATGAACACAAATATGAACACCAACTTAACTGAATTTGAGACAAAAGCCCTAAAATATTGAATTAAAAATGAAATATCTATTAAAACATAACATAATAAATATTATAGAAACTTCAAAAGAGAAAAGAAGTAAGAACAATAATAAATAGCATCATTATTAGAAGAGTTTGATTTCGACCTCTAGAAAGTATCAAAGAAGTATATTTTTTAATTATTGTTAACGAGGCCCGGTTCTGTGATGGCTTAAAGATCTGAACCCTAATTAGTAGTATTAATTAGAGTTTCCAGAATCGTACTAAAATATTTTCGTTGAACGGTTGTGGAGTTCATCAATTAGCAAGCAAGAGATGGTTCTCAAAAGTAAAAGCGGTAAAAAATTGAGTTTCAAATGAAAATAATATCAAATTATTAAACATGAATACAAATAATGGACACAAGCGAAAAAAGAAAACACATAGGTAGCTTAGAAATTACATCAAACATCAACCAACCTCGAAACCTAAACTAAATAAGAAAAAAAACCTAACATTTTTAATTATATTAAAAACTAGTGATGGGAAAAACCGATTAATTTCAATAATCGAGTACTCGAGTATCAAGCGATTGCAATAACCGAGTGATCACTCGAACGAAATTTAAAAATACGGTTTTTTGTCCGTCGCATGCTGTAAGTATCCGTTAACGCCAAGCGCCAAGCAGTAAGCTGCGTGCGCAGGGCACATATTCTATCGGTAATGAACGGCAAGTAGAAAGCGGCGAGCAATTCGCTTGATCACCTGATTTAGTTTATTTCGAAGCATTGTCGATGTAGGTCGTAAAATTTTGTCTCTCAGATACGCAACGGATAAATATACCGGGTGCGTCTCAAAAATGGATCACCCCTATAATTTTTTTTTTCAGATAAAACGAGATTTGGTATGTTAGTATATGACATAAATTAGGATTGATTGACATATTCAATTGTCTGCAACTTTTGATTTTTAAATCGCACCCTCGGTATTTTTTTACTTTATTCGGTAGAAAATGACACTCTGAGTAGAATGACATATCACATGTCAAGTTTTGATTTTCGCATATGGTTTATTTGAAATTGTAACATGCGGTTGATAACGACAATTTGACTCGAAGTACCAAGTGTGTGGTATCAAATTATTCGTAAAAAAATTCTTTTTCGAAATATGCTAATGATCCACCCTCGTTCCATTTGAAAAAAATTGAAATATGATCAAAAATACGATTTGGGCATCTTTTAACCGGCCAGGGCAAGACACTAAAAACATTAGACGATCAAATGTATTTTTCCAAGGCTCCTTGATTAAAAATTAGTGTTTTTAACACAGCCATGGCACTCTAGATTGAAATTTAATATACTATTTGTTTTTAAGCGAATATGTCAAAAGTTGACATATGATACGTCATTATATTTAGAATGTCATTTTCTATCGAATAAAGTAAAAAAATACCGCGGGGCCATTTAAAAATCAAAAATTGTAGTCATTTCCGGTGAAACAGGAAGTGACAGAAAACAATTGAATACGTCAATCAATCCTAATTTATGTCATATACTAACGTACCAAATCTCATTTTTTTATCTAAAAAAATAAAAAAGTAATGGGTGTGAGCCACTTTTGAGACGCACCCTTTTAATCGAGTAGGTGACATTAAAATCGGGTTTCAATTTATTTCATTCTAGGATCGCTTGCGTTCGTCGCTTGGTACTCGTCACTTACATAGCTCGTTCATAATCGAGCGATGTCGGTTATTTCAATAATCGAGTACTCGAGCGAATTTTCGCTCGAGTTATCCCATCACTAATAAAAACATAACTAATACATTCAGCAATATTATACTAAATATTAAAATAAAATATTTAAACTTCAATTATTGCTAATAAACATTATAGAAACTTCAAAATAACTTCAGAAGTAAGAACAGCAAGAGATAGCATCACTATTTATTTAGAAAAGTTTGATTTCGACCGCTAGAAAGTATCAAGTCTTTCACACGTAACAAAAATATGTTTTTAATTATTATTACCGAGTCCCGAAAGTACCGAAAGAACCGGGAATTAATAATTTCGAGTCCCGGTTCTGAACCCTAAATCTGATACCAGTATATCATTACAAAAGTTACAAAGTTATTACTGAATATAAGTAGTATACTCTGTTAAAGCATATATTTTTGAAAGTGGCAGTTGTCTGACATTTTAATTCATAAAATTAAGTAATAACATATACCAGGTTGATATTTTTTAACTCTCATATTATTAGATTCTTCTGTTTACAGAGTTAATTACTACTTTTAACAAACTGTCCATATAACACATAAATGAGTCCATTAAACAATTTTTTTATCTTAAAGCTACATTTTTTTTATTCAGGCGAAGAAGAATTGGGCCTATCTGCCCACATCGACTTTAAGAACGTGGTAGAGCGCACGCCTGAAGGATGGGAAAAATGCGTTTCCACGATACAGTACGACGAAGAAACAAAATTACTGTGGCAAGAACTGCAAAAACCGTACGGAAGCAAAAGTAGTTTCTTGCGGCACTTAATTTTGTTAGAGAAGTATTTTAGGTACGTACAATATTTTTTGACATTAAAAAATTAGAAATTAAAAACATTTAGTTTTCAAGAATTTTTGATAAGCTGCGGAATGTTTAATAAATATATTACATAAAATAGTTCATATGTACTTATTTTTAACTCTGTATATATGATATGTACCATCATACTAATGAAGTAAATTATTGTATTGAATAAAATGATGAAAAAAAGATTTGATAGATTCAATCTTTTTTCAATTTGATTCATTCAGTTACAAAATTTCGAAGTTATTTCGAAGAGTTAAATAATTATGTTTTTATTTATTTATTAGTATTTGACAATAATAATTTGACAATAATAATTAAAAAAAAAATTAACATTTTTTTAATTAAGATGTCAATTTTATGAATTTGATATGTTCCAGTAGCGTTTGTGTATTTTTTCACCTTTACTCATTTTAATGTTACTTTATTTCGTTGTATTTTTTCTTATATACAGGTGAGTCTTAAATAAGTACAAATATTTTTAGAAGTAGTATATTTTGACCCCAGAAAACAAGATTATTAATTTTTTCGCCAATTTTTTTTTTTAATTTTGGAATTTTTTTTAGTTTTTAGTCAAAAAAACATAATTTCTTGGTAGTATGGCATATGCAGTAGATTAAATTTAGAAGAAAGAAGTTTCTCAAAATGTAAGAAAAAAATCTTATTTTTTTGTTATCTTCAAATTAAAATAACTTGGTTATTGTAGACTTATTTGAAAACGGTAAAGAGAATATACAGGGTGAGTCCTAAATAAGTGCAAATATTTTCAGGGCTGGTAGATCTCGATAAAAGAAACATATTTTCTCTTTACCGTTTTTCAAATAAATCTAAAATAACTGAGACATTTTACTTTGAAAATCTCCAATAAAAAATGATTTTTTGCTAAAATTTTGAGAACCACTGGATCATTTCTGGATTTTCTTTCTTCTAAAGTTAATCTATTACTTATGTTGCCATATTACCAAGAAATTTTTTTTTAAATAAAAAGTAAAAAAATTTCCAACAAAATTTTCAAAAAATTCCGAATTTTAAAAAAAAATTTTCGCGAAAAACCCCTCATAGGCGTGTTTCTGGTATTGAACTATACTACCAGTTAAAATACTTGCACTTATTTCTGGGACACCCTGTATATATTTTTAATTTTAAGTCTATATATTTTTTACAATTTCCATAAGTTCCTCTATTAATCGCAAATACAGAGTGGCGCACCTCATTCGCCTCGGTTGATTATACGAAAACGGAAAGATGTAGAAACAAAATATTTTATGGGTATATGTGGGGAGGCAATATGCACAATTTAAAATTATTTTAAAATATACAGGGTGTTTCAGAACTAAGATCCATACCAAAGTTATACTTTTTCTTATGGAACACCTGGTATTTTATGTCATTTTCAGATTCTTGGGCCCAAAAAAAGTCATTTATTATAAAGGTTAAATATGTTTAAAATCTTTGGTTTTTGAGATATTTAAAGATATTTAAATTTGCGTGCTACAATAGAATAGATTATTAACACCCTGTACATTACTTTTCAGAATTAATTCTTGTGTTGAGTTTAAAGGTAAAGAAATAAACTTTACTGAAAAATGGCATTGCTTCCTAAAAGTTATATAGGGGTATCAAAAATTGCTGATCTATTTTAAGGATATATTTTATATAAAAACTTCGTTATTTCAAATGCAACGACCTGTATTTTTTTTAAATAAACCGAAGCAGATTCAAGTGCTCTTTCAAACTATATTAGGGTTTCCTATACCTATCTAGCTCGGATTTTGAATAAAAAGCGATTTTTAAATAAAATTGCAATCAAGATGGCTGGTGTCGCCATTGCAATTTTCTAGTGACAGTAACTATTTTCAAAGTCGACATTAGTTTATGGACATTATTAATTATAATTTATAACAGATTATTTAGATTTACCTTACAATAGTGTAATATGTACGTATTCATTTTATCAAGAAAAATAAAGCAGTATCGGCTGGCGGAACGAATGGATATGTTTGTAGTGATTTTATTTTGTGTTGCAAGGAAAATTGCTTCTTGGCGTCAAGAGCTTATGCTCAAAGATATCAAAAAATAGGAATCTTCCTGATAAGCGTTCCTTTGAAAAACTACTTGTCCTATTTCGCAGAGCTGGTATGTGGTTATAAAGAGTAAAAAAAGTAAAGTAAGAAAATGAATTTGCTGTAATTGTAATCTTTTATAGAAAATCCATATATCTACAAGTCGTCGTAAAATAAATCAAAGAACTACTTCGTTTTTCTTGATAGAATAATGAATATATATTTAATAAATATTATTTATTAAACTATCGTAGGTAAATTAAATAAAAGTAAACTGCTATAAATTTAAATAAGCCATAAACTAATTTCGATTTTGAAAATAGCTACTAACTGTCACTAGAAACTTGCCATGACGACACTAGCCCTCTTGGTTGCCATTTTATTGAAAAATTGCTCTTTATTCAAAATCTGAGCTAGATAGGTATAGGAAACCCTAATATAGTTTGAAAGAACATTTGAATCTGCTTCGATTTATTGTAAAAAATACAGGGTATTGTATTTGAAATAACGAAGTTTTTATATAAAATATATCCTTAAAATAGATCAGCAATTTTTGATACCCCTGTATACATTTAAGAAAGCAGTAACATTTTCCAGTAAAGTTTATTTCTCTACGTTTAAATTCAACTCAAGAATTAATTCTGAAAAGTAATGTACAGGGTGTTAATAATCTATTTTATAACAGCATGCAAATTTAAATATCTTTAAATATCTCAAAAACCAATGATTTTAAACATATTTAACTCTTATAATAAATGCCTTTTTTTAGGCCCAGGAATCCAAAAATGAAACAAAATACCGGGTGTTCCATAAGAAGAAATATAACTTTGGTATGGATGTTAGTTCTGAAACACCCTGTATATTTCAAAATAATTTTAAATTGTGCACATTGCCTCCTCACATATACCCATAAAATATTTTGTTTCTACATCTTTCCGTTTTCGTATAATCAACCGAGGCGAATGAGGTGCGCCACTCTGTATTTGCAATTAATAGAGGAACTTATGGAAATTGTAAAAAATATATAGACTTAAAATTAAAAATATATACAGGGTGTCCTGTATATATTTTTATATACAGGGTGTCCTGTATATACATATACACCAATAATATATACCTGCAAATATATACATCGCTATAAAATACATAAAGTTATTATTTATTTCAGAAATGGTGATTTAATTCTATCACCAACAGCAAGTCACCACGCAATCAACTATCGCGAAAGCGTGCATAATCGCTTGCGCGCTTATGACAACATACCATCCAACGCTTCTAATATGCAGCCAATGAGTATGGCCAGTTTCAACAAAGTAAACAAGAATATTGGACAGTCTGGTTCCAACAATCTACCACCGGTTTCTATAAGTCAAGTGGGAAGGGAAAGCGCTGTAAGTAGTTCTGAATTTGCTTATTTTAAAGTTCAAAACTATAGTGTCCTCTATGAAAATTTTATATGGGGGGCACGTGAGGCAGTGCAATGTAAGCAAAAAGGCGTTGCCTACCCCAATATCATAAAATTTTCTTGAATTGAAGTTCTTTACGCGCGCTGGGAGTAAAAATTCAGAGCCGCGACACACGAGCTAGTGGTGAAGGACAGCCTACTATTTGTGAGCAGTCCACGTGTTTATCAAAAATATTAATATTTTGAAGAAATTTGGTTTTTCGGGTTATTAGGCCGTCGTCGGTTAGAATTGCTTCCTAACATTTCGCTAGCACGAGTGCCTGCTAACCCGAAAACCCAAATTTCTTCAAACGATGGCCGCGAAAGTCTAAACTACTATATTGATATTTAATACAAATTTTGTGAAAGTGAATCAAATTATTGCGTGTAAAAAACTATTTATTACACGTAAAAAGCTATTTGTTACCCGCAAAAAAACGATTTTTTACGTGTAAAAAACTATTTGTAACATGTAAAAATATATCTGTTACACGTAAACTAACTATACACTACTGGCAAAGGAATATTAGCAATAGGAGGTTTTCAAGGCGATAAAAAAAGATGGTAAGGCTGCAAAATACACTGCAGTGCAACAGAGACGGATAAAGTGTCTTTTCCCTACCATCGTATAGGGGAAGTGATCATAGAAGTGATACGACGAGAGAGCCCCTACGAGAGGGGGCGCCGGGCGGGTCTTTAAGACGCTTGTGTGGGGTCTACCGCCTACTAATAGAACAGAATCGAAAAAATAGAAACAGGACGGACAGTGTTGCCATTCAATTAAATCGAAATTATGTTGGCTTGTCAAAATCCTAAATCTTCTAATCCCATTATCTTGCCTACTTAATGAAATATTAAATAAAGTACGAAACAATTTTACGAATGTTTTCTCTAGGCACATAACTTCTTTCTAAAACGAAAAGTAACATGCAAAACTTTGATATAATTTCTAAAATAGCAAGTGCAATTCTATGAAATGGCAATACTGTACGATCTTCCTAGCAGTCGCCCCGACACAGTCGGTCGGCGGCGGCGCTTCACAAAGCCGCGGCTGTGACAAAGGAATTAGGTCGAAAAAAACTTTATAAGGAGTAGACGAACAGGGTTGCCGGGTTTGTTAGATTGTAATTCCATACGAGAACAAAATTCTCGGTAGATCTTCAACAAAAAGTACAGAAACGAAATAAAATATAATATTTAAGTCCAAAATTAGCATTCCTATGTGTCGTAATAATAGATCACTCAAATAAAATACAAATATAATAAATATAACAAGAATTAGAAATAGCTAGGTATATTATTTAATATTAAAAAAAATATTGAATTAAATAATATTAATATATTAATAAAAACATATAAAACTATAACAAGTAGGGATAGCAGTCACAAATTAGTGTAGCAGTCAATTTTACCTTTGTACAAATTTTGATCAGTGATATCTAAAATTAATTTCATTTCAATGGGAAAGCTGTAGCAACTCTCAACTCTTTTTTCATATTAATATATTTTTTGACGGGAAAATCACTAAAATATTTGTCCGAATTTAGGTTGTTTCTTAACTTAAATTTTGGTTTTTATTTACATTTTTTGGGGGGAAATATGGGTTCAACTTTAGTAGATGAATGAAATAAAATCTTTTCAAAAGATATCAACTTCTTCGGGCATGTCGCCAATACCGAGCCTAATAAGGAGTAATAAGGATTTTTAGGAATATCTCTGTAACTCTGCAACTAGACAGAACGATGACCTGTATGTGTGTTATTACTAAATAAAATTTAATGAAACAATAATAAAGTCAGATTATACAGATTCCAACGCGGCAGTCGCTTAATTTTTAGTCAAATAAGTCAGCTTTTTAAAAGTGCTTCTATTGTAAAAACTAAAGACGCAGTTGAATATATCGTTAGATTTTTCTTTAAATCGGTAGATCGGTAGCTTACAGACGAAACCGGTAGACCTGGCAACTCTGTGATGAACTGACGGGAGTCGGAATAGCGAGGTGCGGAGGCGCGGGAAGGGAAATAAAATAATGACGATAAATAAAGGGCAGGGAGATGGGTATCATGAGTGGATGGGAGGTGGCGGAATTTCCAAAATTTGTTATCTTATTGGAGTTTGTCTAAGTAGACAGTCGTAGTGGAAGTGGAAACGGGGAAGTTGTTGTCCATCTCTGTTTAAGCATAGACTTTTTATAGGCGTTTCATTCCAATGCATGTAATTCCTATGCCTAGAGATCCATTGTCGGGCCAGTATACCGCTTTCGTCTCAAAAGTGACTCACCCCTATATCTTTTTTATTTTTTTAGATAAAAAACGAGATTTGGTATGTTAGTACATATATGACATAAATTAGGATTGATTGTCGTATTCAATAATTGTTTTCGGTCACTTTCTGTTTCACCGGAAATGACTACAACTTTTGATTTTTAAAATGAGACTCTGAACAGAACGACGTATGAATTTTGACATATCATATGTCAAATTTTGACATTCTCGCTTGAAAAAAAAAATGTATTTTAAATTTCAATCTAGAGTGCCATGGCTGTGTTAAAAACAATAATTTTTAATCAAGGAGCCTTGGAAAAATAGAATTGATTGTCTAATGTTTTTAGTTGTCCTGGCCAGTTAAAAGACGCACAAATCGTATTTTTAATCTTATCTCAATTTTTTCAAATCAAACAAGGGTGGCTCATTAGAATATTTAAAAAAAGCAGTTTTTTACGAATAATTTGGTACCACACGCTTGGTATTTCACGTCAAATTGTCTTTATGAACCGCATGACCATATGCGAAAATGTCAAAAGTTGACATATGATATGTCATTCTATTCAGAGTGGAAAACAGGAAGTGACCGAAAACAATTGAATACAACAATCAATCCTACTTTATGTCATATACTAACATAGCAAATCTCGTTTTTTTTTTATCTGAAAAAATAAAAAAATTATAGGGATGAGCCACTTTTGAGACGCACCCGGTATACTAACTATATACTTTTAATACAGTATTTGATACTTCTAAACCTAGGAAGTTTGAAAAATATTAAATTATTTGTTTTTTTTTCATCTTAATTTTAGACTGCTAAATCATCTTCGAAAACGCCTATAACCTTACAACAGTTAAGTCAGCCACCGCTGCTTATGCAATCTAACGTCCTTCAAGCTTTATCATCGAAAGGCAAGACTACTGCAGCTCCACCTGGATTGATATCTCTTCACAGTAGCACTGCGCGATCTTCTACGGTCGTCAGGAGCCAGCCGCAAAGCCAAAAAATCAAGTTTCCCATTACGAAGAATTGGAGACCAAACTTGATACCTATCGATCCATCCAAAAGAAACGAGCGTAAACCTGGACTAGTGCAGGTATGTTTATTTGTAAACTATACAGGGTGTTTCAAAAAACATGTGCCATCTCTCGTATCAACATAGGTCCGCTTCTGCTTTGTTTCGTATCTACAGTGTGATAAAGTCTTGATATTTTTTCGATTTATTATAATTTTCTTTCAAGCACTTTTAACGTTTTGAATGAAATTATGAGGGTAAAAATTACTATAAATGGGACATATTTTAAAGCTAGAAAAGTGTCGTATGGGGGGGGGGGACATGCACATGGGTTATCACTGCAATATTTAAAAAAAAAGAATATACGCCACTGACCTTTTTTTCTCTTGTGAGCGAAATAGTGTAAGCAGTTTAATGCCGGTTAAAAGTTGTCTCTTGATATTTTGTCGATTTTTTATGAAATAAACGCATTTTTATTAATTTGCCTTGATTCTCTTGAAGTCTAATAGCAATTTAAAAAAAAATGCTACAAAGTATAAAGTGTAATTGAAACCACTAATTTATTCCACTAATTGCGAGGTTCTGAATGAAGCTTTAGACATTGTGAATTGTTGTGAGCTTCATTCAGAACCTTGCAATTAGTGGTATAAATTAGTCGTTTCTATTACTAGTGGAGTGCTTTAAGCCCTTATGGGATACAAACCTCGGAATTCATTTACTGTGAACGAATTATTATAAAACTTTTTGCATTGTATTGTTAATTCGATATATTACAAAGTTTGCCCATTTAAATTCGTTGCTTTCACTTTAGTATTTTAATAAACACACATATACAAATGCATACCTACAAGATGGCTCCATATTCCGAAAAAGCTCTGTATCAGGATTCCTATTTGAGGTTTTCACTCCAAACCTTTTACAAAATATGTGTTTAATGGTAATTCACATTTCAAAAATATTTATATATATATACAGGGTGAGTCAAATATATTTTTACACTTAAGTTTTAGTTTTTCAAATGAAATGCTTTATATTTGTTTAGTTCAGTGAATTTGCTATAAAATTCCGATTCCAAAAATACCTTAATACCATAGAGTATACTGAGTGGTTTCCAGCGCCGCTTTATACATAAAGCGAAACAAGCGGCCGCTTGGGGGCTCGTATTTCGGTCATAAAAAATATAAATATGAAAATGAAGCAGAAGTCAATAAATAAATGGTCTTGTAAAAAAGGTAAAGTAAATATTTTAACTAAATTTTTTTTATTATGTACAATATAATGTTCATGATCAACGATCAACCGAGAAGGGTTTAGTAGATATAATAATTTATTGTTCTGCTCGGTGGTATCTTAAGGCGGATTCTCACGACTGGCGTACTTGACAAGTACGCCAATATTTGCGTACTTGGCAAGTATCCCCACCAGTCCCCACTTTGTACTACATTGGCAAGTGTACTTGGCAAGTACGCCAATATTTGCGTATTTGCCAAGTACCCCTACAATCCTTGGCAAGTAAACAGTATAGTCGCATCCATGGATACTGGTCGTCCGGAAATTGTCGTTGCTAGTGATTCTTTTTTCTTTTTAAGTTCTTTTACTGTACACTGCAATACGATTTCTATGTTCTTTATGTTTGGCCATCCATATGAAGGGCTCATTTTCGTATAAATCCATAAATTCCAAAACAACATCATTTGAAGACTACACGGGAAAACCCAGTTTTGTCCGTTTTAATTGGAGCCGAGAAAAATGCAATTTAGTGTTTTTAAGGAAATATGTTATTTTCGGTTGAATAATTAGAAAAATATTTATATTACTACCAATTCTGAATTATTAATATTGTGAATTATCGCCATATTCTGAAATATTGAAATAAAAATCTAAATAGATAATCTAAAAAAAATAGTCAAAATGCAAAACAAAACAGCAGAAAACCAGAGATGTTCAATTAATTAAAGGTTGTATAAAACCTAAATCTAAACTATTATTTTTTTTGTTGAAAATTTATATTTAAGTAGGTTTTTATTACCATACATAAATTTATAACCATATTGATAACGAAAAAAATATTCCGTATATGCGTACATAAATTAATTACGTATGTGTATACCTTTAAGATTGTTACATAAGGATAATATTTTTCTATCGATCGTGTCAGATGATGTTTTTGAGAGATTTGTTGATTCATCTATGTTTTTCGGTCAGTCGAGATTATTGTTGTTTATTGTAAGCTTCGGCAAGTTTCGAGCGGAATAAATTTGTTTGTGTTTTTGATTTTCGACGTTTATTTTCTGTAATATCCCTTGTTTTAATAATATAATACTAATTGCAAGATGCATGCTTGTCGCCCATGCGTAAGTACATCTCTGGTTTTTGCCATTTACGCGTGGACTACTCTGGTTTTTCTTTTGTACGGCAAAATAACCAAGCTGTAATATCTCTGGAACTAAGCGTATTGTTGCTTTCTTTTTTCGAATGACGTTAACATTTGTCTATAAAGTTGTATCTTAATT
The DNA here is from genome assembly GCF_002938485.1 of Sitophilus oryzae. Taxonomy (NCBI): domain Eukaryota; kingdom Metazoa; phylum Arthropoda; class Insecta; order Coleoptera; family Curculionidae; genus Sitophilus; species Sitophilus oryzae. Next base: position 2,208,272 of record NW_022145813.1, on the reverse strand, counting down.
ACTATGAAAATGGGACATATCTGGTTTTTCCCGTGTAGTCTTCATTTTTCCACTACATTTATTGCTGTGAAAACGACTTAGGTATGCCGCCAATATTGAAGTTATTAATGTAAATTTGATATTACATAATCTATTATTGTTTTAACGTTTTAAATTATCCACAATTAACTCGAAAAACACTACGATCCGGAAATAAATCGGACATACGCTATAACAGTAACATTATTTGCGCAGTCGTTTTTTTGCGCCTCGGCAAGTGTAAACAAAGCTGGCCCAGGCTGGCCAAGTATACTTGGCAAGTGTACGATTAATCGTTTGACTCGGGCTATATTTACCTACAGAGAGTGGGGACGCGACAAGTGACCAAGGAACCCGTTCTCACGACATGGCAAGTATATTCCAATATGAAATGTTTGTCAAGTACGCCAGTCGTGAGAATCCGCCTTTAAAATTGAGTTATTTTTTAATGAAATTAAATCTGCGAAGTATTATTCTCTTATAGTGGATTCCACACCTGATATTAGCTATTGTGATCAATTAACTTTTATTTTAAGATACATACATAATAAACAAGTAGAGGAAAGGTTCTTGGGATTGATTAAAATAGAAAAACACACTGGCAGAATATCTTAAACATGTTGTTTAAAAAAACTAGAAGCCTTAGGCTTAAAAATTGAGAACTGTCGTGGGCAATCTTATGACAATGCAGCTAATATGTCTGGTAATTATAACGGGCTGCAAGCTGCAAGCTAGAATCAAGCTGTTATCTCCTACTGCTGTATACCATGTGCGAGCCATTCTTTAAACTTATCAGTTAATTTTTCAAGTGAATCTTGTCTTCAGGCTTCCAATTACTTTTTCTTAGTTCAACAAATTATTCTTTTCCTCATCCACCCACCGTTTGTCTATTCTATTAAGTCGGTGTAAAATTTCTCTTAAACGTCTTAGTGGTACTATATGGTCAGCCCAGGCTGATGCAGTTGCTGCTCTTGAACTAAATTATAAAGTAATTATAGAAATGTTTTCTGTCATTGCGAATGACCAAGGTGAAAAACCAATAACAAGAAATGAAGCCTCTGCACTTTTAAAGAAAATGCAAAAATTCGAACCTGCATTGTTGACTACCATATGGTTTAAAATCTTAGAAAGTGTTAATGCTACGAGCAAAGCTTTGCAAGATCCATCACGAAATATATTTACTAGCATCGAGTTATCATTTGTCAAAACACTCCTTTGAAATTTTGACGGTATCGAATTTGAGGCAGCGACTTTAGTGGATGACGCTACCTATTAGAACTACTAACTATTATAATTAAGAACATAATACTAACTAGAAAAAGAACTCTAACTAGAAAAAGAAAAGTATTTTTCGACGAATCAAAAGAACATGAAGTTCACATAAGTGGCAAAGAGAAGTTTAAGGTGAAAGCCCATTACGTAATATGTGACTCCATAATTCAAGATCTCGAAAGACGAATTAAAAGCTATCACACTGTTAACGAACGTTTTAAGTTGTTTTTTAGCAATATCGATGACATAGCATTTGAAGAGTCTGCCAATATCTTAAAAAATACATATAAGTCGTATGTAGAAGGAGATGTATTAAATGATGTAATGGCTCATTTTCGAATACTATGTGCCAATATGAATAAAAAAGAAATGATTGAAAAATTTGAACTTGTGCAGTAACTAAAATCAACTTTCCCTAATATGCTTACGTTGCTTGAAATTTATTTTACTATCTCAGTTTCTAACGCTAGCGGGGAACGCTCATTTTCTGCGTTAAAAAGGATTAAAACTTATTTCAGATCCACCATTAGCCAAGAGAGACTCGATGCTCTTTCTCTGATCCACATAGAAGGATCAAATATCGAAAAATTAGATTGCAACTTAATAATTGACAAGTTTGCAAAAGAGAAATGAAGAAAGAAACACATTTGATCAATGTCCCAAATTTTTATTTTGTTTACTTATTAAGTTATTTCTTTTATGTTCTGTTCACAAATTATAAATGTTTTATTTTTGCGTTAAATGCTGTTTAATGTTATTTAAAATGTTTTTTTGTAAAATGTTTAACAAAATACATTGTATTCGTTGAAACTTCTTTTTACATAGATAATTTAGTAAATCGTACAACACACTACATGCCTAACCATAATCATTATGTATAACAAACATAGGATAGGGGCCCGAAAAAATATCCGCTTGGGCCCAATGGCCCTTAAAACCGGTCCTGGTGGTTTCTGAATTACGACCACGTTCATGAGGACGTCAATCTAGACGTCCAGAAACTTCTTTCAGTATTGGAACTTCTAATCGAGACGATCGACTTAGTTTATCGCTTAGAAACCGCCGTTTGTCAGCGTTTCAAATTTATAATGAATTGCACCTAAGGAACGTACATTAACTAACGGACTATAAGAAGAAGACTAAATAAAGAAAATCTTATGTCAAAAAGGCCTGCTTCGGGACCAGAACTTACTAGATCTATTCAAAATCAAGTAAAAATTACGAAAAAATGATAGTGTCTATAAATAATAATGATTTTTAAATTTCTTGCTGTTTTAACATATTCCTCCACAGGGTGTTTCAAATTTTCACCAGAATATCAACATTTTGTTTTCTCTCGTATAATTAACAGATGGGGACAACAACCAAAAAGTCAAATAATTTGGTTACATACTGCTTAAAAATCATCAAAATCGGCCCACTAGAACAAAATATATTAAACTTTAAAATACATCAAAGTTTTAAGGTGCCCATTTTTTGTAAAGGTGAATGTATTTCAAAAACTATACATTATAGTCATATATTTTCTAATGAAACTCGCCTTTATTTTCTTACTAGAAACCGAAAATCCATTAATATATAGGGTGTTCCATTACAAAAAACACAACTTTGATATGTAACTTTTTTTTGGGACACCCTGTAGAACTTTTCTAGAATATAATTTTAGAAAATGCTTTAAATTGACTTACCTAAGCTCACAAAATTTCACTTCAATACAAACTTTTGTTCTCCTTGCAAAAATCGCGTCGCATATGACGCGCCACCCTGTATAATTCGATTTCAAAAATTTTAATGATTAGAATATAAACAGAAGAGGTATAGTTTATGCATTAGATTCAATAATAAGCATATTTCAATAAACTTACTTATCAAAAAAATAAGGAAATAACTATGAATTTACTAAAATTACTAAAATAAAAAATTAAAAGCATCGAAAAAAAATGGTAAACATTTTAGTATTTTATCTATAAAACACAATACAGAAGGTTTCGCATTAATGCATTCATAGTAATTGAATTCAGAGGTAAAAGTCTCTGGGCACTCCACTATTACACTTTATTGTTTTTTTAGTGTGAAAAAGTTATCAAACTTTTAACTTTTCCACTAATTATACTTCAAAATTTGGCCTTTGATTATCTTCTGTCAAGAGAAATTGTGGTTATAAATGCAAAGTTAATTGTTTTATAAAATATTAGGCGTTCTCTATGGATACAACTAACTAACGCAAGCCGTTGCTAGGATATTCTATTAATTTTAATTGTGTTTTTTAAACATTGTGAATGATCGTAAACTAAAAAGTATAAAGTGTAATCGAAACCACTAATTTCGAGGCCCTGAATGAGACTATACTCGAATTATTTTAAAGGAATGAATGTTAACTTTGAAAACCTTATTATTTCAGGTTATCTCCGGCGGTAAACCTTACCATATCACCCTCGAAGACTACAAGAAAATGTGCGCCATCAAGCGCAGCTTCGAAGCCAAACAAAAAAAACTCCAAGAACAGCAGGGCGCCAAGCAAGGCCAGCGGTCTGTGATGGTATCGCCCAATTCCGTACTGAAAAGCGCGGTCTCCAAAAAAGGACTGGTCATTAGCAAAACGTCAGGAGGTACAGTGACCGAAAACAAACCCATAAGTATAGTAGCGAGCGCTCCTACTCTACTGTCAAATGCTAGCGGCGCAACCGACTCGAGCAGCGAATCGATTCTAGACAAACTAGATAAACAAATAGAACGATTGGGTCAGACTACAGACGGAGCCGGTCCATCAACCGTATCTTTAGATAAGAAAGGACCGGTGCAAAATATGCCGAGGATCCCCAAATCCCTAACGGTAATCCCTCAGACAGTCCGTAAGTCTTCAAGGCCTCCCAGTCCCGTATTGTACATAACCCCAAAGAATGGCGCGTCTAATTCTAGCGGAAGTAGTAGCAGCACTAACAAACCCTGATTTTACTTGGTTAATTTCCGATTTTTAAATCGTTAAGTGCCTAATTTGAGATTTTCGTAATATCATGTGTCGTTGTTAGTTATGTAATACAGAGTGCGTAACAAAGCTCATAACAAATTGGAAAATATTATTATTCGATTATGTCATGTGGCAATTGCAAACTCAATTGGGCGGCCTTAAGTTACGAAACTCCGCATAAAAGAATATAATCCTTCCCATATAAGCAATGAGAGGATTCCAGTATTCCCATTTGTTACGAACTTTTTGTTACAACCTGTATAAACAAATTTTATGCTTAAAAACCGAGTCAATTGTATAAACTGAGGAGAAAAAATGTTCAAATTATCATGATAGATAATTTTTGCGTTATAACAGATTATTTTCTTAGGTATGTTGAAAGGTATCTAGGCAATAATTAAAAAAGAACCAAATTTCAGCCTTTCGGTCAGGGTCGGATTAAGCGTTTAATTTAGAACAAATTTGAATTGAAGAACGCGCGTGTTTATAATCAGTTTATTTTGACTTCACAAAGTTACATATTTTGTAACCTAGTTATTTCTTATTCTGTAATTTTTCTTTATTTATTTTCTGTAATTTTGAGAAGTTTTTATGATATTTTTTTATAAATCTCATATAGAGGTCTTTCATTTCAGAGGTCACTCTGATGACTGATCTTTTTTCGATCATACATGTCATTTTAAAGATCTATGTTTTAATGACTGACAAAGCGTATTCGTTTACACAGGGTCGCTGATATTTATGGTAACGGTCGATTATTAGGTAAAATATACAAGGTACCTCAAAAAGTTAAATACATAAGTTATGGGGTTTTTAAATGTCTACTAGCCAGTAGTAAATTTAAGTATACAGGGTCGGTCATAAAGTATATATATATGCCTTATAAAGCCCTTGTATATATTATTGCATATTTCAATTCTTCCGTCAATTTGAAGCAATAATCGTAATACACATAATGTACCTACCTAAATTCAACCATTTCCGAATTATTAAGATTTAATTTTGAAATGTTAAACGAAAATTTTGTAATTTCCAGTCTTGATTTAATCTCATTTTATACATCTATAAATGGTCACTTGAGAACTAATGTCAAATAATAATAAGTGTCACAGTTTCCGCAAAATGGCTTCGTTAAATCAAACCGAACACATCGAAATTAATTAAATCAAATTGTTTAAGTGATATTTTCAAAAGTCAATAACTCGAAAACGGTTTGTTTGAGGTACATTGTGTGTATCTCGATTTTTGCTTAGAATTGAAGAAGGAATTGAAATATGCAATAATATATAGGGAAATTAAATAAAACTTTGATGTGCCACGACTTTATGACCGACCCTGTATACTGAAATGTATTACTCGCCAATAGACATTTAAAAACCCTATAACTTTTATATTTAACTTTGCGGTACCTCGTATATTTTACGTAATAATTGACCGTTCCCATACATATCAGCGACCCTGTATATTTTTATATTTATTTCTCAGAGCTTTTTAGATATTTTTTAAAGTCATAGAAACAATTTAAAAATTTCGACGTATTTGTCACAATTATGATAATTGTACGTCTGTCCAATGAGTCGATACATGACAGTGAACGTTGTGTCTGTCATTTTTATTCACAGGTAAATAGTATTTTCTGTCATTTTTTGTGATGCCATCTGTCGAAATCTACTGACTCGTTGGACAGACAAATATTTCGTCAAAAGAATTACATATTTTTGTTACACACGCAATTTTGAATACTCTGTGAACTGATAATAATATTATTAATCTTTAAGATTAATAATATTATTATCAATAGTTAATTAATTGCTAATTTTTTACAAGCACAATTTTTTACCAAATTAGAATCCGACCCTGATTTTGATTAATATTAGAAAATTATACTAATATAAGTACTTTTCCTCAAAAAATTTACAAAAAAAATATTTTTTTTTCTACATTTTCTAATTAGAGATGTAACAAATATTGTAAATAATATATTAAAGTATAAAAAAAGATTGTTATCAAAAAATAATTTATCCATTGATAAACAATCGAAACAAAAATATTTTTGTATAGAAAAATATGTGTATATGAACTTACATTATGATTTAATGTATTTATTTTTTAGTAATAAGGAATTATTTTAATTTTCGTAACAAGAGCAATATAGGGTTCCTGTAAATCCCTTTGTTTATGATGAGAGTGAATTATGAGATATATGTGTATACTTAAAATATATTCAGAAATACTTATTATTATAAGCTGGTGTTACTTTTTCGAACCACCCCGTATAAGAAACTGCTTAAAAAATGGCGCAGAAGAAAATTGCATACATTCAAATAGGCGACAAATGGGTTGATACATTTATTCTATACAGTGTTGGCAGCTTTTGCATCCAGAACTTAAAACCACAGAGATTTTAAATAACATATTTTACAAAAATAAAACCAAAATCTTAAGGACCGCACTGCTGTATATAACATCAAAATTGATATGAATACAAAGTTAATAAAACTACTTTCAGTAGTTGAAGTTTACAATCAAATTCGCTCTCAACATGTAACGCTTCATAGTTAAAATTATAATTAAAATTTGATGATAATATTTTGCACCAGAATTGTATGAAACGTTTATTATTACATTTGACGATAATATTTTATATAAATATGTTAAAATTATAGATCGTTTGCAATTTTAGTTTCGCTACGAACAAATTTCATATTCTTTAAAATATAAATATATCATATTTGTGCCTAAAACATAAAAATACAGAGTTGATTTTATTGATCTTATTCAATGTTTTCTCATTAATGGATATTTTCTTATAAAGGGTTAAAAATATTTCATTAAAAGGTTAATAATTATGTTAAAAAAATTACTTAGTAGTTTAGAAAGTGAAAAAAATCAAGTGTCATTAAATTAGATAGGTTGTCGACAACTATTGGTCCAATCGGACCACGGTATTTTAACGCGTCATCGGGATATAAATTTCATTTTAAATACTGTCAAAAAATAAAATATAGCCTGCCACGTATTAAGCAGGAACGTTTTGTATTGCAAAAGAAAATTACGAATTACGTTACATCATCATTATTTATCTAATATTCGTTTTAGATTATGTCTGAGATAACTTCATAGGATCCCCGAAATTAAGCAAACTCCAAGGTTGCCATTTAGGAAAACCAAAAAGGTTGAAACCACAGCAACCAATTTTGGTTGATTTGGTTTCAACTTCTTTGGGGATTAATCTGTTTTTAACCCCCAAATACGTTAAAAAAATATTGAAAAATCTGTAACATCGACAACCGTATTACTGGCGCGAAACGGCCGTTCAATATTTGTATGAATGGCAACGTGGGTGCTTGCTTAATGTTAGCGCTCCTATAACTTATATTGTTGAGAAAATTTAGAGTACGTTCCGAAATTGTAATTGGAGGTGTTTCGATTTTATTAATTTCAAGTATCTTTGGCCTTTTTTGGGCTCATTTTTGTTTGTTTCAATTTATAGTTTTTGCCGCACTAGATTTAGTAATAAATATTTTAGTAACAAAATGGATGTAAATTTTGTTTGACAACGTAATGGATTTTTACATTTTACACTGAATGATATTCGTCAATAGGATCATAAGTTAAATGGCAGAGAAAATGCGCAGTGATTTACCAACATGCCGTAACGATATCTGATTCTTAATCTATTTAATCCCGTTTTTACTTGAAATAAAGAGTACGATAATATATGACCGTTGATCAAATGAATTTGGAAGATACGCAACCTAATAGACGAATTCGTGACAAGGCTGATTTGATTTTAAGTCTCAAGTGCTGTACGGTGGAGTCACCACTCGTTCTGCAGCCAACGCATAAAACACTTATTTTCTCTAATCCTTAAAAAAAGAAGGAAGGCACATCGAAGACGGTGTGGAACTGAAAGCGACAGTGTTGCCATATTAAAATGTGTAATATTTGTAATACGTTTGACGAAAATATCTTTGGATGAAAAATTCAAGTTTATGTATTGAAAATTTATTCGTCTTAAATATAGAATAAAGAACAAAAATACAATTCTTTTATAGATCCTCAATATTTCGTATGAATAAAAACCGTTTAATTGGCTTGGAAATAACGATTATTACATTTACCATAATATTTTACATATGAAATAACAGCGATCTTTATTTCCAAGCTAACTCTGACGCCGTTCTTTGTTTAATCATATAATATTATATTAAATTGTTTAATGATAGAAAATACTGTACTGCAGTTCTGGCAACGCTGTCTCCGGCAACCACCCACTCTGTCGACTGAAAGCAGAATTACGGCACAGTATTCTTTATCCGCTGCGCTGTAAACGACAGCCTACAGCGGCGCAGAGCTAAACTAAATCTCGGACACCCTGACGGTAACGCCAGTTACATCTCGGACATTTTTTGTACCACAAAATCGCCCATAAGGTTGCACATCTTCTTATTTCTTCAATCGAACGATGGTTGAACATAATGAAAATCCCATGACGCACTACTTAACCAATCAACCATTCCGGTTTAATGACACTTGATAAACCATAAAATAATTGGGAGGTGCTAAAATGAAAGTGTTTCGCTTTGTTCAAAACGCACCATTGTTAAGTCTAGTTTTACGAAATTCATATATAAAGCTAAATATGTTGGAAACTCTAATTTAATCATAATTTAATATTAGTGAGATCTTGAACCTTTTATGTAGAATGGTGAGAAAAAAATATTTATGATATCGTTTTCACTTCATATTCTTTTGTAAATATTGTGTTAAATGGGTGAGTATAATTCGTATTTTCTATTTGATTGATTTATTATTTACAGTAAAGTTTATTTTGTATGATATTAATGAATAATTTAAAAAAATAATTTGTTCCCTACGTTTCTATTTACTTCTCTATTAACGTTATACCAAAAATATCTTAACCTTTACCATTACTAACCTTATTAATAATTAATAAAACTATTTTTACTGCAATATTTTCTTATATATTATTTAGCAATATTGTTTTCAGTAAATTATTATGCTTTTTGATGTAAATTTATGATACTGAATAGGTTAATTTATTTTCTTTTATAGAGTAGACATTTTGTATTTCAAGCTTATGTTATTGGATTTTTTAGTGTGATTTTGTAGATTGTTATATATGATTTTAATCAATAAGTACAGATTTATAGAAGTTATATATAGGGTGACATCCAACTATCATTCGTTTTTGCTTTTGTTTAAACAATAGAACTCATTTGGGGTTGCTCTGTACATAACCAAAGAAAAGGAACAAATGTATTCCTTAAGAATAATGGTTTATTTCTCTTTTTTATTTGTTTAATAATGGGTTTCATTTTTTCAATAAAAATATTTTTGAGACTATATTTCTTTTATTTGGTTAAAAAAACTCCAAAAACCTCACTAACGTAACAATATTTAACAATTTAAAATATATGTATGAATGACGACTAACAAAAGTCAAAATCTAGTACTAAAGTAATAATAATGGCACTACACAATATTAATGGATAAATAAAAATATTAAATGCTTTTATAAGTCTCTGGAGGAATGTCCTTCCTATGTAACTTAAATGACGTCAAAAGCGCTAAAATTTTGAAAAAAAAACGATTGATTTGCACAGGGTAGACAAATTACAATATTGATTGGTCATTTATCAATTTATGAGTACCATATATTTTAAATAATGTTTATAAAACGTTCACCAGTCTCTTGTCTTAAAATTTATTAGTGAAAATTCGAATTTTTGGTTTTGTTTCCTAGTAACTGTGTGAGTGAAAACTTTTACCTTTTTTAATAATTCAGTTATTGCAGAAATGACACATACAGTAGTTAGTAAAATTATTCACATACGCTCTATGCGTAGGACTGCATAAAGGAAAGTAACGCCAATAATCATTTAACGGTTGCAGTGCTCAAGGATTAGATACTTGCGTTGTAAGTCCGTTTGGTTCCGATTTGTGTAAGAAGAGTACAGTGAATTTATCCAGTAACAATGAAATGTATTGAACAAAGAGAGAAGAGCAAGAATTTTCCTAAACGCATGAACTAAAGCGTATCATTACGTCATTATGTAATAAACACCATTGCATTTCTCTCTCCGACTTATAAAATCCCTATAGGCCTTGGTGCATTTCAGTTAATTTCAACAAATTCCGACCGCAGCGCTTCAACGGCAAAAATCTCAAATTATCAGTAGCCGCCGTCATGTTAATCGCATAAAAATAATATTTTTAAATCGTGGTTTTGCCACAATATTTAAGTGTTTTGGTTTTTTGCTAGTGCAGTTATTGAGACTATAAAACACTCAGGTACGAGGTTTGTGTGATGTAACGCTGTTTCGGGTAGTAAAAAGTAAAAAGTGAAAAAGAATTCGAAGTAGGCGTCGCCGTCGTGTTGTGTTGTGACAATTTCAAATGTTGATAAAATTGCCAAAAAAAATATTAACGCGTAAAAGAGAGCGTAATGAGGGCGTTGTTGGGTGCAACAACATTCAATAACTCAACTTTCCCTGATATTCAACTCTTCCAAAACAGCATTTTATAGCTTAATAAATTAATACCCACACTAATTTGATCAAAAGCAAAAATGGATTCAAGCAGTTCGACGAAACAAGTAAGTAAACAAAGTGCTCGTTACATAATCAAAGAATTAAATAGACATACATATATACTATGAGAGGATAAAATATAATTTGCAATATTAATGGTATACTTTCTTTAATCAACAATGTTTTATAAACATCTAAAATTATAATAAAATTATGTACCTTTAAAAAATTTCGTTATAGCCGAAATAGCCCCAATTATGCCCCACTAGTAAAACCGATGAATAAAACGTAGTTGAACTCATCTAAAAGGTTTTTTAGCTAAATTATAATACAAGTTAGATCTTCTGAAGATATCAAAATATTTACTTTTTTATTTTTAGAATTTTCACAAATTATACTTCCTAACAATTTTAGAATAACTATATAATACATTTTTCGTATACTCGCTATTTAAACCCGTGTATTTGTATATATTAGTTGTTTACGATATTCTCCGATGGCGGCAGCACCGGCGGAGAATGCACCAAGACTATAGTGATTCACTCCCAGACATTGGCAAGCGAAGTCTTGGGTCGATGTTTACATGTCTAGGAGTAAATCGCTATGGCGATCTAGTAAGTAGACGAGAGAAAAATGCGAAGTATTTATTACATAACCACTTAATCCGACGCTAGATTTCATACTAGCTTCTACGTCCCACTAGTCAAGTCGCATACCCAACAATGTGGCCGTTTGTTGTCCCTTAATTTCGCAGTTCTGCACGCGCATAAACGATAATCGGTCGGGGGTATTTCGTGTGCAATCTAAACAAAAAAAACTTACCCCAGAGGTATTGCTCACCGCACGTAGTAACCGGCAACTCTGCATTTTTTTGTATCTCTACCTACCAACCGGTTAAACGTAATTTAGTTATCTCTGTCTTCGTCTTTTATTTGTAGAAATACAGAACACCAATTTAGAACGACCAGGCTGATACACTATACTATAATTCTTCTGTTGTTTTCCACAAGACTAGAACAAGATCCGTCAAAGCAATCAAAATTGGTAGATGTTCAAATACTGCCTAACCAAAAAAAAACTCTTAACGTTTCAGAGGTAGTAGTCAGTACATGGACTGACCACAGAGAATAATAGAAAAAAATCCCAAGACCAAGTCCTAATATTTATATTAACATTATTTTGTAAATTTATAATAATAATAATAGCTCCCGTATATAGCGATTTAACGCCTTGGGAGTAGCAAGGTACAGCTTGTCATGCTGGAGCCGTTCGGTATACAAGGAAGGTAATGTGGCTAGCACTACGCTTCAACCGCCTATTATTACCTCAGGATTGTGAATACCAAGTACTAATTTAAGGCTGAGTCGACCTAGGTACCCAAACTATTTTTATTTTAATAAAAATAGTCGGCTGATGAAATGCCGGGTGTAGGATTCGAACCCACTACCCTGAGATTGGTAGACCAGAGCCTGTATCTCTACGCCACCGGGCACCTGGTATGTAAATTTATAAATAACTGAATTATGGACATGAAACAAAACGTCAAAATCAAATGTTCGCTAATAAATAAAAGACATTTTATACAGTCAGGTATCTTACGTATATATTTTTCAGTGTTGGAGATTCCCTATCAAAATCCATACATTGCGTTAATAAACAGAGAATTCATTTTGACAGGAGCTTAGCTAGAGAAAAAAAAAGATTCTAGAATATTGAATACACTACAATTATCTAGGTATACCGAATTATCAGATATTTTCAAATCCACAAGCACAAATTATCATAATAGATATTAATACCTAAATAAACAGATTATAATGATAAAAAATTGTGACAAACTAATCCACATCTAGCTAGACCCCTGTATCTCTATAAAATATAACCGAAAACTTAGTCTACATAATACAGGGCGTGCCAAAAACTTCCCAACAAATTATGCCCTTTTATATTTGAGTTAATAAAAAAAGTTATGCAGAATTTATGTTTTTAAAGATTTCACACACATACATATATAATACTACCGAAATTGTGCGTTATATAGCGGAAAAACTTCTCATTGACCGTGTCACCTGTCAAAATAAGTATTTTCTGTTGTCTAAATTCATCCGCAACATCAAATAGTACCAAAATCTTAAAATACGTGATAATCCGCAAATTTTGTTATTGAAAATTACTGAAACTGGTCTTTTTTGTTTTTAATGTTTTCGATGCGCAGTTTTCGTCAGGAGATCCACATATTGTACTAGGTTCCTTGAAAATTGTCCGAAAAATAACCAAAAATATGTACTTTTTGAAAGTCTTAAATTCTTAAATTCACATTTCTAAACAACTTTCGCCTTTTTATATTTTGTCACCTAACCCCACTTGCATATATGTAAAAAGAATTATGGCAATATGCCGCCTTGACAATTGTCACGTCATAAGCCAAAAGAACTATTCTTGTTATTTAACATGAACTAATTCCGCATAAACTTTTTTTTCAATACCTATATCCTAATCCTAATTTTGTTGCCATTTGAGAATTTTATGGCACACCCTGTATAATTCGATATGATTTCATTTTATACTTTTGTTATGAGGTTCAGGTATTTCTCCGATATCTAACTATAAATATAAAGCCTGCAGTAAATAAAAATATTTATTTGTGTGTATAATGTAATGCTAATATCCCATATCTCCATTTTTATCTGTCAATTTTAAGAATAGACCCCGTAAAACGGTCTAGTTGTCAGAAATGTTTCTTTTGAAAACAATGGCTTGAATGAAATTGAAATATCTTGACTTATAAAACTGAAAAATAGAAACCAAATCTTCAGGTTCTTAAAAAACTTCTGCATATTTGATATAAAGTTATATTTAATTAATCCCTATTATTTTTTATTTCTAATACATTATTTACTGAGTCTTAAAATTTTCTATAAATTTTAACATTATGATAAATGATAAAATAGAAAAAATGCTTTTATATTACTCCAAATTCATATGTTATCTAGAAAATTAGTTTATTGTTGCCTCTAAAATCAGTTTTATACTCTACATAAAACATATTAAAGTGAAATTGTAACAATAATAATAAAAATATCAAAAAGTATCGTTAACAATCTGTCGTAACAGATACAAGCACAAACATTCATATTTATAAAAATAAATGATTAAATATATCAACTTATGTTTATCTTCTTAGTCTGTCAATATTACAAAGCGATATTTATATAGGTATGTGATGAATAATTAAGAAAAGTAATATTACGGATTTCAAAACAAGTTTTCCACCTTCGCATTATGAAAATAAATACTTTGACTAAACCTTATCGGCAGGTATCGCACACTCTAACGGGGGAATCCCAGCCTTTAAGTGGCACAGCCTTTCGCGATTTTGAGCAATTGTCGCACACGCATTTACCGCAGTCCCTGCAATGGTGGAGCGACAACAATGGTCCAAATGGTTGTTTGCATAATACGCATTCTATACACTCGCTGTCGGGAGTCCAGTAACTTGGTCTTATTGTATCCTAAAATTAAAAGCGCTACATTAATTACAGTGTGATTCGCGAAAGAAACGATCGTATTACAGCGATCAGTCGACGATATCGTCGTCATTATACAGGGTGGTCCTAACTGTATTTCGGAAACTTCGGCAGCATATTCAGCAGATAAAAATAAGTTAAAAAGTTCGTAGAAATGTATGTCCTAAATGCTTAGTGTCGGAGATACAGGGTGTAAAAGTTTTACTTTTATTTCGATTTTTTTCCAAATAATTTCTGAAGTAACGTCAATATTTGGATGAAAATTGGTGTCTGGAGGGTTTTTGACATGAGGAATTTTATTTTGATGTCAATATGACTCCTGTTTATAGGGGGCGCCACCTACATGTGTTTTAACTGTTTTGAAGAGTAATAACTTTTCGTCCGTACCTGTATAAAACTACTGAGTAAAAAAATATACATTTACGACGCTTTCTACGTAAAAAATGTCTCTTGATAAAAATCGCTACGAGTAGTGGTTCTCGAGATATTTGGAATCGAAATTATCAATACCTGTCATCATTGACATAAATTAAACATATTGACTAAATAGCTATTAGACTGAAATTATAAATTTGAAATGATTTTATGTCAAAAGTTCAACAGAAACTGTTTTATCATAATTTTTCCGAAGAAAAATTTATGATTAATTTAAAAAAATAAAAAGTTCCCAAATTTATGTATTTTTAATACCTATTTAGAGGTATAGTCTATAAAATGAATAACTTTGAATTTTGACCGTTATTTTTTACCAACATGGCAAATATAAAATCCCTCTATCAAAAAGTTACTGATATTCTTTAAATTGAGTGCCTGCAATGCACCACCCGGGAGATAGATCTATTACTAAACCGACTCCTTAACTAAAGGTTTATTCCAACCAGCATTTCGGGATCGTTTCGAAATCGTACTCGAATCGGTTTTCTTACACTTTGTTAGCATGCGCGAACTTCGAATAGTTTCGTGACGGTGCAAAAAGTATCAACGTTGGAACGCTTTGTGGATTGTTTTCGGGACTGTCAAAAGTGTCAAGCGTGCGTGTATCGATCGATTTTTTTGTTTTTGTTTAGAATTTCATAACATAACCCTATTATTTTTATTTGCAATTTGCAATAATAATAATTATTATTCTTAAAATGGAGAATCAGAATCCAGTAATTGTTGGTAAGTGTTGTTCCAAAAAGCTTACCTAAATATTGTTCATTTTTCACCCTTTCACTAGGTAGCAACTCCAAATTGTCACTATCTAAAGTGGAGGTAAAGAAATCAGTCATACCATCGTCATTCATCCTTATAATTATTATCTATAGATAATTATGAAAGTGTACAATTTAAAATTTCCGAACGATTTACTCCACACCAACTCACAAGCAAAAGTATAACGCACACGTATTCGAATTCGTAAAAAATAACCAATCCAGAAGCATCAGCCGGACGCCGGACCAGAATTAGCTGTTAAAAATCGATAATTTGTCCCTGCCAATATGCTTTAATGCGCAAGTTAACCCAAACAGTTCACAATTTAGACCATGTACCAAAATTACCGTTCTGAAATCGTAACTAAACGATCCTAAGGTAGGTTGGTACGCAAATAGGATCGTCCGATAACCGTCAAATCTTGGTTGGAACACATTTGAATTACTGCGCACGAGCGTGATCATTCCGTGACGGTTCTGCGGCGGGTTGGAACAAACCTTAAGTCACATATTAAATATATTACAAACCTTAAGAAGATCTTTAGACTTATCATAAAGCGACTTCACAGCTGATATGGAACTTACAACTGTCTCACTTAAATACCTAGCTCGAACTTCGGCGGATTCCTCTCCGGATAATCCGGCAATCAAACTTTCACCGCGACCTTCTAAATCCTACAAAAAAATTAAAATATTAGTAATTAAATATTATCTATGGTAATCGCAAAACAATTTCCGATGCACGTGTTCAACTTTGAGTGACAAGCGATGGCGACAGCGCTGCCAGATTGTGATGAATTTATGAGATGAATCTTAATTTAAAATTGACAAACAACATATTTATTATATCATTTTTTAAAGAGTTTTACGTTTCATTTTTAATTT
Organism: Sitophilus oryzae; assembly: GCF_002938485.1. NCBI lineage: Eukaryota > Metazoa > Arthropoda > Insecta > Coleoptera > Curculionidae > Sitophilus > Sitophilus oryzae. The sequence continues at coordinate 2,191,852 of NW_022145813.1, read as the reverse complement.
AATAACTAACATTTTAGTGATTAATTGATTAATTTGTTTTATAGTTTATTTTACTTGTTACATATTGGCAAAAACTAGACCATTATGAACATTATTATAAGCGTTATTATGAGTTATTTATTTATTGATGTGCATCTTACAACGCCATAAGTGGTAATAACAAGAGGGTGCTATTAATGCACACTAATAATCACAGAATTTAATAAAAACTAACTTTGAAAGTGGTATAATGTGCTTATCAATCAAACTTACTTTTCTGACTGCAGTCAAGTGTAATAAAGAACCTTTGTCACGTTCTCGTTCAAAATACTTTCAAAAAAACAGGGAAGCTACAAGCTCCTTGCTTCGACTGTTTAAATGCTTCGGCATACTTTTAACACACAATTTCAAGAAATGCAATACACACACTCGAAAATTTAGTTCTTAAAAGAACTGTTTGTGCTTAAAAGCGCAATTTTTAAAAAAAGACTATGAAAATAGGCAAAAAACGAGAATTACTCACAAAGATTCAACAACAACACGATATTATACAAAATAATGACTGACACTAGGATAATTGTCAAATAATAAAGGACAACATTGCTGAACACGGTGCTATATGACCAACATATATAGCGATAATAAAATTCGGGTTGAACTAATTTTTGCAGCTTTAATCTAAATAAAATATTTGTTACAATCATTTGCTCTATAAAGTAAAATGAAGAGCTGCTCGGTATCTTAAATTATTATACAACAAATTTAAACATTTTTGCGAAAATTTCATTTAGTCAGGTTTATAGACTTTAGTGTCAATGTCGATATGATTGATGACGTGCATCGGAAAATGTTTTGCGATTACAATACATCAATATCTAAAAAAACTTACGTCGTAACAGAAATCGCATACTCGTACTGGATCGGGCCAACCCTTTTGAGGAACGGGGCAAGTTCTGGACGAACAAGCGTCACAGAATCCCTCGCCGCACTTCCTACAATGATGCTTATCCAATAATATTTTATTTGAGCCTGACGGTATAAACGATACGTTACATTTGAAACAAGCCTGAAAACAATTAATTGATATTAAAAAAATAAAACAAATAGAAACATCAGTCTTTCGATTCACAAACTTCTTTAATGTCTATAATGTTAAAGTAGCAACTAATATCGTCAGGCATACAAAATTCATTTATAGGAAATAAGTTCGTTTTTTGGTGAAAGTCTTATATACAGAGTTGTTTACCACATACGACACGGGATATTGTAGCTAGTGATGTGTCAGTATTTGAGTAACGCGATTTTGGAGCGGTATTTTTTTGTAACGTCGTATCGCGCTCCACCACGAATCAGGAACCTGTTATTGAAGAACAACGATCATAATGACGACAAAATTATAAATTATTTATAATTTGCAAATAAATTATTTATAATCGCACTTGTTAGCTCGAACCGTAGTAACCGCATAGCGACGTGTTTAGCTCCAGCCGTCGCGATTTCGTTGGTCGCCAACAGTAGTATCTGGAACTGGTATGTCCATAGCGCCGTGCGATCTCGATTGGGACGTGTTCGCTCCAGCCGTCGTGCTCCCAGAGTTGTAGTTCCCTGTCGCGAACAGAAATAACTGCTGTAACTGGGCATCGACGCTCGACCTCAGCGGCGACCTACTTCGCTCCAGCCGTCGCGCTCCTAGAGTTTTAGTTCCCTGTCGCGAACAGAAATAACTGCTGTAACTGATTATCGACGCTCGACCTCGGCGGCCACGTACTTCGTTCCAGCAGTCGCTGGAGTGCTTCTAGGGTTTCGGTTTTGCCTGTCGCGATTTGGTCGATTACTATTGGCGTTGGTGCGTGATTTTTGGTATGTACTAGGCATGGTATAAAATAGTGTTGTTTGAAAGATGAAACGCAAAAGCAAATAAAATAAAATAAAAAATATTTTATTTGCTTTTATACATTTATATAAGTTTTATTGTTTATATCTATTTTTAAGGTTAGGTTAGCCCAATAAACAATTTTTTGACAGTGGTTTGGACTTTCTTCTTGATTTTAACATTAAATATATTATATTGCAATACACATAAATATGAGCCGTTCATTTTATTTAAACGAAAATTGATAAAGAAAAAAAATAAGAAGGAATGTCATCGTTTTTCTAAAAATGAGATAGATTGGCTATACACAATTATAAACTCGATATATGGAAAATGAGTGACGGATAAAAGTTACATTAATCTACAAATATAGATAAGTTAGATATAATATATTTTTAGCGAGGACCGCAACACTATGGAAGTCGGAACCTCGGTTACAAAATCGCGATATTTTGTCGCGGTATTTTTCTGGAACGGTCGCTATTGTAACGCGACTCATGTGGAACCGGTATTTCCATCACTAATTGTAGCAAAACGATTAGATTTTTGCAAATTGTAAGTTTGGGTTCGTTGAAGGACTATTAGAGCTACAATTTAAAATATCAAAGTTGTATTTTTTTCATTAAAATAAAGGTAAATTTGATTAAGGTTTACCGCATTTCAGTCTTACCAATTTTGAAATATTTAGGTTTTTGTCAAAATGCAGTAATAATTTTAATGCTTCATTTCTCTAGACGTATTTAAGTTTTTAAAACTAAATATTGTGGGAAGTATTCCTATTTACTAGCTTTTGTGTTGCAATAATAAAAATTATACTACCTTATACAGAGTGTCTAATAATTTATTTTAAATAATGACTAGCTTTAAACGGCAATTACTTGTTTAATTTAAATGGAACACCCTATATATTTTATGAGAATCGGATGCACAATTTAATTGTCTATCAAATTGAATTATACCATTTTTTACCTATCTCTTAAATTTTCTTAGAAAATTAATTTTCTTATAATTTAGACCTCATATTAATTTAGACCTCATTATTTCTTATAATTTAGTAGTAGTCTTATATTTTAAGTAGACCAAACACAAATAAGTATGTAATTAATATTTGGGCGGAAATAATGGTGGTATATTTAATTAATGGTATACTTTTTTATAAGATTAAAATACCGTATAATCGAATAAAAACGGCGTCAGCGATGGCTATGAAATGAAATAGTATACGGTAGTTTTCTTTGTAAATACAAATGAGCTAGTAATATCGTTTTTAGCACCTGTACATTCTGTACATTTGTTGATTTAAAAACAATCTAAAATGTCAATATTCCATGGGTATATTGATAAATAAGGTCTAAATTATAAGAAAATGCATTTTCTACAAAAACTTGAAGGGATAGGTAAAAGATGGTATAATACAATTCGATAGACATTTAAACTGTGCATCTGATTCTCCTAAAATATACAGGGTATCCCATTTAAATTAAACAAGTTATTGCCGTTTAAAATTATAAATTATTTAAAATAAATTTTTAGACATGAGGTAGTATTATTTTTATTATTGCAACACAATAACTGATCAATAAATAAACTTCAGTAAATATTTAGTATTAAAAACTTTGATGCCCTCGGAGAAATAAAGCCTTAAAACTTTTACTATATAAGGTAAGGTAAGGTTGAAGTGTGTGATAAACCTTAATCAAATTTACCTTTATTTTAATAGCAGAATCTAAAAATGTAATAATATACAGGGTGTTCCATTTAAAAAAATACAACTTTGATATTTTTTATTTGGGACACTCTGTATCTTGTAAAATTATTTTTAAATTGTACCTCTAATAGTCCTTCCACGAACCCAAAACTTTTTGTAAAAATCTAATCGTTTAGCTACAATACTTCGTGTCGTATGTGGTGAACAACTCTGTATATAGGCAAGGTTTTAAAGAAGAAAATTATTAAGTATACATAAGATTTTTACCAAGCATTTTATTTTTTAATAGAACGCTACTGATAAACCGGAATTTAAGTCATCCATATATAGTCTGTGAAATTAATAACTTTGAATTTGACAGTTCCCGCGGGCTTTTTTGGTGTTTATTTTATTAAGTTAGCAACTTGCGGCCATGCTGACGCAATGCCGTCTCTAATAAAACAGCCGCTGAGCGAGATTTATTACGTCACGCTAGTTAGATACTACGGATTAATAAATACGTTGTAGAATACATGGAAAACATAATTATTCCTCGTATTTTTGGTTTGTATTTGAAAAACAAACTTTGATTTTAAAATACAAACCAAAAATACGAGGAATAGTTATGTTTTCCATGTATTCTACAACATATTTATTAATCTGTAGTATCTAACTAGTGTGACGTTATAAATCTCACTCCGAGGCTGTTCTATTAGAGACGGCGTTGATCTGATATTTAGAAATGTCAAAAGCTGATGACATTTTATCTTTGACAATTATGACATTTCATGTTGATTTTTGGAAGAAGAGGAAGAACTGTCACTTGTTTTATTATTTTCCTTTTCTATTTCACGAAAGTAAAAAAAGTTACCTATCTGATTCGTTCAGGCACTCAATTTAAAGAATATCAGTAACTTTTTTGACAGAGGGATTTTTTATTTGCCGTGTTGGTAAGAAATAACGGTCAAAATTCAAAGTTATTCATTTTATAGACTATACCATCGCAATCGCCTTAATTTTATTGTATTTTTACTCAATATTCGACATTTTATTCAAATTTGGCAACCTACCTTAATTTCGTGGTTTGGTCTCCAATAACTCGGCGCTATGAATTTGTCGTTTGTCCAATCCCTAATATTCTTAACCGGTTCCGATCCAACACTGGAAACCACATTAGATATGACCGTAATTTGATCTACAACTTTTTGGGCGAAATTGTAAGCACCAAATTGGATGCGCTCCTGAAAATACGATTTATTCTATTTGAAAAACGTAGAAAATCAGTCCATTAAAAAAGGTGAATGCAGAGAGGCCCATAAGAACACTTTAAAGATTAATAATCAATAAATCTTCCAACATACAGTAAAAAAACACTGCAATAAAGCGTCAAAAAAGCTAGGTGTTTACAGAGAATGGATGAAATGAAAAGTGTGTGAAGCAATTCTGTAAAATATTCTTTTCAAAATTTATTTTTATTAGAATTTAATAGTATAAACGATTATCAAAAAGTTATTTTCTACACACAACCGTTAAATTTCATTAATATTTGTAAATTTTGTTAACCTAAAGCTGTTATAGCACGATAGGTGTTTGCAATATATTTGAGAGTCTTGTCCAATATATTTGATAGTTTATTTTAAAAAACTAACCTAAGTATATCAAAGTTTTGTTAAAAACATAATAGTACAGAATCCGGCTGCAGAACTATCACGTTCATCATATTTTTAATCAAAAACCTAATTTTTACGTATATTTATGAATAGGGGAAGGATACCAGTCAAAATGTTGCCTCGACTGTATGAAACGTACGGCAACGCAACAAAAAGTGTCATTTTTACTCCTAATAAAACAATACACTATTTGGTGAGGTCGATTTTAAAATAGTTAATTTTTTAGAAGAAAATGTTTATTTATGGTGTACAGGGTGGTACATTAATAAATGACGGTCTGTCCAACGAGAGGATACCGAACAGTGACGGTTGTGTATGTCATTTTAGTGGTCACTTTAATGCACAAGTAAATCTTATTTTCTGTCATTTTTTGGATGTCGTTTAACTTCGTTATTAGATATCTTCCCTGAATGATTGGACATACTTTAGAAGACTGTATAATGTATATGATTAATGAAGAAGTTTGCAAACACCTTAAGTTTTAGTGTTCCAACAAGCCTCAAAAATATAAGACAACTTACCCCTGGCCAAAGATGCACTATTTCTAATCTAACAGCGTCATCTTCCGGATTTTTATTGCCATACCAATGCTGTCTAAAGAAATAAATAAAACGTATTTAGAATATTGGTTTCTTTAAGTATACAGGGTGTCATTGAAATGGTGTAAAAAAAATCGGGGGGTGATAGTACTCAAAAAAAAATAGTAAAAAAATGCCTATAAGTATAGGGCGGAAAATGCATATTAAGGGCGTTAGGGGCACTGAAAGGGTGAATTTAAAAAACGCTTGTTTTAAAATTGTAGGCTTAAAAAATGAGATAAAATTTAGAAAAAAAATCCTATGCCATAAATTTTGACCCTAAATCAAATGCTGATACTGAAAAATTATTTGGAAAAGCGGAAAGGGTAGTTTTTGCAAGGATAGGTTTTTTTTCGTGAATAACTTTTTTGATGTTATTTTTTTGCAACGTGGGTTCATTTTTTGAAAACTACATACTTTTTCCTACAAAAAAGATACTCTTGTTGCATATCGCCCAGAGCGATGGTTTTCGAGAAAATTGAAGACAAAGTTTGCTCTGATGTGTTGCTAACTGGTTAATCAACATAAACTTATGAAAGTTATGACGGTTCAAAAGTAACCAAGTAGTTATCAAATAATTAATTGAAAAATCAAAATTTCATGATTTTTAAAACATCTTATTGCTTTAAAAAACGAAATAATCCAATTACTAAAATTCCTTATTAAAATAATGCATTCCTTAATTCATTCATAGTAAATGTACAAAGTGACCACCATTCATTTCAATGTAGACTGATCTGATCTTCTTCTCCACGATCTGCGTAGATACCCTGGGGAATATCCTTGGTATTGTCCAAATTTGATTGGAACAATCAATAATGCGTTGCCGTAGTTGCTTTTCAGTATTAATCGGCACTGAGCAAACCAAATTTTTTTAAAACCAAAAAAGTTTATTTCGTTTATACATACCCTTTAATACCTCTCTTTTGATTATTGTTAAGTAACCATTATAAAGTACTATGCAGACTGGCGGCGAAGGCTTTTTACTCATTTAGGTGTAATATCTTGATAAATACTTCTAGTTCTTACTTTAAAATAATTAATAATAGAGGAGTACGACAAGCACAAAAGTTTGAAGTTCCCTATGTGGAATGTCTGGTTTGGATTTTTATTACACTGTTATTTTAACACAATTTTCTGATCACACCATGCACTGAACACTAAGAACTAAACGAACGTGTTGCAGAATTACAACAAACTAGAGATAATAATTATTTCTGGTATGCAATCGGAACGAGAAACCACTACCGGCTTTTCAGGTTAAAGGTAAACAATTTAATAATGCGCTGCCTTCGCCGCCATAATTGCCTTGCCCATATCATGTTGATTGGCCTTGAGTTGAGGTGGTGCTGGTCAAATCAAATAGCAATGTTGCCAGTTGTTGGCTGGCGCACGAGCACGGTTCTGCAATGTGATTGGGCGTATTTTTCATACGTCATCAATTGGCACTTTAAAATTATTTCAAATTAATGAGGGCCTATAAAAAAATTATTCAATGTCATGGAACTATTTTTTTTGGATAAATATACTGAAAATAGTCTACTATTTCAGATTTTGCCCTTGAATTGGGTATTTTATTTTTTGTGAAAGAGCCCATTCGTATTTTTACAACTTTTTATGAATTTCATATCGCCATATTGTTTTTCACAGAAAACGTTCGAAATTCGGATACATGAAAACTAAGCTTTACAATATAGTAAGAGTTTTAGTCTCACAAATTCAGGATGACCTCGTCTATACAAAAGTTAAGCTGTGATAATAATTTATATAAATAATGTCTATACTTTAAATAATCATAATTTATATACCTGCTTCTATATATCTCCCCGCATTTAGGACATTCTATGACATAACCGGCCCAAACGTAATTGAAATATGATGTCCACGAATTCTCATGCGTCGTTTGATAGCTGGGCTTTACAACAACTTTATTCCCATTTTTGTGGCATTTCTACACAAACAAAAATAAAAGGCTCTATACAGGGTGCTACAAATTCGAGGTACGAGCATTGGTATCTCGGTAACCGTAATAGATACGGAGATGGTTAAATTGGGGCAAAGTTGCGTCTTGGGATGTTCACCAAAATGCCTTCAAAAAAGTTTTAAAAATTTCAAGGATTGCTGAGTTTTTTGGAAAAAATGGATTTTTTTGAAAATCAATTTTATTTTTTCCTGTCGTTAGTTTTTAGAAAATCAAAAAACTAATTGCACATTCTCATAGCCACTTTATTATGGCTATCTGATAGTATTTTTAGATTTTCAAATTAGCTGATAATTTATGAGATACAGAGACCGACTTAATTTTTTTAAATACGGACCTGCATTTTTTATTTCAGATTTTTAAACACAAAATTTATTTAAACTAATTTCAAGTCTGGCTCTGTTTTTTAAATATTTAAATTATTCATCGTTACAATACTGATAAGCCATCAAATTTAACTATGACGTGGGGTAAAACATTGAATACGAAAAATCAAATTCAATAAAAAATAATTGCATTACTTGACGTCATTTGTAAAAGTGAAATCAATATTTTTCAACATTTACAATAAAGAGTACAAAATTCATTCGGAAGTATAAGAAGAAGATACGTTCAAAGAGCTATAAATAAAATTGAAAGAATAGTAATTTTGTGCAATAGGTAAGGTGGTAACCCTTTCAAACATGTAGAGCATTAGAAACTAGTTTGTAGAAGGTGATTTATTTATAATAACTACGATTAATATTATGCATATTGTTAGATCGTACACTGAGAATTTCAAATTCACAATAAAAAAGTTAAAAATAATATCTTTAAATTGCTGAGCTGGATATTATTTATTTGAATCTTTCAATTGGCTCGATTTTCCTAATTCAATGTTAATTAGCGCTGATCAATATTATTGCAATGAATATAATCAGATTAACTATTTTAGGAAACCAGGGTCGGACTTGAAAATATTTTAAATAATAATTAAATAGTTTTGTTGTTGTTAAGGTACCCAAAACAAAAAAAAAGTATAAAGTGTGGCATATCGGTATACTCAGGAGACCGAGTTCTTTCAAAAACTGAAACAAAAAATGCAGGTCCGTATTTAAAAAAATTAAGTCGGCCCTTGTATCTCACAAATTATCAGCTAATTTGAAAATCTAAAAATACTATCAGATAGCCCTAATAAAGTGGTTATGAGAACATGCAATTAGTTTTTTGATTTTCTAAAAAGTAACGACGGGAAAAAATAAAATTGATTTTCCAAAAAAATCGTTTTTTTCAAAAAACTCAACTATCCTTGAAATTTAAAAAAAAATTTTGATAGCATCTTGGTGAACATCTCAAGGCGCAACTTTGCCCCAATTTAACCATCTTCGTATCTATTACGGTTTCCGAGATACCAATGCTCGTACCTCGAATTTGTAGCACCCTGTATTGTATCTATACAGGGTGAGTCTTAAATAAGTGCAAATATTTTTAGAGGTAGTACATTTCGACCCCAGAAACACGACTATTTTTTTGCGATTTTTTTTTAAATTTGGAGTTTTTCCAAAAAAAATTTTAGTTAAAAAACATAATTTCTTGAAAATATGGCAACATAGGTAGATTAAATTTACAAAAAAGAAAATCCAGAAAAGATCCATTGATTCCCAAAATTTAAACAAAAAATATAATTCTTGAAAATTTTCAAAGTAAAATAACTCGATTATTTTGAACTTATTTGAACAATATATATATTTGCACTTATTTAAGACTCACCCTGTATTTCTGTCGAGTTTAGTTATTTACTGTATTCGGAATTTTAATATCAAACTAACCATTAAATAAAAACTTAATTAACCACTGAATAAAAACGCTAAGGAATAATCATATCAAAAAGTTAGCACATAACAAATGACAAAACCAGTCTCACGCAAGCTTTATAAATTCTTACTTTGCTTCTGACGCTCATATCTTTTAGATTCTCTACAGTATATCCCCGGATTGTCTTTATAAGAGGAAAAACTTTTTTATTATTATAATTTTGAGAAAAATGCATTATTCATAAAAAATTTTCTTTTCTTTCATTAATTTTCATATTTTTTTGTTTGGAAACGATCGCACACTGCACAAGCAACTATTATTCCAGCTCCTTTCTTTTCCAAAAATTTCACTTTAATTCAAGTCCTGACTGTTTTTTAATTAAAACTAATTAGAAAATAAAAAAGAAATGGCATAAAATAATCTAAAAAAGAAAAGAGCAACAAACCCGCTGAAATTCAAGTCAATGTCACGTGAAACGCAACCAAACTGACAAAAAAAAATAATTGACGTCGCTTCCGTCCCTAATTCATTAATATAATAATAGTATTAGACTCATTCCTTAGTATTTTTACTCAATGTTTATAAAGGAACATCATCCTTTAACTTAAAGAAATAAAAAAGAATAAAGAAATAAACGATAACTTAAGTCGAAATGTATAAAGATTCATAAAAAATAACCGAAACTGTACAGGGTGGGTCAAATTCGACGCTTTTAAATGGAAACACCCTTTTCTATAGGAGATAGACGAAAACTAATATCGGTGTCTGGAGCTCAATTTTCATCAAAAACATGATGGTGAAAACCTCACGTCAATATCTATTACCGTTTCGGAGTTACGGGGTGTTTTTCAAAAATGTGCATTTTTAACAAATCGCTGTAACTTTTTTGCTATGGAAAATTTTGTATTTCTATAAAAACATTTCCAAAGCACCTTTTTACGTAGAATTTAATGGTTTAAGTACAATTTTTTTAAAATTAATAATTTAAGAGTTATCAACAGAAAAATTGATTTTTTATTTGGGACACCCTCTATATTTTCAATTAACTGAAAAGAATTTAAAATTACCTTTCCAAAAATATACCACACTTGATATTTTGTTATAATTCCCGTCGAAATACAGGATTTTTAAAAGTTTGCCACTTTTAACTAGTAGGCTTTGGACCCTTTATTGATGATATGCCTTTAATGGAACTCGAAAATATATTTTTCCAGCAAGACAACGCACCGCCTCTGAACGCTGAAGTCATCAGCAAATTTTTGCAGCCAATTTCAAGAATAATTAAATAGCTAACCAAGATCCCAGCCGTTGGCCGTTGAGGCCGCCTGACTTAGTGCCCATGGATCTAATCCTATGGATATATTTGCGGAAGAATAAAGGTTCCTTATTCTTCCGTATCTAGACAAGAATTAGAAATACTTAGCAGTTATGAGAGGGTATCTTTCACCCCCACTGAGTTAATGATTCCGCGAGAAATGTTCAAAAACTGAACCGTCTGTCCATAACAGAAGACGGTGGATATGTAGAACACCTGTAGCAAAATATCATGTCTTGGTTTGCTATTTATTTTTATTGTTATTAGATATAGTTTAAATGTGTTAATGTTGGTTAAATATACTTTAAATTGTTATAAAATTCTGCATCTCTCATAGCAAATGTTATTTTCGTTTTAATTGATGCTCACATATTTTTTTGCATTACCGCCGGTGCCGTTCAAAGCCTATACTTACATATTTCAAGCGGGCGAATTTTTATATACTCTATATCTCTCGAAGAGGAATCGAGCAAAATATCAAGTGTGTTATATTTTTGGAAAGGTAATTTTAAATTATTTTCAATAAATTCAAAATATACGTATATGGTGTCCCAATAATATATATGGTGTCCCATATAAAAAATCAAATTTTCTGTTGATAATTCTTAAATTCTTAATTTTAAAAAATCTACTTAAACCATTAAATTCTATGTAAAAAGGTGCTTTGGAAATGTTTTCATAAAAATACAAAATTTTCCATAGCAAAAAAGTTACAGCGATTTGTTAAAAATGCATATTTTTGAAAAACACCCCGTAACTCCGAAACAGTAACAGATATCGATATGCAGTTTTCACCATCATGTTTTTGACAAAAATTGAGCTCCAGACACCGATATTAGTTTTTGTCTATCTCCTATAGAAAAGGGTGTTTCCATTTAAAAGCGTCAAATTTGACCCACCCTGTACACTTCTTTTATCACACACATACCAAATAAATAATCTAGATTTAAAAAAACCAAATAATTTAAGACACTCCACTTTTATGACTTACCTTACATAAGTAAACACAATTTTGATATTGATGTTGAAATTTACACGGTTGATTTGTGGCATGGGCTTCCCCATCGTCTTGGTGGCCCATGGAAAGTGTGCAAGCGCTATGACAAGACTGGCATTTTTCAGGACACGTGAAAAACTGGGATAGGTATAAATGCGGACTTGTATCGTGTATAGGTAACAGATATTTTTCATTAATACTCTATAATATATAGAAAAAAAAAACAATAATTATGAACACGTTAAAAATATTCTTAATACAATATAATTCAAAGCACAACCACAAATTATTTTTATCTAATTAATTTAAATAATAGTAATAATTTAATTCTTTTTTAAATAACGCTACATAAAATTACTTCAAAAATGTTTTTCATAATTATGAGGATCATGATACCCACTTCCTTATAAAAGAAAAATTGTGTGTGCACTACGTGCGCATATTTGAAGTGAGACTTCTTGTTAACAGCTATTAAATTGAAGAATTTGAAGGATATATATTCTTTGTGAATGCTTTTTATAAACTTCTGTGTGGCCATTAAAGCAAAATACTACCACAGATTAGGTATCCTATAAGTATACAGATAAAAATCTTGTCCTTAATTCATGGTACGAAAATTGTTTTTTATGACGATGTGCAAACGAGTCAAATTTCCTGTGCGCAAAAATAAACTCGCGTAAAATAACAATAAACAGCGTAATAGAGAGATATCGCTAAACTGAATAGCGTGCATGGACGTTTATAAGGCCAGGTGTTATTTCCTTTACGTGAGGTGGTATTAACTCTCTTCATTTATAGTTATCGGATCGGAAAGAATTCTGATCGCGTCGCGTCCGCTATTTAAACTTAACCTAACTTTGAATTTAAAACTTTGAAATTGTTTTGTTTACTAGGTATTTTAAAACTAAAGGGCTAAAGTGCTTATTTCCAGTGCTTTATTGTTCAACGTCTGCCACTGGGGTTAGGGCAACAAGCAACAAATTCTCTTAGAAGGGCTAAGTCGTCATCTGCTGTAAACCTAAGACTCTTTATTGGTTCTTTGTATTGGAAGAGGTGGAGTCCATATTTTGGGCCATATTTATTTAATTAAAACTAATCCCAGCTACTTAAATATCCAATTACCTAATAAAACTAAAGCAATAATTCAAAACAATTCAAACATAACCTAAAATAAAAGATCACGCCGGCCGGCTCCGGTTGTCAAATACCCGCACATGCCCATTTAAGCAATTTTTAAACGTTATCAGAGGTTATTTAGAAAGAGCGCTTGGTGTAATTGATCGGTCGCGTTCATCAGGACAAGTTGATCAGTGAGCGATGTACCATCGATTGGTTGTCCTGCTGAACGTGCTTTTTAAATCAAAATCATAAGTAATGCATATTAAATTGTTTTCACCCTTTTTTGGCACAAATCGAGGGGATTAGTCAACCGAGAACAATAAACAAAATGCTTTGTTTTCGTTTTCCAAAACATTTTATGACATTTGGTGTATGTGACGTTTAATCCATCATGCATCGGTAGCGTAGCATATTTTAAATCTGATGGAAAAAATGGCGACTGATCTCAGAGCGCTCACAACTAATCGGCGCGTTCAGCAGAAAATTAGTGATCGCTGCGGTAGCGCTACGTCCTGATGAACGCGATCATCCGCAAATTACGTCAGGCGGTAACGTTATAAGCGAGTGTTGCGTTAAAAATTGATATCGTAACCATGATAAGGTACGCGTAAATACTGGATGACGCTATTCGGTTTTCCGATATCTCTCTAATAACTGTGCCCGTCAGGCGCTGTGCACAATTTTAGAGGCCATACGTGGGCGTGCTATGTGCGCAAACTAGTCATCTAACTAGTGCCCGATTCCGAAAATTGGAACCACGAAAAACAATAAAGAAAAAACAAAGATTATAATCTGTATAATATGTGCTGCTACTAACCAACAATTTATTGTGTGTGGTCTGTAGTCTGTGGTCTGTTTTTGTTTAAATGTTTTGTTCATTATTCAGGTTGGGGATTTACTTTTAAATTAATGTTAATCGTTAGGCAAACTTATGAGTTTCCTGTACATATTCTATGGAATATGTATTTCTTTTTCATAATCAAAATTGTCACTCTAAATTTTACATAACCAAATTGTCGCTCTAAATGGCTGTCTTTTTTAGACAGATGTCACTTGTCTTGTCATTATTCAATTCGTTATTCAAATTCTCAGAATATTGTTAACAAAATTTTCATCTTAAAATAAAATTTTAATCAATCACAATTGTTTATCTCCATCATTTACCGGATTAATAATATAGAAATTACAGTTCAATTACAAAAATTCATTATTTATAGTGATTTACTAATGTAATTTTAATAAATTATACGAATATTCTCGTTGACTATTGGTTTGAAATAAATATGACGTGTCCTCCAATGAAAATGCGAGTTACTAACTCTAAATTCTAATTTTAAGTTTACCTAGACCGTTATTCAGAAGCTACAAACCTATCGATGAAAATATGCATGAAAATTTACTTTCTAGCTTTTTAATTTGCAATCTTGTTTAATATACACAGGGCGAGTCAAAACTAAACGTTGTATTTTTCTCCACTGTTTTAAATGGAATACATTAATAATATATTAATATATTTTTTATCATAATCAAACAAGAATAATTCGTGGTTTTGTTTAAGCACTGCCTATACCTAAAATCCACATTAAACGAGAAAATTGTATTTTTGTGAAAATATAAGACAAGTTGTGACTTTCGCACTTTCAATAAATGGCGTGTATCATTAAAACTGTCGTACCTATACTACTACAAACTATTATACTATCAACAAATGACAAAAATTTTAACATATGTATTATTGAGAAATCAAACACAAATATACAGGGTGAGTCTTAAATAAGTGCAAATATTTTTAGGGCTGGTAAATCTCGATAAAAGAAACATATTTTCTCTTTACCGCTTTTCAAATAACTCCAAAATAACCGAGTTCTTTTACTTTGAAAATTTAGGAAAAAATGATTTTTTGGTTAAATAATTTAACCAAAAATTCTTCAGGGGTTCAAAAGATACAGGGGTTCTACAATTAATGTAGAACCCCTGTATCTTTTCTGGGTTTTCTTTCTTGTAAATTTAATCTACTACTTATATTGGCATATTATGAGGATATTCTGTTTTCTAATTTACAATTAAAAAATATATTCAAAAAATTCAAAATTTTCAAAATGTTTTCGTAGAACTGTTTCTGGGGTCGAAATATACTACCCCTAAAAATATTTACACATATTTAAGACTCACCCTATATAGTACAGTAGATAGACAAATTATTTATGTATTTAATTAAATGAAATGAAAAGCACTCTTGAAAGAAAATAATTAACAATATGTTAATTTCTTAAAACCGCTATGAAAATAATTAATTAATTAAAAATATTTCAAATTAATTCATAGAACAGTATAATAAGTATTGTTGTACCTATTATTTTAGCACAAAATAAACTAAAAATTAAATACCTTTAATCCAACACTTACCTTTAGCATTAAATAAATATATTTAGCATCTCTGGGTGACCTCACTTCAGTGCTTTCCAATTCTTTGTTCAAGGCAAATTTTAGGCGGTCGAAAGGTGTACGCCCATTTGCCGGCTTCTTTACACCGATATACTTAAGAAAACTGAACGAGTCGCAGTTTAAGTCCAAATCGGCGAAGGTAGCCCTTAGGATATCTTCAGCGGATTGCGTCACACTCGCTCTATCGTGCAGATCATCTAAGGTGTTTGTGTGTTTAGGCTCGTGAAATATTATCACGCCTGGGCCTAAACCTACAATAAAAACTTTGTTACTACCACATTATTCCACAAATGTCAATAAAACGAAACATTTCAAAACAGAGGTGGGAATTCTAGTTCTTTGGGAGGAACTAGTTCCTTAGTTCTAGTTCCTCCAGAGGAATAGTTCCTTGAACTAGATCTTTAGTTCACAATAGCTCCAGACTAACATTGACATCCCCGTTGGTTGCTAATGGGTTTCGTTGTCAGTCAGAACTTTTCACAGTATGATCTGTATAATTTTTATAATGTACGAAATATAACGAGACGTGTAATTGTGTATGTTAAAAACATATAGGTAAGTTTTATTGCAGATAAAAAAAATTAAAAGCAAACTCAAATCAGAGTTTAAAAAACTATATCACAAATCAATTGGAACAAATATTACGAAAAATTGCATTTTTCCTCACTTCAAGCTTTTTGTTTTTGTCTAAAAATTCAGAATATCTACTTAGTTTTATAAGATATTTCTTTTAAAGTGAAATATTCCCATAAAATATTTAAAGAACAAACTAAAAATCAAAAACAGTAACCACGACAATTTACAGTAGTAATTACGCCGGCTGTGGCAATAGACAAGGCCGAATCCATCGTCGTTGCCTTGTATTATATCTCGGATCTGCCGACTAAATAGATTCCCGTGGACTAGTCTTTCAACTAGTTCCTCTATGTCCCTATCCGATAACATACGGCTGGCACTCCCCACTCCTGCCTAGCATCGATCGCGCTGGCCGATCGTTACGTAAACTAGTAACTAGTGTTTTATTTAGTTCCTCTAGGTCCGGGTCCGATAGCATACGGCTGGCACTCCCCACTCCTGCCTAACCACGGGCTACGCGCGCTGACCGATCCGTCGCATATTATATTATATCGGTCACAGTCTCGATCCCGGAATATGTCCTGAACTAGTTCTTTGAGAATCCAGGAACTAGTTCCTGTCATTCCGGGATCGGAATAGTTCATTGGAACTAGTTCGTTCACGAACTACACACCTCTATTTCAAAATAAAAATATTCGTTTGTTATAACCCTACGGTAATCGCAATATATTTTCCGATGCACGTCATCAATCATATCGAAATTGACCCTAAAGCCTATAAACCTGACTAAATGAAATTTTGGCAAAAATATTTAAATTTGTTGTATAATTTAAAATACTGAGAAGAAAATTGTACTTTAACGTTTTGTCTTTTAAGAACTAAATTTTCGAGTTTTTGTATTGTATTTCTTGAAATTGTGTGTTGAAAATACGCTGAAGCATTTAAACAGGCGAAGCAAAGAGCTTGTAGCTTTCCTGATAAACTATTATAAATGAGAACGTGACAATAAATGTTCTTTATTATCTTGACTGCAGTCAGAGAAGTAAGTTTGATTGGTAACATTATACCACTTTCAAAGTTATTTCTAATTATTTCGATTTGAAGCGAGTAGCTGCTGCCTTAAATTTAAATATTTCTACTGTGAATGTTAGTGACTACTGTTAATAAATAAATTAATTACTAAAATATCAATTATTAAATTAAAAATAAAATGTAAAAATCGTTAAAAATGATATAATAAATACAGGGTGAGTTTCGTACGATGTTCTCTATGGGTATCTCGGAAACTACTGGAGAAAGAGAGTCGGTTAAATAGGGAAATAATTGCAGTTTTGTGGGGTCATAAACATGCGCCTTTCAGATTTTTGAAAAAGTTCATGGCTTACTAGATATTTTGAAAAAAACAAATTTTGGCTATTTTAAAAATTGTCCCTAATTCCATTATAATCTATTTTAGACAAAAAGTTTTCAGATAAAAGTTGTAGATAATCACATCCTTAACGAGATCGTGTCCGCCGTTTTTTTCTAAAGCCTGTCATTTTTGAGATATGACACCAACATATATTTTTTAAATGGAAACCATAGTTGGCCATGACTTCATAAAAAGCGCCATTTTTTAAGCTTTTTAGCGATATAAGCTATAATATGTTTCTTTCGAAAAATTACCGAGTTATAGCCAATTCTTATAATGTTTAAACAGTTTCACTTATTTAGCCATGGAAACAAGTTCAATCGTCATTGTTCTTGTTCTGTAATTATTTAAAACAATTTATTAGACACTTTGTATAAGGTAGTATTGTTTTTATTGTTACAACACAAAATTTGGTAAATAGAAAAACTTCAGTACAATGTTTGGTTTTAAAAATTTAAATGCGCCTAGAGAATTGAAGCATTAAAACTGTTACTGTATTTTGACAAAAACGTAAATAAATATTTCGAAAACTTTAATATTTATCTTAATTGTAAGTCAACAATAATTATAATCAAACATTATTTATTAAATAATTCCAAGTACTTTAAAGATAAACATACCTATCTTAAAATATATTCAATATTTTCTTTTGCATGTATCCACCAATTATTCACCGATAACGAAAAATGTAATAAGTACACTGACGAGAACTGGTACGCTGCCGTTTTCATTTTATTTTTGTTGATTTAAAAACGACATGCGTTCCCCACTTAATCTACTACTCAAAACATAAATACTAGAAAACAATTTCATTCATGCCGACACCAAAACACAGGTGAACTTGAAAATACATCAGAATAAATATATTTATAGACGTTCTAAATTTAATTGTTTACTATTTATATTATAAATCCAAAATTAAATTATAAACAAAAGAAATTTTAAGTCGAAACAATTTTTTTTGTTTAAACATATAGGATCCTATTTTTATTTTGATTTAGGTGAACTATCTAGACAGACGATTGTTGCATTTTCCTTTTTTTAATTAAAAAGAAACCATTTTTAGTAGTAATTTTAAATAAGAAAAAACGTCGCTCATACCGTTGATTAAAGAAAAAAGAAGATGCACAAGTTTACTATTTATATTATAAATCCAAAATTAAATTATAAACAAAAGAAATTTCGATACAATTTTTTTTTTGTTTAAACATACCGGGTGTTGCATCGTCGAGCGGGACATAGGAAATCCCATGTAAATTTTAATGGGGTCAATTATTGACTTCCCTAATTATTTTAGAGAATAATTCTATTTACGTTTATTGAAGAGTACTAAAACCCACATTCAAAAGAATAACTTTAGATATTTTTGATTAGCCCGTTTACGAGTTATCGCCGATTTCTTTTTAAATATTTCTCCTTTCTTATGGCCCTGTATTTACTTATGAGCACCAGTCAAGGTAAAAGATAACTGTCAAATGAAGTTGTCATTTCAGAAATTTACCTATTTAGTGCTTTATTATTATTATTAAAAACTCATACCTACATCGAAAATATTAGCCATGAATTACGCTACCGAAGAAAAAGTATTGATGATTAAATGGTATTATCAAAAAAATGGTTATCAAAAGGTGTCGGACATGTTTGCTGCTCTGTATCCGAATAGACCGATACCTGGAAAATCTACAATCGCAAGGAATATCCAGAGATTTGAGACCAAAGGTATAAATAACTGCAGATGTGAAGCAAGGCAGGAACAAGGAGAAGATACAAGAAATGATACCGACTTGGAAGTTTTATTGTGCGTGGAAGAGAACGATGGAAAGATCAGCACAAGGAAACTTGAGGATGAAATAGGAATAGATCACACTACAGAGTTTCGAATTTTGAAACGACATAAATACTATTCCTTCAAATATGAAAAGCACCAAGAGCTACGAGATGGGGACGAAATACGGCGGCAGGCGTTTTGTTTTGATATGATGGAAAGAGCAAACACGGATAGGGAATTTTTAAAAAACATATGTTTCACTGACGAATGCACGTTTACCTTAAATAATGAACCGAATGTTCAAAATTACCAGTACCAGTTGGGACAAAGAAAACCAACACAGGTTTGTCGAAACAAGGACGTAATATCCACAGAAAGTAAATGTTTGGGCAGGGATATTCGGACACAATATTATCGGGCCATTATTTCTTACGTGAAATTTAAATGCAGAATATTATTTTGAACTACTCGAAAATCATATTTTACCTGCTTTACATGATGCCGCTAGGGAAAATCAGGAAGTTTGGTAACAAATGGATGGCTGCCCGGCATATAGTACCCTGGCTGTTAGGGAATATTTAGACAATAGTTTTAACGGAAACGTTATTGGCCTAAATCATACAGTAAATTGGCCAGCAAGGTCTCCTGATATTTCGCCAAATGATTTCTTTCTCTGGGGCCATTTAAAAAACAGGATATACAAGGATAAAAAATACCCAAATCTAGACAAGTTAAAAAATGCTATTTCTGCCGAATGCAATAGAATTTCATTTTACCAACTAGCGAATGTAAGAAGAGAATTTTATGATCGCCTGGATTATTGTCTAGCAGTCGATGGAGGAATATTTGAACATATTTGAACAAGGTTTGAGCAAGGTGAATATTTGAACAAGGTTTGCAGAGCTTTAGCATTTGCCATAAAATAGCGAGCAATTTGTTACAAAGCCACATAAATTATATATCACTGTAATCACAAAACTTCAACCTATTTCCATATTGTAACAGAATTTTAAATAATGGCTTTATTTTCGAGAAAATTTAGTCCAAACATAAGAAATGTTTTGTTGATGTTTGAACATCAAAATCTTAAAAATAAAGAAATCTAAAAATTGTGCTATAATACGGATATAGTATAATCCTTTATCTTTAATTTCCTTCTTCATTTGTGTAAAAATACCTAACCAGTTTTACATAAAACGTTAAATGCCGAACGCTTATTTTACTACTTTTTCGGACTATGTGAAATGGACTCTTAAACGATTTAATATAATATTATATGATTGAACAAAGAACGGCGTCAGAGTTGGCTTGGAAATGAAGGTCGCTGTTATTTCATATGTAAAATATTAATGCCAATAATCATCATTTCCAAGCCAACTAAACGACTTTTTTCGATCGTACGACATATTCAGTCAATTTTGTTGTTTATTCTATGTTTTAACGTTTATGTGTAATGTTAACTCACTTGACCAACTGACGATTTGTCGAGTTTAGACGGTCATATTGCATTCATGCGAATTGAATTTAGATGACTTGATCAATTCACTTGACTCGTGTAAACGCGACTTTATGATAATATTCGACGTTACGGAGAATTGTTAACACATGATTAGACATGATAGAGAGACAGAAAGAAAGGCAATGTTGCCATTTCCACTGGATTTTCTCTAAATTTTTCGTCTTTAGAGGGAAAAACGAAAAAACTAACAAAAGAGTGAAACCAAAGTAATCAAAATACGCTTATAGCGAGTTTTAAGCGTGTTTTGATTGCTAGAGGCATTAACCTAAGGTCCACCGCCAGCCAAATCGTTTTTTTTGTATCCCTTTTTTGAGTCCCTCCATAAAAAAGGGATACATGAAAACTAAGCTTAAATTCCGGATAATTTACTAACTGATTTGGCAACCATGTATCAAATCCGCAACGTTTGTCAACATATAACCTTCACGACTGTCAGTACGTTGTAATAGTAAACGTTGCAACTGATATAAACACACCCCGGCTCTTTCATTATCGGTTATGAAACTTGGCATACAGTATGTCCCCGGATTGTCTTTACAAGAGGAAAAACTTTTTTATTTTTGACATTTTGAGAAAAATGCATTGTTTATAAAAAATTTTGCTTGTTCTAAAATCGTTAATCCCGTTTATACTTTTCCAAATTTCCATTCCAGAAAATTAATGAAAACATGAAAATATCGTTGAATTTTTTATGAAAGTCCTAAAAATCAAGAAGCGTTTCTATAATAATATCAATTCGATTTCATTCTTTGATAGATGGTTATTATTAATTTTGATTAACGTCATATTCTTTGCTGTTATTAAACAAACAAACAAACAAATTTATTCAGTAGAAAAAATCAACAAATTTTTACAATGTTATGTAAATTATAGTCTGTGAAACGAATAACTTTGAATTTGGCAGTTCCCGCGGGCTTTTCTAGTGTTAATTTTATTAGGTTAGCAACTTGCGGCCATGCTGACGCAATGCCGTCTCTAATAGAACAGTCTCGGAGCGAAATTTATGACGTCAAGCTAGTTAGATACTACTAATAATACTAATATTCACACCACACACCACATAATGTTTACTGAAATTAATAAACTAATATAAACTTGTCAAAAGATGATCACATATTTTTTTAAATTATTATTCTTAACACTAAAACTATCTACATTGACTATGGAGTACGACTTCAGCCATGAATATTTTGTATGTAATTTTTTGGATTATATTCGACACTATTTTTTTCATATGACACAACACTGACGAAGGCTATAATGTTAGCCGAAACGTTTTTTTTTAATCAAATAAAAATAATGAAAAACCAAATGAAAACTTAATCAGCGTTTTTCCCGAACCTAAATCCCAAGAAAATTACAAATTTTAGAATAATTTTGGATATAAAATGACAGCGATCTTTATTTCATAACCATCGCTGACGCATTTTTTTCTATAATATTGTATTATTTGCAAATATAATTTTTCGAACATTAATACTTGCAAAATATACATATAAATTTTGTGAAAGCAAATAATAATACATCGCTATTAGTAGATATTGAATATTTTTTGTTAAATTAGATCGATTTTAAAACACCAAAATTTAAAATATATTTTACATTTTACCCATTATCTTATGTACCTATTCATTATTTGTATATTGTAAAACATTTGCTGCATTTGTATGGTTCATAGTTTATTTGTCAAACTATTTATTACTATAAATAGATATACAGAGTCCGGCAATAGTGCGTCGGGCATCTGTAGCTCCTAGAATAAAAAAACTTGAGAATTTTGTTTAAGTGCAAACCTAAAGTATGTACCAGGATGTATTTCAGGAAAATATTTTAACTACTATAGGGTGGCTCAAAAAAGCGTGAGTGGACCTGGATGATTTTTTTTTAAATGGAACACCCTGTATATTATTGCATTTTTGGCTTTCTTTCCGATCACTTAACATAACCCTAAGATATGAATAAATACATTTCGATAGTTTCAGAGATATTAAAAAATAAATCAAAAATATATATTTTTCTGCCCTTCTTAAAAAAAATATTAAAAATACAAGAACTGTTCTGAAATCAAAACTATATTAGATATTTACTTTAGATGGTCTGTACTTACTTTGCTATAAATATGAATATCGTAAATTATACAGGACGTTCAAAATTCTACGCCAAACTTTCTAAAATATAAAATAATTTTTCTTCGTTTTTTAAATGGAACACCCTGTATATTATTTTTTCAATAGACATTTTTTATATTTACAGCATTTCAAAATTTTTAACGGTTTCGCAGATATTTGCGGTTTTATATTTCATATGGCATTTTCCACAGTAAATTTTTATCAAAGCCACCCAATGATTTTTCTCTCGTATTTTACCATTGAAAGCGCCATATGAAATAATACTGCGTGTATCTGCAAAACCGTTAAGAATTTTGAAATACTCTAAATACAAAAAATGTGCATTTTTACACTCTCCATCTAATAAAAAAATAATATACAGGGTGTTCCATTTAAAAAAACAAAGAAAAAATATTTTATATTTTAGAAAGTTTGGCGTAGAATATTGAACATCCTGTAGGATTTACGATTACCATATTTATAGCAAAGTAAGAATAGACCATCTAAAGTAAATACCTAATATAGTTTTGATTTCAGAACAGTTCTTGTATTTTTAATAATTTTTTTTAAGAAGGGCTGAAAAATATATATTTTTGATTTATTTTTTAATATCTCTGATACTAATCGAAATATATTTATTTATATCTTAGGTGTATGTAAAGTGATCTGAAAGGAATCCAAAAATGCAATAATATACAGGGTGTTCCATTTAAAAAAATCATCCAGGTCCACTCACACTTTTTTGAGCCACCCTATAGAAGTTAAAATATTTTCCTGAAATACATCCTGGTACATACTTTAGGTTTTCACTAAAACAAAATTCTCAAGTATTTTATTCTATGAGCTACAGATGCCCGACGCACTATTGCCGGACCCTGTATATATTGTATTTATTAATTGTATATTATGTATATTTCATGTAAACTATACTCTGTTTTTTTTCTCAGGTAAGATTTCGACAGACGATGACAGAAGAAAAGCAGATGACGTCCCATACCAATCTATTTATTTTACTAAAAAAAGTTTCTAATAATTTTTAAGTTAACTATGGATGGGTTTAAATATAAATGCGTCATGCGTCGTCACTTGTTGTTTTTAACCAGTTTTATTGGTTTATATAAAAAATGACAGATTGTATTTCAATTTTATTGGTTTGACGGAACGATGAACTACAAACGGACGCCGATGCGTATGAACTCGCCTTTAGATTTTTGACGTTTGTCAAAGTCTTGCCAAATTATAGGTTATAATTTTGTGACAACTTTTGTCAAATACCCTGCGTTTTGGAAGATGATGCATTTTGATTCGTGTTATTACGTGTGTTTTGTGTCTTTTGAAGTCAAGTGGAGGAAAAATCGAGTGAAAATTAACTGTAGAACCCAGAGCACAGTTTATGGTTAATACTCGCTGCCCAGGCAGAAAGTCTTATACAGATACACCAATAAAGTTACTATCAATAAAGTTCGTATACCATCTCGTCGTAGATAAGTGCATCTCGAATATGGTAGAAGGACCATACTAAACACATACTAAAAACTGGAGTAGCTGTAAAATATCGACATTACACGATAGGTAAATAATGGATTTTAGTACTGCAGAAAAATAATGTCAAAAAGTACTAATTTAAAAAAAATTAAGATTAAAGTTAATTAATCAACCTGTGAGGTATAAAATTTGGTAAGTGTTATTATTAATAAAATAGTTTCTTTAATTTATGTTGTTTTATTTATTCCTGCGGAATATTACAAATTTGTATTTGTACATAAGTTATATTGATAAAATATAATCATAAATGCGGGAAGTTTCATAAAGCTTGAAAGTAAGAAATAGTTCTTTTTTATATTTTTTGGTATGTGGTGTCTTGTTTTTGTTTGTTTTGTATTAACACATACCGTTTTTTATTAAATAAAATAACTCGATTACATTTTTTCAGTTTTATGCAGTTTTATTCACAATATTTTGAAGTTACTTGTCAGTCAAATTTTAAATACATATATTAATTTCCTGCTATGCGTTCCAGTTCTACCAACTTATTTCTTTGTAAAATAAAATAAACTACTTTGAAATTAAAATGACAGACACATCTATCACTGTCAAGGATCTTCTCGTTGGACAGACTATATATAATTTTTAAAATACAAACCAGAAATACGAGAAATAATTATGTTTTCCATGTATTCTACAACATATTTATTAATCCGTAGTATCTAACTAGCGTGATGTCATAACTCTCGCTCCGAGACTGTTCTATTAGAGACGGTATTGGTCTGATATTTAGAAATATCAAAAGCTGCTGACACTTTACTTTTGATAATTATGACATTTCGTGTTGATTTTTGCAAGAAGAGGAAGAACTGACACTTGTTTTATTATTTTCCTTTTCTATTTCAGGAAAGTAAAAAGAGTTACCTATCTGATTCGTTCAGGCACTCAATTTAAAGAATATCAGTAACTTTTTGACAGAGGGATTTTATATTTGCCATGTTGGTAAAAAATAACGGTCAAAATTCAAAGTTATTCATTTTATAGACTATACTAACTATAAAGAGGTAACACTATTAATCATAATCTTAGAAAAAAACCTCTTACATTAACTTCTACTGTTTCATTTTGACGCACTATAAAATACTGTCTGTGCGCCAAAAGTATCATATTTTTCGATAACGATCATCACCCTTTCCGTAGCATTGAACTAAATAAATTTTGTGCTTCTTTGACGTTTTAAAACGAAAAATATTAAGTTAGCTAAAATTCTATGAATAACAATCTATCAAAGAATGGAAACGAAGTTATATTACCATAGAAACGCGTTTTGATCTATAGGACTTAGAAAAAAATCAACCATATTTTCGTATTTTCAATTTCATTTTTCTCAAAAGGTCAATAATAAAAATGTTTTTCCTCTTGTAAAGACAATCCGGGAACATACCATAGAAAATATAATAAATTATTTTTATGAGGAACATGTTTTTCCACATAAGTCTTATCTAAGAAGTTCATTTCAAGGTAAAAAAGGCCTAATTTTCTAAAAGAACTTTTAGAAAACTAAACCTAAATTTTTCCTTTAGAGAGGTAACTTTCATAGAAACTCGAACCGCCGTAAATTCGTTAAAAAATAAGCATAGTAAAGATATTTATAACATGACCATTCCACTAGTTAAAAAAAGTAATAAATTTATTAATATATCCTCTAACTAAATTATTCAATAGATGTATAAGAGACGGTACGTATCCCAATTGTTTAAAAATTTCCAAAATCGTACCAGTATTTAAAAAAGGTGATCCTGAAAGTGTGAATAATTATAGACCTATAGCTTTAATACCCACACTTTTTCAAAAAATTTTTGAATGTTTATTGAAACACCAGTTAACACATTACTTTGAATGTAATAACTTGTTCATAGAGAATCAGTTTGGGTTTCGTAAAGGAAAATCTACTACAATGGCTTGCATTCGTTTGATGGAAGATATAATTGAGGGTTTTGAGAGCGGTAACTATGTTGGTTCGGTCTTCTGTGACCTTACCAAGGCCTTTGATTGTGTGGAGCACAACATACTTTTACAGAAAATTTCATATTATGGAGTAAATAATATGAGTTCGAAATTATTGGCTGATTATCTTGTAAACCGATCTCAACAAACATTTGCCAACGGTACGCTCTCTGATGTGAGTGTTGTAAAATATGGGGTTCCGCAAGGCTCAGTATTAGGACCTTTATTGTTTTTAATTTACATTAATGATTTACCCGTGGCTACACTTCAGAATAATTTGATTTTGTTTGCCGATGACACTACTATCTTATGTGCCCGGAAACCCCCTGAAGAAATTCAAACTAATTTTGAATCGATTTTGCTAAATGTTGGTGACTGGTTGTGACAACCGATTATGCCTGAATAACACTAAAACAGAAAGAGTTATTTTTTCTCTTAAAACAAAATATAAAGTAGATTTCTGCAGTGTCCGATTTCTGGGAATAAAATTTGACACAAAACTGAGTTTTGAAAGTCAAGTAGACTATGTGGCAAGGAAGGTTTCCATAAGCATGTATGCATTTCGGCGATTGGCTAAGTGTGTGGAGAGTGATGTGTTAGTAGCTGCCTATCATGCTCTCATTCACTCGGTGCTTACTTATGGAATACTTGTTTGGAGTCACTCAGCTCATGCTGAGAGACTGTTTGGACTGCAAAGAAAAGCATTGAGAATTTTGTCAAATTTAAGTTATCAAGCAGATACAAAAAACGCCTACAGAAGACTGGGAATACTGACACTTCCATGTTGCTATATCCTCCAATGTCTTTTATTTGTGAAGGATAACCTAGAACTATATGCTACGCATGATGAACAACACAATTATGCAACCAGAAACAGAATGAATATAAAGTCTGTTCATTTGCGCCTCGGAAGATCTTGGAACTCCAGCCTTCATTATGCTCCTGCATGCTTTAATAAATTATCTCAAAATGTCAGAAATTTACCAAGACATCAATTTAAAACGACAATTAAAAGCTACCTTCTCGATATGGCTTATTTTAGTGTTACTGATTTTTTAGAAAGCAGTGAAGGGTTATAGCGTGGTTATAGGTCAAAACATTTACATTGTGCATTTATTGCTTTTTTGTGTACTTTAAATTACTGTTTGATAATTATTGTGCTTATTTTATAATTTTGCATTTTACAAAATATGACTTTGTGTAAGGATACTTGTATCTATTAACATGAAATAAATGATTTGATTTGATTTGAGAAAAATTTACAATGATTTTACCTGGATTAATTTTATCTCCATCAGTCTTTATTAATGCTTTGTGTAAGGCGTTGCTAAAGTGGTCTTTGTAAGCTTTAGACGCGCCCCCTAGAAACGTGTACATGTCTTTCTGGAGTCTTTCGGCTGTCGTACGGTAAATTATTATGTCGGATACGGCCAGAACTTTTAGCAACAGTCGAGTACGTTGGTTTTCTTTTTTCGTTATACCTGAAACAAATTAAATTTAGTTAGTGGTAAATTAATTATTTTTTCTCTTCATATATGTACTGGGTGGGTCAAATTCGACACTTTTAGAGGGAAACACCCGTTTCTATAGGAGATAGACGAAAACTAATATCGGTGTCTGGAGCTCAATTTTTATCAAAAACATGATTGTGAAAACCGCACATCAATATCTGTTACTGTTTTGGAGTTACGGGGTGTTTTTCAAAAATGTGCATTTTTAAAAAATCGCCGTAGCTTTTTTGCTATGAAAAATGTTGTATTTTTATGAATACATTTCCAAAGCACCTTTTTACGTAAAATTTAATGGTTTCAGTATAATTTTTTTTAAATAATAATTTAAGAGTTATCAACAGAAAAAAATGATTTTTTATTTGGGACACCCTGTATATTTTTAATTAAGTGAAAAGAACTTAAAATTGCCTTTCCAAAAATATAGCACACTTGATATCTTGTTATAGTCCCCTTCGAAATACAAAATTTTTAAAAGTTCGCCACTTTTAACTAGTAGGCTTTGGACCCCTTATTGATGATCTGACCCTAATGGAACTTGAAAACATATCTTTCCAAGACAAGGCACCGCCTCAGGACGCCGAAGTTGTCAGCAAATTTTTCAGCCAATTTCGAGAATAACTGAATAGCTCACTAAGATCCCAGCCGTTGGCCGTCGAGGCCGCCGGACTTAGTGCCTGTTATCCTTAGAGGATTTTTATCTTTGCGGAAGAATAAAGGTTCTTATTTTTAAATTGCGTGTATAATTTAGACAAGAATTAGAATTACTTGACGAGCCCTACTGAGTTAATGCGTTCCGCGAGAATTGTTCAAAAACGGCCCCGTCCGTCCATAACAGAAAACGTGTCAACCACACCTGTAGCAAAATAGCATGCCTTGGTTTCTATTAATTTTTATTATTATTAGATATAATTTAAATATGTTGATGTTTAATATAGTTTAAATTGTTATAAAATTCTGCATCTCTTATTGCAAATATTATTTTCGATTTAATTGCTGCTCACAGCTAGATTTTTTTTTACATTACAGCCGGCGCCGTTCAAAGCCTACTTGTTCAAAGTGGGCGAATTTCTAAAAAATCTATATCTCGAAGAGGAATCGAACAAGATATCAAGTATGCTATATTTTTGGAAAGGTAATTTTAAATTCTTTTCAATAAATTAAAACTATACAGGGTGTCCTATACAGGGTGCTACAAATTCCAGGTACGAGCATTGGTATCTCGGTAACCGTGATAGATACGAACACAGTTAAATTGGGGCAAAGTTGCCCTTTGGGATGTTCACCAAGATGCTATCAAAAAAGTTTTAAAAATTTCAAGGATTGTTGAGTTTTTTGGAAAAAACGGATTTTTTTGAAAATCAATTTTATTTTTTCCTGTCGTTACTTTTAAGAAAATCAAAAAACTAATTGCACATTCTCATAGCCACTTTATTCAGGCTATCTGATAGTATTTTTAGACTTTCAAATTAGCTAATAATTTGTGAGATACAGAGGGCAACTTAATTTTTTGAAATACGGACCTGCATTTTTTATTTCCGGTTTTGAAAGAACTCGGTCTCCTGAGTACAACGATATGCCACACTTTATACTTTTTTTGTTTTGGGTACCTTATCAACAACAAAACTATTTAATTATTATTTAAAATAATTTCAAGACCGACTCTGGTTTTTTAAATTATTTAATCTGATTATATGCACCGCAACAATATTGACCAGCGCTAATTAACATTGAATAAGAAAAATTTAAACAATTGGAAGATTCAAATAAATTATATCCAGGTCAGCAATTTAAAGATATTATTTTTAACTTATTTTATTGTGAATTTGAAATCTCAGTGTGCGACCTAATAATATGCATAATATTAATCGTAGTTATTATAAATAAATCAACTTCTATAAACTAGTTTCTAATGCTCTACATGTTCGAAAGGGTTACCACCCTCCCTATTGCACAAATTTACTTTTCGTTCAGTTTTATTTATAGCTCTTTGAATTTTCTTCTTATATTTCTGAATGCATTTTGAACTCTTTATTGTAAATGTTGAGATGTATTGATTTTACTTTTACAAATGACGTGAAGTAAATGTATTCATTTGTATATTATTTTTTATTATTTTATTGCATTTGATTTTCGATATTCAATGTTTTACCCCACATCATTGTTAATTTTGAAAGCTTATCAATATTGTAACGATGAATAGATTAAATATTTAAAAAAACAGAGCCGGACTTAAAGTTAGTTTAAATAAATTGTGTTGAAATGTTCGAAACAAAAGAAGAATTAAGTGTGGCATATCATTGTACTCAGGAAAGCGAGTTCTTTCAAAATTTAAAATAAAAAATGCAGGTCCGTATTAAAAAAAAATTGAGTTGGCCTCTGTATCTCACAAATTATCAGCTAATTTGAAAATATATAAATACTATCAGATAGACCTTATAAAGTGGCTATGAGACAAAAAACCCTGAAATTTTTAAAACTTTTTTGATGGTATCTTGGTGATCATCCCAAACCGCAACTTTGCCCCAATTTAACCATGTTCGTATCTATTACGGTTACCGAGATACCAATGCTCGTACCTCGAATTTGTAGCACCCTTATAAAAAATCAATAAGAAAATTACACTTAAACTATTCAATTCTATGTAAAAAGGTGCTTTGGAAATATTTTCACTAGTAATACCACTAGAAGTCAAATTATTTCCGGAAATGTTTTCGAGCTCATGAATATTCCGAGTCGAAGACGAGGGATAATTTTCTAAAAATATTCATGAGCGAGAAAAAATGTCCGGATTTAATTTGACCTCGTGTGGTATTCAGTAAGAAAATTCCACACCAAACTGTGTTTGAAAATCAAATAATTAAAATGTATTTTTCGATTTTTGGTCGAATTGATTATTTACATAGATAAATGAAACAAGTTTAGATTGGAAAGTGCCCATAAGGACAATGTAAACACTATTTGGCGCTATTCTTGCAACGGTCGCGACCCAAAACTTTTGAAAATTTCGGAGCGGTTCGGCTTGTTTCGGAATTATATCGCCAAATATTGTTTATTCAAATTTATTATTATTTTCGTTTAATTTTATAAATAAAAGACAGTGTGTTGCATACAAGAAACTTTATTTTATATAAGGACATGTATGAAATACCTATGAAACATTGGAAACCGACGTTATGCCACGATCCACGATGGTTTTTGCAGTTCACAGTTCACAGCACAGCTTTTTAAGTTTTTAATGCCACTTTTCCACAATTATCACCGGTTGGAGTAAATAAAACTTGAATTAAACTCACAAGATAGCAATTATTACTTTGAAAATGGACGCTATAAACACTTTTCGGAGTTTCTTTAATGAGAGCGGTTTGGATTTTGAAAGATTATTGTGATTTTTGAAGATTCTGACTTTGACAAGAGAAAATTATTTCTGTTTTTGTTTGCCGTTGTTCTTAGCGACCACTATAGCAGCGCCAGATCGCGTATAACGGTCGCGACCCAAAATAATTTCGCGACCCAAAATTTTTACGGGCTTTCCAATCTAAACTTGTTGCATTTATCTATGCGGGGTATACCGAGAGCGGTTTAGATTTTGAAAGATTATTATGATTTTTGAAGATTCTGACTTTGACAAGAGAAAATTATTTCTGTTTTTGTTTGCCGTTGTTCTTAGCGACCGCTATAGCAGCGCCAGATCGCGTATAACGGTCGCGACCCAAAATAATTTCGCGACCTAAAATTTTTACGGGCTTTCCAATCTAAACTTGTTGCATTTATCTATGATTATTTAGTTACTATGAAAACTAAGCTTTGAATAAGAAAACTAAGGAAGGAGCATAATGCTATCCATGTATTCATGCATGGTGGGCGGAAAAAGCACCATAAAAGCACAAAGAATTTCAATGCATTTCCTACATAAGTCTATCCTTGTGTTGTAGGAGGTTTGACAAGGATGAACCTGTCTTGAAACCTTTGAATAAGAAGACTAAGGAAGGAGCATAATGCTATCCATGTATTCATGCATGGTGGGCGGAAAAAGGACTCTAGGGTGGGGATCCTTGACAGTTCTGTTTGACGATTCTTTTGACACATTTGAATTTGATTTGAAATTTTGTGGATTTGTCAGTCTTTACGGAGCTTATTTTATGTTATTTATTATTTATTCTACTACTGATAGTTGTATAAAGATAGTAAATCTAGATGGAAATTGTGGCAGAACTTAAATTAACAGTGACACTATTGCGATTTGTCGAAAAAGACTGTAAAATAGTTGGTTGTGTAGCGTGCGTTAGATCTCGGCAAAAATCGAGTGGAAAAATGGAACAATTTTTCGCTAGTAAGTGACTATATAATATACATACGTGTAGTAAACCGATCATTTACGAAATTCATTTAAATTAACTAATTATATATTGTTCTTGCATTTTTGCTTTTATTTCCTACTCGTCAAAAATTAGATGTCAAAGAATTTAGATACGTCAATTTGACTTACCTGCTTCAGTAGCGTATCGGATGTTTGTGGTTATAAATAATTTTATTAGAATTTTATATTTTTATAACAATTTTAATAACTACCAACATTTATTCCCAACGTAAAATAAAAATAAAATTATTGAGTCTACCCCACGTCTACCCTACATCATAGTTTTACATTTTTTTAATAAAATTAGAACGGCACTGATAAACCGGAATTTAAGTCGGCCATATTTGACGCCCATCGCGGTGGACCTAAGATTTTTGATATGCTCCTTCCTTAGTCTTCTTATTCAAAGCTTGAAACCATTCGACTCGATTTCCTGTCCTCCTTCAATACTGGGACGTAAATTCTCATTGCTCTTATGGGGAGGCCGTCGTATATTTTATTTAAACGTATTTGCATTACACAGTCTATAACCCATCATACCTCTGTTGTAGAGGGGACAGGGTATTTCCCATCCTCATCTGACAACAGATGTTCTTCCTCCGAGGGTACACACCCTTCCACGGTTGGAGTTTGCCCCTCCGTGCCCTTCACAGTCGAGAAGCTTGCCTTCGAGTGAAGTATCCGTGAGGTGTAGGCTGGAGGATCTGTCTCCATTTTTTCCACCTCTTTAACTTGGTCTCTCCTTAGACCTGATACCGGTGTTGTCCCGTATCTGTAATAGAGGATATGTCCTTCTTTCTCTATTGCCTCCTTGGATTTGAGGTCAATTCCTATTGTGAGAACCTGACCATGACCCTCCTCCCTATAGTTGATGACTCGCCAAACCATAATGTATATTTTATAGTTCAGTCATTGGGGATCAAAAAAGGGGCCCGCTTGGAAAAAAGTCCGGAAGTTTTGAAACTTTGCAGGTTTATAGGTTTTGGGGTCCCCAACTAAAATCCATAAAATGCACATTTGCAGACTTGCCGCCGGCGCCGCCATCTTGCCAAGATGGCGCCCAAAATCGGTATTTTGTGAATGTCTCGAAAACTATGCGTTTTTCGCAAAAATTTGAGGAGAGCAAAATTAAAGAGAATGAAATTTCCTATAAAAAAGGTTTTACGAAAATTTCCGCTTAAGTCAACCGTTTAGGCACAAAATCAGTTATATTATGTATAGTCGATTTTCCGAAATCAAATGTCGATTAGGGTTCACTAAAACTAGTTTTAGTTTAGTGTCTTCAATTTTGTCATAAAACAGTGGCGTATCATTAATTCGCTCATTAATTTATGAATAATTAATTGTCGTGCTGGACAACATTCATTGCGAACTTACCACCAGGTTCAGCATTGGTCTGGTCGTACCAAAGATGCCGAAGAATAGGGATGGAAGAAAACAAAAACAGGCATTACTCCAGTCACAACGTTGAAAGATCCAGCTCCAAAATCCCTGTTGGCATTTTTATCCTGTCCTTTATGCAACTCCAAACCAACAACTATGGTAAAGCCTGCGGATGCAGAAAAGCAGGATTAAAATGTTCAATGATTTGTGCATACTGCAATAGAAAATCCTGTGACAACGTCACTGAAGTGTCACTCGACGAATCCGATGAAGAGGAGTTGGACTTGCCTGTAGATATTCCTCTGGCGGCTGAAGATAAAGAGTTGGACGTATTGAGAGACCACCCTGATGAGCCTAGCACAGCAGACACGATCGACTTTGACATCAATGAGCCAGATCCGTCGGGCTTGTGCAGATAAGTTAAAGTTTTTAATTTATCTAGTGGACTATGCCTCTGGGGAGACCACGTTAAAAAACAACAAGTACACATTTTCACAGTAACAAGTACACATTTTCAATAATTAAAATTAATTATTCATAAATTAATGAGCGAATTAATGATACGCCACTGTTTTATGACAAAATTGAAGAAACTAAACTAAAACTAGTTTTACTGAACCCTAATCGACATTTGATTTCGGAAAATCGACTATAAATAATATATCATATTTTACGCAAAATTGTAAAATTTCCAGGGATTTTGTGCCTAAACGGTTGACTTTAGCGAAAATTTTCATGCAACCTTTTTTATAGGAAATTTTATTCTCTTTAATTTTGCTATCCTCAAATTTTTGCGAAAAATGCATAGTTTTTGAGATATTCACAAAATACCGATTTTGGGCGCCATCTTGGCAAGATGGCGGCACCGGCGGCAAGT
Organism: Sitophilus oryzae; assembly: GCF_002938485.1. NCBI lineage: Eukaryota > Metazoa > Arthropoda > Insecta > Coleoptera > Curculionidae > Sitophilus > Sitophilus oryzae. Next base: position 2,157,412 of record NW_022145813.1, on the reverse strand, counting down.
CTGGAAATGTGCATTTTATGGATTTTAGTTAGGGACCCCAAAACCTATAAACCTGCAAAGTTGCAAAACTTCCGGACTTTTTTCCAAGCAAAAATCCCCAATGACTGAACTATTATAATAATTTTAAAATGTGTATTTTAACCTCCCTATAACTTTTATATTTAACATTTTTGTGTAAACCTCGAAACAAATGGGATAATGGTCATTTTCCTCCATGTAGTATCCAGAAAACTAAAAATTGATCATTTGTATTGAGACCTAAAGTTTTGTTCCCTGACCTAAACATCCCAGCGTAAAATCTATAAATTGCGTTTTAGAAAGATAACAAACTTTTAATAAACATACTCAAACTTATCATTTATTTAACGGCTAGTGATACTTTTACATCATACGTCACAATACACGTAACGTTATTATTATTTTAAAAAAATATTGACCGATTTACGTAAATACCCGTGTGGGCCATGAAACAACGTTCGAAATATTTTCTAGTATCACAAGGTTATCTGGACAAATGTATCATTAATTAATCACTATCGGAGTTCATTATTAAAAATTCTACATGAGTATCACAAATCTTACAAAATTAGCATTCTTTTGCTGCAAAAGATCAAGGATCTTATTAAACATAAGCGATTTGTATAATATATAAAACATGTGTGTAGTTGTTGCTATTAATACACATATTTTGTTGTATTAGAAACAAAAATAATTTTGATTAAAAATTGATAACTAATCACATTGATCATAATAGTTTAGGAAACTTAAAGATAAATTTATCGTAGCCATGTGGCAAAATAATCTATTTTTAAGCCCCATACTCACTATGCGCTGATGCGGTACGTCAGTGTGACTATTTGATGCGCCATGCGTCGATGCGATAGATTGTGCGACGAGGCGGTTCAGCAGAACCCAACAACAATTTCCAAACGAACTAACGAATTACATCGACGAACCGCAGCATAATCGCTATGCGTTTATGAACGCATGGACGAATTTAATCACTCGTCAGCGCGTAGTAAATATGACGCTTAAGAATTTATACCCAGCATTCCTAATCCCCCATATCAAATATTATCTAAAATAACAATGTTCCTAAAACTATTGATTTCCTATTTCAGGGCGTTCTATATAGTTCTTCTCAGATATCCTTTAAGTAGTAAAAGTCAAAACGGCTATAGGCGGTGCATTTCAGTTGATTTCAACACATTCCGACCGCAGCGCACTCTACGTCAGAATCAATCATGTCGATCACATTAAAATAAGATTGAAATCGGAGTTTTGTCATAATATTTAAGTATTTTAGTTTTCTGCTTTTTTTTGCCAAACCAAACCAAACCTCAGATTATACAGATTATAAACTTTGTTTTTTCTTTATTGTTTTTCGTGGTTCCAATTTTCAGAATCGGGTACTAGTTATGTTACTAGTTTGCGCACATAGCACGCCCACTTATGGCCTCTAAAATTGTGCACTGCGCCTGACCGGCATAGTTATTATAGAGATATCGGAAAACCGAATAGCGTCACGCAGTATTTACGCGTACCTTATCATGGTTACGATATGCGCGAGTCAATTTTTAACGCAACACCCGCTAATAACGTTACCGCCTGACGTAATTTGCAGATCAATTACTCAAGCGCTATTTCTAAACGTTTAAAAATTGCTTAAATGGGCCTGTGCGGGTATTTGACAACCGAGGCCGGCCGGCGAGATCTTTTATTTTAGGTTATGTTTGAATTGTTTTGAATTATTACTTTAGTTTTATTAGGTAATTTGATATTTAAGTAGCTGGGATTAGTTTTAATTAAATAAATATGGCCCAAAATATGGATTCCACCTCTTCCAATATTAAAGAACCTATAAAGAGGTTTAGGTTTACAGCAGATGACAACTTAGCCCTTCTAAGAGAATATGTTGCTTGTTGCCCTAAACCCACTGGCAGTTGAACAATAAAGCACTGGAAATAAGCACTTTAGCCCTTTAGTTTTAAAATACCTAGTAAACAAAACAATTTCAAAGTTATAAATTTAAAGTTAGGTTAAGTTTAAATAGCGGACGCAACGCGAACAGAATTCTTTCCGATCCGATAACTATAAATGAAGAGAGTTAATACCACCTCACGTAAAGGAAATAACACCTGGCCTTATTAACATCCATGCACGCATTTCGGTTTAGCGATATCTCTCTATTACGCTGTTTATTGTTATTTTACGCGAGTTTATTTTTGCGCACAGGAAATTTTACTCGTTTGCACATCGTCATAAAAAACAATTTTCGTACCACGAATTAGGGATAAGATTTTTATCTGTATACTTATAGGATACCTAATCTGTGATAAAACACTCAGGTACGAGGTTTGTGTGATGTAACGCTGTTTCGGGTAGTAGAAAATAAGTGAAAAAGAATTCGAACTAGGCGCCTTGCGTCTTGTTGTGTTGTGACAATTTCAAATGTTAATAAAATTGACCAAAAAAATGTTAACGCGTAAAGGAGAGCGTAATTAAGGCGTTGTTAAGTGCAATAACATTCAATAACTCAACTTTCCCGGATATTCAACTCTCCCGAAACAACATTTTATAGCTTCATAATTTCTTACACCGATTTGATCAATAGCAAAAATGGATTCAAGCAGTTCGACGAAACAAATGAGTAATCAAAAAATTAAATAGACATATACTATGAGAGGATGAAATATAATTTACAATATTAATGGTATACTTTTTTAACTAATGCTTAAATGTTTTATAAACATCTTCTAAAATTATAAATATGTACCTTTAAAAAATTTCGTTATAGCCGAAATAGCTCCAATTATGCCCCACTAGTAAAACCGGTGATAAAACTATGCTTGCTACCGTAGTTGAACTCATCTAATTTTTTTTAACTGGAATAATAAATTATAATGCAAGTTAGACCTTCTCAAGATATCAAAATATTTACCTTTTTTTTGTTTAGAATTTCCACAAATTATACTTTCTAATACTTTTGGAAAAATAATTATATACTAATTTTTTCGTTTACTCGCCATTTAAACCCGTGTATGTATTCTTTATTTACGATATTCTCCGGCGGTGGCAGCACCGGCGGAGAATGCACCAAGCCTATAGGTATCATATATAGTCTGTGAAACGAATAACTTTGAATTTGACAGTTCCCGCGGGCTTTTCTAGTGTTAATTTTATTAGGTTAGCAACTTGCGGCCATGCTGACGCAATGCCGTCTCTAATAGAACAGCCACGGAACGACATTTATGACGTCACGCTAGTTAGATACTACAGATTAATAAATATGTTGTAGAATACATGGAAAACATAATTATTCCTCGTATTTATGGTTTGTATTTTAAAAATGATATAGTTTACATAAAATATACATAATATACAGTTAATAAATACAAGATATATACCTATTTATAGTAATAAATACTTTGGCAAATAAACTATGAACCATACAAATGCAGCAAATGTTTTACAATATACAAATAATGAATAGGTACATAAGATAATGGGTAAAATGTAAAATATATTTTAAATTTTGGGGTTTGAAAATCGATCTAATTTAACAAAAAAAAATTCAATATCTACTAATAGTGATGTATTATTATTTGCATCCACAAAATTTATATGTATACTTTGCAAGTATCAATGTTCGAAAAATTATATTTACAAATAATATAATATCATAGAAAAAAAGGCGTCAACGATGGCTATGAAATAAAGATCCCTGTCATTTTATATGTAAAATTATTCTAAAATTTTTGATTTTCTTGGGATTTAGGTTCGGGAAAAACGCTGATTAAGTTATCATTTGGTTTTTCATTACTTTTTTTTGTTTAAAAAAACGTTTCGGCTAACATTATAGCCTTCATCAGTGTTGTGTCGTATGAAAAAAATAGTGTCGAATATAATCCAAAAAATTACACATAAAATATTCACACTACACACCTCAAATATATATTATATTAACTGTATATTATGTATATTTCATGTAAACTATATCATTTTTAAAATACAAACCAAAAATACGAGAAATAATTATGTTTTCCCTATATTCTACAACATAATATTTATTAATCCGTAGTATCTAACTAGCGTGACGTCATAAATCTCGCTCCGAGGCTGTTCTATTAGAGACGGCATTGGTCTGATATTTAGAAATGTCAAAAGCTGATGACATTTTATTTTTGACAATTATGACAATTCGTGTTGATTTTTGCAAGAACTGTCACTTGTTTTATTATTTTCCTTTTCTATTTCACGAAAGTAAAAAGAGTTACCTATCTGATTCGTTCAAGCACTCAATTTAAAGAATATCAGTAACTTTTTTGACAAGGGATTTTATATTTGCCATGTTGGTAAAAAATAACGGTCAAAATTCAAAGTTATTCATTTTATAGACTATATCACCTAAAATACCAATGTTAATAAAAAAAAACTAATTTTCTATTTCAAGACATTCTATAGTTCTTTTCAAATATCCTTTAAGCAGTAAAAGACAAAACGACGATATATCACGAACAGTGACTTAATTACTGATATATAAAATAACGCTTATTGGTAGCCTTTAATCAATTTAATATTTGTTTAAATTGTAGAAGGTTTGGTAAACTTAATAAGTTGATAATTTTATTATACATTGACTCAATAAATATTATTAGTTATTGTTAAAAAATATATTTTTAATAAAGATAAATTAGTTAAAGTTATTAAATAAAATTATAAAATTAATAAAATTGACGTATCTTAATTATCTTTGACGTGTACCCAAAAAAAATGTGTAAATGCAAGAATAAAAACATAATTAGTTAACTCCAAACGAATGGTTTAATTGAATGGATTACTACTCGTAAAACATATAGGTATTATATAATTATGTGCTCATAAAAATTGTTCCATTATTTTTTATGTTTTTTATTTATCAACCGATCGCTCCACCTTTAACTATTTTTCAAGCCTCCATCTAAGATCTACAATAATCTCACTGATTATAAAATAAACAAGACATAACATAAAATACACTATACATATAACTCAGAAACGCACAATAAATTCAAAAGAGTTAAAAACAACGTCAGAGTGTCAAGTAAAACGTCAAACCAAACTAACAATTACTGACAAAAGAAATTATTTCCATGACGTCGCTTCCGTCCCTAACGCATGCAGTGTGGGGCTTGTGGAAAATTTCTGTGGGACTGTGTGAAAAACGCATGCAAGTTGTGGGAAATTTCCCGATTCGTGGGATATTTCGAGAACCACAGGGAAAGGAAAATTTAGCCCAAAACACCATATTCGTGGGAAATTCTCACTTAGCTCTTCATTTCTTAGCAAAGTGAGTAAATTCAAACTAGCATTACTGCAACTAAATATATATTTTCGGTTGGCATCAGACATGATTCTTATACCCCCGCCCCTCAAATGCATGAGGAATTTTGAAAAAGTGCAAAATTTCTAGGAATGGTATATTTCGATTCCAAGAACACGCGTATGAGTTTTTTTTTCGCGAAAAAAAAAGTATATTTGCAAAGCAAATTGGAATTTTTTTTAAAAATTGGAGAATTTGGAAAAATTTTAAATTTTCAGGTAAAAAACATCTGTATTGTGTATTACGTCAGTAAATTGGATTTGAGAACTCGTGGGAATTTATAGAAAAAACGGGAAATTTTGACCGTCTTCGTGGGAAATTCTATTTCAGAAAGTTGGCAACACTGAACGCATGAATATAAAAACAGTATTAGTGTCCTTCCTGCTTCTACTTTTAACAAAATATTAACTTTTATTGTTCCCCAATAAATATTATTGTTATCTCTTTATCATATTAACGCATGAATAACTTGCTACATTTGTACATATTTCTTGTACCGTTTTTCTGCTCTTCTATAAAATGAAGTTAGCAGTTTAACACTTTTCACCGACGACATACCTACTTATTTTTATGACATACATATAAAGAATGAGAATATTTTTAAAGGCACTTACCTAGTAATCCTTCAGTATCTAAACAGATAACATTCATTTTTGTATCGTATTTGGCCCACACACCTATAGTACAGGACACTTGCGATGAAGAGGTTTTGAATATGTCTTCGCCATTGAAGAAAACATGATTTAATGTATGTGACTTGCCCTCACCAGTATTACCAAAAATTGATACTACTTTGACCTGCAAAAATCATATTCTTATAGATTCATAAAACATTTTTGTTTCAATAAATGTCATAATATAGACTTGGACTTAGAAGTTGCATAAAATATAATAAATTTATTCCAAACTAGTTAAAAATACAACAATTACTTTCAAAACCTACTTACTTTTTTCCTAGGTTCTAAATTCAGTGACTTGATAAAAGCATCTTCTGATTTAATTCTCAAGTTTTCGGTGTCATCCAGTAAAAGGATACTTTTTTGTCCAAGATTATCAACTTCATCTAGTAGACAGAAAAAAATAAAATTTAAATTAAAACATCATGATTAAAAAGGTTAATGATCATGTGGGCTTAGGCTTGATGACCATTAATTATGCATAGTACCTACACATAATCATAAAACTTTTACACATAAGTAAACAAACAATAAGAATAAAAATCAGCAATGACAGCAATACAAAAAAAATCTGGGGTTTAATAATCAAAAAATAAATGATAATTAAAAACATACTAAACTGACCTGATAGAATATTTAATGAATCCAATTGCTGTAACAAAATGGGTATATCTTTCTTCGGCTCCAATGCATTTTCTTCAGGCTCACAGACATGGTTATTTATAGTTGGATCCAAGGAATTTAATACTAATGGGGAATGTCCGCTTATTGTGCTATGCTTTCTTTTAATCTCACTCGCTAAAGTATTGTCCATGTTTGTTGATAGTTTATTAAAAAATATTACTGAAAAAAAATGATAGTTATTGTATTTAAAAAGATATATTTAATTGGAAGTACAGTTTTCCGCAAAACACATGCATTGTAGCTTTATTAATAAGCAGAATTTGGAGAAATAATGCCATATAGGAATGCGAGAAAAAAATAATTACATTTTTTTGTTACTCTCGGTTCTCCGACCTCGACACCCATCATTGTTTTAATTGCGCACAAAGTAGGTAAGTATTTTTAAGTTCATCAACACGAAACACTGCACACTTGTACGACATAAGAACACAACTAAACTCCCGTTAAATTCTCATCCAACATTCGCATCTACCAAGAAAAACAAAAATAAAATCACGACAGAGTGAAATTACGTTCCAGCGGTGAAATAAAATTCAAAATATGTGTGTGTCTCGTTTTGATCAGCATGTGAAAACGCATTAAATATGCAGCGAAAACTGACTTTTATTGACATCGGTAGTGCAACAAAGTCTACATTACCTTCATACTTCTGAACAACGGTATGGTAAAGGTTGTACGTGCTAGAAATCTCGTAAAACAGGGCTCAAATAACACCATATAAATAAGAATGACTGCTACACAAAATTTTGACGTTTTAATAAAATTTGGTTATGTTTCTTCAAAAAAAAATGCAATGGGAGTTTTCGCACTACAGAAAAAGTAACTAGATTTCGCACTAGCTATCGTTAAACTCAAGGATACTTTAGAGATAAGGATAGTTCGATTGTTCTCTTAGATTGTTCTTAATCTAAGTTCGATTCCTATCTTCCTGTACTGTTACGTTTTCTAGGGACCGAGTTGAAATTCGCGCTAAAGATTTTGGTTTCCCAGTGACAGTTATTTTTGCGTTTGACGGACAAGCGCACAGTGCGGCGGAAGATAAATCTAGCGGGACAAAACCGTTTGGTTAGAAATAAGCCAAAAATATGTACTGATAAGAATAAATAGTAGACATTCCAATAGATATTAAAATGCATGAATTATTTTTTGGCCGTATATATTCTTTGTATTTCGATACATTTTTATCAACCAACCATATAATATGGCCCCTGAGATTTTATCCCGCTAGAATAACCATGGAATAACCATCCGCCGCATTGTGGAGCGCTGGTCCCTGCGTGACGTAAGCATCCAGGGTGACTATGTCTTGAAAAAAAGGATGAACCTATGCCTTGAAACCAAGAACGGTAAACTAATAGGATTGCTCATCCTCATAAGCTTAGATTAAGCTCATAAGACGTACGTTCGCCTCTTCCCGCGCTTCAGCTGACAGTTGTGACGTCATTGTAGCCCTTGTCAAAGCCTTCGTGGCCTTGTCATGATAGTGTGTATTATTAGTTGCCTATGGTAAACTTATAAAAATAACAGCTGAGAAATTTTGAGTTAATTATTTTGTCAATTTTAAATGTGAAAAAGTGTCTTTAAAGTTTTTAGAGCTATGGAGTGTATAAATACGTTCATTTTGTGTTGTGGATTGTGACAAAGTGCATACTAAGTGCCCACGATTTTGTTTATTAATTATTTTAAAGCAAAATATGGAAGTACTCTAAAAAGAATGCTTGCAAAAGGTGATACACTGGGAACTGCTGTTCTTAAAAATGCATTATCCGAGTATTTAATACGATTTATACAGTTAATTTTCTATACTGCATACATGTAAGGTGTTTAAATAAATAAACTAAATAATGAAGGTTTTGCATTCGGTAACCAATAATGCACGTGTGTGTATTATTGGTTGCCGGATAAGGACTAATAACCATGACAAGGGCTACAATGACGTCACAAAGCGCGTAGTTTTCGCATGCACCTGGCGGACACTTTTGGCTGAATGAGCAGTCCTATTAAGTTAACTGTTCTCGTCTTGAAACCATTCGACTCGATTTTCTGTCCTCCTTCAATACTGCGACGTAAATACCCTCATTGCTCTTATGGGGAGGCCGTCGTATATTTTATTTAAACGTATTTGGTCCTTGCGTTAAACCGAGGTTAAACCAATGCCGTCTCTAATAGAACAGCCTTGGGGCGAGATTTATGACGTCAGGCTAGTTAGATACTACGGATTAATAAATATGTTGTAGAATACATGGAAAACATAATTATTCCTCAGATTTTTGGTTTGTATTTTAAAAATGATATAGTTTACATGAAATATACATAATATACAGTTAATAACTACAACATATATACCTATTTATAGTAATAAATACTTTGGCAAATAAATTATGAACCATACAAATGCAGCAAATGTTTTACAATATAAAAATAATGTATAGGTACATAAGATATTGGGTAAAATGTAAATATATTTTAAATTTTGGGGTTTGAAAATTGATCTATTTTAATAAAAAACATTCAATATCTACAAATAGTTGATGTATTATTATTTGCATTCACAAAATTTATACGTATATTTTGCAAGTATCAATGTTCGAAAAATTATATTTACAAATAATACAATATCATCTAAAAAAAGGCGTCAGCGATGGCTATGAAATGAAGATCGCTGGCATTTTATATGTAAAATTATTCTAAAATTTTTGATTTTTTTGGGATTTTTAGGTTCGGGAAAAACGCTGATTTAAGTTTTCATTTGGGCTTTCATTATTTTTATTTGGTTTAAAAAAAAAACGTTTCGGCTAACTATAGCCTTCATCAGTATTGTGTCATATGAAAAAAATAGTGTCGAATATAATCCAAAAAATTACATATAAAATATTCACACCACATAATGTTTACTGCAATTAATAAACTAATATAAACTTATCAAAAGATGACCACATATTTTTTAAAATTATTATTCTTAACACTAAAACTATCTACATTGACTATGGAGTACGCAGTAAACATTATGTGGTGCGTGGTGTGAATATTTTATATGTAATTTGTTGGATTATATTCAACACTATTTTTTTCATATGACACAACACTGATGAAGGCTATAATGTTAGCCAAAATGTTTTTTTTTAACCAAATAAAAATAATGAAAAACCAAATGAAAACTTAATCAGCGTTTTTCCCGAACCTAAATCCCAAGAAAATCAAAAAATTTAGATTATTTAGAAACAAGGTTCAAGAATATCAAATTTTCCAAGATTGTAAAATTCTAGTTAATTATTTTATGTGTACAATTATTTAGGGAATGTCATCGGCCAAGTAGACGCCGATTTTTTCGATAATACGGTATAATTCTTACATAAAATGTAAATAACATTAGACCAATTAAAACAAAGAAATATGAATTTCTTAGTATTTTTAGTAACACCTTTATTCTTAAAACTTAATTTTGTATTGCAAATATACCAATTTTATTGTTATTTTATTCATATTGTATTCAGCCATCACTTAAATATTTGATATTAATTTGGTATTATAAATAATCAACACTATTCAGTAAAAATCACTGAACAAGTATATGTTATGCTTTACATACATTATATTATCAAACAAAAACACATTCTTCTTTTAAACTTTATCATTCTTGTCTTTACAAAAATCTTTTTTAATTTTGAACTCAAAATAATAATCTTTTTCATGATCTTTAATACACATATTCTTTATTTTTCCCGAGATCATATTACCTACTACGTGTTTATCTTACGTGTTTGAATTTATCGAAGCTGAACAAACAACACTTGGAGTGGAGATTCCATAATATGAATAAAATAAACATAATTGTCCAGTTTTCTTTAATACCATCCTGGGAGAATATTATTTTTAAATTATGATTATTGTTAGTTCCCAGTAGTTAATATGCAGATAAAAAAAATCGCGGGTGTTTGGGAAGGCTTGAAAGGAAACAATGTTTTTGCGACGTTTCGCGACTTTATTGTCGCTTCTTCAGGCACTATAGGAGAAGCAGTTTTTTTAAAAATATCAAAATAAGATTAACTGACCACTTACCCAAAACATATATTAATCCACATTATGCCTACAAACATTCATGGCGACTCCAACCGCCAACACTAAGACACATAAGACGAATCGAACAGAAACTTGACAGGTATTGTTTGGCGCGATATACACCGATGCTCGGTTTGTGTCGTACTGACACCAGTTAAATTAATTTCGGTACCAAAAAAGATTGCTTTTTGTGTTTCCTTTATCATTAATTTTTCTCTCGTTGCTCCTAAGAGCCCTAGACGGAGTTGGATCTTTGATCCAAAGATCCAACGGAGTAACGGAGCAAAGAATTGAATGTTTTAATATTTTATATCTTACTTCCAGAGCTAACTTTACTTAAATGTTATAATTTATACTCATAAAAATGTAATATAAAAATTAAAATAAAAAAATATTGAGTGTAATAAATGAATTAGTGCAAAAAAATCAACAGATTATTGCTTTCTTAAAAAAAATCGTAAAATATCGTAAATATTACGACAGGTTTGCATATAACATTTTTTTTATTTGAAGTTTCTCTGTAAAGATATTTGTTACAGGGTGAACCAAAATGACAAATTCTCCACTTTTTTAATATGAACCTCTGAATATCTCTAATAAAATTAGTTTTTGAGGTAAAATAAAGTCTGTCCAAGAAATCAGGGAAGGTTTCGACAGACGACTTCGAAAAAATGACAGAAAATACCCCCTCAAATGGACAGACAATAGAATGATTATAAAGTTTGTCCAAAGCCAAAGAGAAAGATCACAACAGTGACAGTTGGCTGTAATTTTAATTCAGATGTTTCCTTATATAGTTTTCAGGTATACTCTAATAATTAAACCAAAATATGTAATTCAAAAACTGTTCAAGTAAATATACCAGATGCGTTTCAAAAGTGACTCACCGAGTTTTTTATTTTTTTCAGGTAAAAAACGATATTTGATCTATTTGCTATTAGCAAAGATTCTATTAATATATGACATAAGTAGGATTGATTGACGCCGTATTCAATTGATTTTGGTCACTTCCTGTTTTACCGGAAATGACTACAGCTTTTGATTTTTAAATGGCACCCTCGGTACATATTTCTACTTTATTCGATAGAAAATGACACTCTGAATAGAATGACATATATGCCAACTTTTGACATTTTCGCTTAATAAAATCAGAGATAAAATATTGTATTTTAAATTTCAATTTAGTGTGCCATGGCTATGTTAAAAACACTAATTTTTAATCATGGAGCCTTGGAAAAAGTTTTGATCGTCTAAAGTTTTTCGTGTCTCACACTAGCTTATATAGATGAGGTGCGAAATAGATGGTGCTTCCTAACGGACATTTTTCGAACAATAATTTGCAGGGATTTCTCTTATTTCTTTTCTTTGTTTTTCGCTAGCAATAGATAATTACTAAGAGTAGAATACATGAAGGGTGTCGGGAGAAAACCATAGATGTCACAAAATTTTTAAAATTGAATTAAACACTCCATTTTGTAGATTATGGCAACTACTGTTAGCTCATGTATTAATATAGGAAGAAAACGCTGAATGTGCCGATATATTACATTTTTAAAATATCCTATATAGGGAGAAAACCGTGGATGTCCGCGCGTAAACGGCGAAAACAGTGTATGTCCACTTAGGAGGATCTGGTAAAGTTAAATTTTATTTCCATATGTGATTTGCTTTTAGTTGTTAAGTGTGTATGCACGTGGTCGGATCGTTTTCGTAGATATACTAAACAAAGTGATACAAGAGGTGTTTAATATTGTTTTCAAATAGTTGAATTATAGTGGCAGAAATCAAGGCCATTGGTTTTAAAAGGAAAGAAAAAATGGGCAGGTTATACGAAGTAATGAAAAAAATCAGGCTCCAATCTCACGAATTTGGTGATTTTTGCAAATGCAAACGTTTAAGGTGCACTGACAAAGTAAGTGACAATAAGAGAAAAGAAATATTAGATCATTTTAATTCCTTATTATCCCACAATGAACAAAACGCATACTTGTGTTCTCTAATATCGTTAGTAAATATTCAGAGGCGTCGATCTAGAGCCAAAGATCAGCATAATGCAATGTTCCACGATTCGGTTTATATGTACAGGGTTAGGATCAAGTCGGATATGAGACAAAATGCGGAAGCACTATATGAGGAAGTACAAATATGCGCTAAGTTTTTTTTTGGCAGTACATGGTATTACGGGGAGTAAACTTCAGTATTTACAAAAACAGTTAAAAATGAGTGGCACAGCTCCTAAAGATCGAAGGGGTGGAGTAAACTATAACAAGTTAAAGCCGGATGTTCTAGATACTGTCCGCTGCCATATTCAGTCTTTTAAAGCACGAAAGAGCCACTACAGCTTATCTGACAATAGTGCCAAAACATATTTACCTGAAACTTTGAATATAACGAAAATGTTTTCCATGTTTAAAGATAAATATCCGTTAGTTAAAGTTTCTTATCAAACATACAGAGATATTTTTAAAGGGGACAATTTTAGCTTTGGATATCCGCGGTCTGATACATGCAGCCAGTGTGGCGAATTTAACGCAAAGATGAAAGCAATACATACTCACGATGGAAATGAAAATAGAGAATTTGAAGAACTTAAGAGTCTTAAAGAACTTCATCTCCGGAAGGCACAAGCTTTTTATGATAGAAAAAAGGCATGCAAAAGAAAGGCAAGAAAACAAAATGATTTTGAAGCTATAAGCATGGATTACCAAAAGAATGTTTCGCTACCAAATATTACGACGAATGATGTCTACTATCGTCGACAACTCTCGATGTACCCCTTTAACGTGCATGTTTTATCAAGTGCTGACTCGTACTTTTATACTTACCCAGAGTTTATTGCTAAAAAGGGCTCTGATGAAGTATGTTCGTTTCTTTTCCATTTCATTATGAATTATTTGCCACCAGAAGTCCGACATGTCTACATTTTCTGTGATGGAGCGGGAGGGCAAAACAAAAACTGCACCTTTGTGAGATTTATTCACTATATGGTTACGGTAGTTAAACGGCTTCAATCAATTACCATAACATACCAAGTTAGAGATCATTCGTACCTTGAGTGCGACAAAAATATGGGCCTAATTAACCTTAGAAACAGAATGGAAACACCTACAGATTGGGAGGAAATAATCGCATTTTCTCGTATAAAGCCGACACCATTCCATGTCATTTCCGTATCTCAAAGTTTGGTGAGAGAATGGTGTAATTTTTTTAAAGAGAAATATGTTCAAAAATGTCCATTTGCGATGCAAAAAATGAAAGAAATATTTTGTATAAATACACATATTCGAACTATTTTCTATCGAGACTCGTACCATGGCATAAAGTTTGAAGATCCAATCCGATCTCGTGCCCAAACCCTAAATAATAAATTACAACCTTTCGAATTCGAATTACCTAGCCAGTCTTACTTCACATTCATTCCTATAAATGAGGAAAAATATAAAGACATACTGTTCTTATCAAAATTTTGCGAATCAGAAGACGCAAAAAAACTGTATGAATCCATTCCTAGCGAAAAAGAGAAAACTAACTCAAATAAAAATCCAGCAATACCAGGTTCATCGAGGGTAAAACCACCCACTAAAAGATTAGATATTATTGGTAAGAGATATTTCTAACATTGAAAGTCTAACAATAATAATTCACTTTAATAATGTTTTTTAGGTGGAAAAAAAAGAATGGTAATCGCGCAAAGAAAACTGAAGATTTAGCAACACAGGGTTCATCCACGGTAAAACCACCCACTAAAAGATTAGGTATTAATGGTAAGAGATATTTCTGACATTGAAAGTTTAACAATAATAATTCACTTTAATAATATTTTTAGGTGGAAAAAGAAGGAACCGCGCGAAGCAAACCGAAGATCTAGCAACACCGGGTTCATCCAGGGTAAAGAGATCCACTAGAATATGACATATCACAATATTGAAAATTTGATAAAATTCAATTCTATATTATTTCTAGATGTAAAACAAACACCGTTCGCGGTGCAGTTATTTGGCGAATATATAAAAATAAAAAAGTGGCACTTCTTGTGAATAAAAGCACTTGTATGGAGACGGACACTCATGGTTTTCTCCGTTAAAAATTGAACATAACCTAGATTTTTTTGTGTTTAATTAAGAACTATGTTATATACACGTTTAGCTAAAACTGGCATTTAAAATAAATACATGTTTGCAAACTGTGTATTTTTTATAGATTTTTAAACACATTCATTTAAAACTTATAATATATGAAACTTTAAAATTCATTTCTCTCGAAAAGAATATTCTGTGACATCCATGGTTTTTCCCCGAGACCCTTCACATGATATCCGTTTCGGATATAAAGTAATAAGACAATTCTCTATTGTGTATCGTAAGTTCATACTGTTCGATCGACAATCCGATACGTTCGTTGTTACTGCTAATTTTATGTATGCATTATTGAACGGTGTCGAAAGATCTTCTTCTATATAATAGAAGACGCGCTCTTAGAACGCTTATTCTTGAATAGAAAAGTACCATTCTATATGGGTTTCAGCACGTAGATACGGTTAATTTTTAACGCAGATTTCTCAAGCGTACGAAACATTTTAGACATACTTTGGCTACGTTCGGCATATAAATCAATTTCCCAAACAAAAAAAGAGAAAAATTCCTCAAAATCATATGATAAGTCATTTCTGACATACAGTTGGCGTCCATTCTTAACACAAAATACAAACGAAATAAGACCGATTAGTTATTAATCTAAGTTGCATTAACCTAATAATGAGATTTTAATGTCATTCTAGTAAAAATCATCAATTTTATTCGTTTCAACTTTTAATATTGTGTATGGTGCATTACTTCAAACAAAAATTATCTAAGCATTTTATAGATTGACACCGCAAACAAATTTTAGATATTTACGTTAAAAACAGCATGTAGGCATGTAGGTGCATTGGTTATGACGTAGTCAATGAATGAATAATCTCTAGCATTGACCATGAAATTTTCACCTTTTATAGTTAAAAGCAATAGAAATTAACGACAAAAATCCAACAACTCGCATGTTACAATTTCAAATAAACTATATATACAAAAATGTGAAAAGTTGACATAAGACATATCATTCTATTTAAAGTGTCATTTTCTATCGAATAAAGTAGAAAAAATCGAATCAAGTTTAAAAATCAAAAATTGTAGTCATTTCCGGTGAAACAGTAAGTGACCGATAACAATTGAATACGTCAAACACTCCTAATTTATGTCATATACTAACATACCAAATCTCGATATTATATCTGAAAAAATAAAAAAGTTATAGGGGGTGAGTCACTTTTGAGACGCACCCGGTATATACAGGGTCGCTGAAATGTATGGGAACGGTCGATTATTAGGTAAATATATACGAGGTACAGCAAAAAGTTAAATATAAAAGTTATAGGGTTTTTAAATGTCTATTAGCGAGTAATCATAGATAAATGCAACAAGTTTAGATTGGAAAGCCCGTAAAAATTTTAGGTCGCGAAATTATTTTGGGTCGCGACCGTTATACGCGATATGGCGCTGCTATAGCGGTTGCTAAGAACAACGGCAAACAAAAACAGAAATAACTTTCTCTTGTCAAAGTCAGAATCTTCAAAAATCATAATAATCTTTCAAAATCCAAACCGCTCTCATTAAAGAAATTCCGAAAAGTGTTTATAGCGTGCATTTTCAAAGTAATAATTGCTATATTGTGAGTTTAATTCAAGTTTTATTTACTCCAACCGGTGATAATTGTGAAAAAGTGGCATTAAAAACTTAAAAAGCTGTGCTGTGAACTGTGAACTGCAAAATCCATCGTGGATCGTGGCATAACGTCGGTTTCCAATGTTTCATAGGTATTTCATACATGGCGTCCTTATATAAAATAAAGTTTCTTGTATGCAACACACTGTCTTTTATTTATAATATTAAACAAAAATAAATAAATTTGAATAAACAATATTTGGCGATATAATTCCGGAAAAAGCCGAACCGCTCCGAAATTTTCAAAAATTTTGGGTCGCGACCGTTGCAAGGACAGCGCCAAATAGTGTTTACATTGTCCTTATGGGCACTTTCCAATCTAAACTTGTTTCATTTATCTATGCGAGTAATAAATTTAAGTATACAGGGTCGGTCATAAAGTCGCGGCACATCAAAATATTTTTTTTAATGGAACCCCCTGTATATTATTGCATATTTCAGTTCTTCGTCCAATTCTAAACAAAAAAACATCGTTGTTGATGATTACATACATTGTTGATGATCAGACGAAATTTATTGCATCAGGCTGTTAATTCCAACACATTTCTGCTGGTTATTCCTGTAGTCTGGCCATTAATGTTACATTATTTCAATTTTGTCAGGATTACGGATTGTTTGGATTAGCGAGTCTCTACTGTAAATTTTAGGAAAAACGTTTTTTTAAAAGTCTAAACCAATCCGGACAAAAATTGATTTAATTTTTGAATTTTAAGGAAAAAATGAAACAAAAACCTATAATTAAGATGTATTTTACAACATTCTTCATATTTTAACAAAAACAATTAAATTAAAACAGTATACAGTACTTATATTATTGCCATTTTTATTAAAACGTGTCGGTTTACACATTTTTTCATTGCAATAGAAAATTTAAGATTCAAGTTTTGAGAAAAGCTAATTTTTACAATGGTTAAGAAGTATCACAATCAGAAAGTTTGTCAAAAATATTCCTAAATTAATTTTACAATCCATAGCATTCTGGTACTGATAAAACAAAATTGATATAAATAAAGATGTTTATAAAAGATTTTTTCCTACCACTCTTATGTTTATACTGTATCACTTTAGTTTTTTTAATCTTATGAGTAAAATTGGAAGACAGCTAAATATAGCAGATAAAATATATATTCACTTAAAAACGTCAGTAGATGATTTATTAATAACTTTAAAATAAAATCAGTAAGTTTCATGTTCTAAAGACCAATAAGTTTTTACAATAGCCATAATCTTAAAAAAAATATGAAACATACTGATTATTATATTTGGCACAAGGAATTAATGGTAAATATTTTTGAAAAGTTTAAAAAATCGGTATAACTATTGCTAATTAATAAATAATTTAAGGACACACCAATTAAACAGAACTAAATGTAATGATATTTATATCGAAAAATTCTTATTTGAATATTACCTTTCAGTACATAGTTTTAACGAGTCCTCAAATTATTCAACAAAATATATATTTGCTTGGTAAAACTTGTATGTACAACGATATCAACACATAATATAGCTTAAAATTTTATTTACACCAAAAATTTACATACAGGGTGGCCCATTAGTGCGAGGAAGTTCAATATAGTCGTTGTGGGCAAAAATAACATAGATAGTTATCATAGATAAGGTAGGATATGCACCATTATAAACCATGCAACACCTGTATAAAACTTTTTTCCATATCTTCGAAAACGACGACGATATTGGACTTCCTCGCACTAATGGGCCGCCCTGTAGATGCAGATAAAGTTTTAGAATATATTGTATAATACAGTATCCACAATGCTATTTATACTGACAAAGCCGCCGTGTCATAAACAGGGTGAATGTACAATTGTGTTTATACTATTAAAAGAAATTTATATTGGTGTAATTATAGTACAGTGTGTGCAAAAAGTTCGCAACAAATGGTGAAATATTTGAATTATCGAAAAAAAAAACTTCATACAGAAATGTCCAATAACAATAAATATAATTTTAACATATGTCGTATATCCACTGTGATGGCGGCATATTGTAAAAATCTTCTATACTTGCATATATGCAAAAAATAGGGTTAGGTGACAAAATTTCGAAAAATATCAAAAAGAAAAGTGTCACAACTATACAAGGACAAAATTTTTGAACTAACACAATCATAATAATTTATAAACTTTCTAAGTAATTTTTATACATATAAAAGAATATAACTGCGGGCACCACATAAGTTCTTGTCCCAATATTGAAGAATAGATATAGAATATAAATGCAATTCCAAGTTGAAAGACTAAAACTCAAAAGTTTTAATCATCTGCTAAAGTAAAACAAAATTCTGTAAAATCAAAAACAGCTTTTCTCTTTGACTTTTTTGTGTATTGTGTCCTAACCTAACCTCACTTTTTACAAATTGATAGAGAATTTTGATAATTTGGCGCTATGAATGTTGTAGCAGGACATATGTCAAAATAATATTTTTTTATTAAAAGATACGCTAAAGGAATCCCGCTTAAAGTTTTTTTAAAAACTCAATAAAGACATTCTTATTTGTTGCGAACTTTTTGGCGCACACTGTATACAGTGTTAGCGAAAAACGTGTTGTTTGTTGAGAAGTATTTTAAAAAATTACAAAAACGTCTTTAAACATGTAAAAGATAAAGACAAATGAAAATCAAAATATCTTTTTTCTTCTATCTATAAATTATTATTTGACACCTACATAAATATCTGTAAACATTTTTTTCGCAAATATTAAAAAAAATACGGTGTTAATCCACATTTCACAATTGTGAACTCAACCTGTATACTAATTTTTTCTTCTGTGAACGAGACATATTAAATTCTCTGTAACAAAATAACATTAGATACCAGTCCCTTGAAAGTTTCACAAATATGCTGCATTTCAGTAACAATCACAAGTTACAAAAATTTGAATAAATTACAAAAAAATATACAGACCTATATATTCGTAACTTGTGATCTAAATTATAAACTTTTCTTTAACAGCCCTCTAAGAACATTTAAAAGTGAAAAAAACAGTGTAGTAGATAGAAACTGTACTCATAAAACATACTAAAGTAAACGCTATATTATGTAACAAGTGCATAAGGTAACTTTGATACAAGCGAGACGTTTGGTGAACGTCACAATGTCACATGAGTGGTATAAGGTGGTATAAAGGCTTAACGCACATGTTGCACACTATACTTGTTCTACGATCGTAAATAAAATAACAATTTAAAGCAAGTCCTTTGTTTTTCATTTGTACAGCGAGCCGCTTATTAGAAGTGTTGCAGATGCTTAGAGTAATAACGGAAATTTTAGATTTTTGTCTATAGATTAATAAATAGGTATTATCGTATAATCGAACAAAAAACGGCGTCCAGTTGACTTGGAAAAGACGAGACATTCCCCATACAGGGTGGCGCCTCCTATACGACGCGGAGGCTCCAAGGATAACGACAGTTTGTGCTGAAATAAAATTTTGTGAGCGTATATATGTCAATATATCAATTTAGAGCATTTTTTTTAAATATAGAGTTCTACAGGGTGTCCCCAAAAAATGTTATACATCAAAGTTGTGTTTTTTGTAATGGACCACCCTATATATTAATTGAATAATAAGGAGAGTTTCATTATAGAAGTGTATTGACTAAAATGTAAGGTTTTTGATATATTTAACATTTTCTAAAAATGAAGAACAAATTTAAAGTTTCAATAAAAATTACCGAAATTGAAATTTACTCGGTATAGCCTAATATATAGTTAAAATAACTGTTGTACTTAAAATCAAATTAAAACTTGACCCAAAAAGTTATACAGGGTGAAACAAAATTAATATTGAATGTTGATTATCTTTAAAAGCAAGTTACTCTTTTATTTTAAATGGAACACCCAGTATATTATTCCGATATTCAATGGGGAATTCATGTCTCTTCAAAATACTCTTATGGCTGTTTACCCCTAAAACAAAAACTTTCCTAGATATTAATGTTAAAGACAGTGTTTATAAAACTCAACCAACTATTTAGAACAACTATTAAGTAGAACTCCACATATGCATCTTAACATGAAAAGATCTTTTGAAAAGAGAATCATATTATGCACTGAACAGGAAATAAAGCATTTTCAGCATTTGCTTTCATCTAGCTATGGCTCTCGTCTACCAATCTAAAGGTTGTGGGTTCGAATCCTACAGCCGGCAGTTCATCAACCGACTATTTTTAATAAAATAAAAATAGTTTGGGTACCTAGGCCGACGCAGCCTTAAATGAGTACTTGGGATTCACAATCCTGAGGCAATAATAGGCGGTTGAAGCATAGTGCCAGCCACATTACCTTCCTTGTATACCGAAGCTGTACCTTGCTACTCCCAAGGCGGTGAACGCTATATACGGGAGCTATTATTATATAGCTATTATTATATATTCTTATTACCGTTGAATATTTTACTTTATATCCTTTAATTTTTGTTAAATTTACAAATCATAGCCGCCTAGATTTTACCAAATAATACAAATCTACTACTGCAAAATCATAAAAATGAAAACATCTAGAAAAATCTTTGTCTAAGGGGTAGGCAACCTTAATAGAATTTTGAAGATATATCAATTCCCCACTGAATACAGGAATAATATACTGGATGTTCTATTTAAAATACAGGAGCAAATTGCTTTTAAAAGCGACCATTGTTCAATATTAATCTTGTCTCACCCTGTATAACTTTTCGGGTCAAATTTTAATTTGGTTTAGCCTTAGGGTTTAACACACAATAGATATTTCCCCTAAACATCAGGCTATACAGGGTAAGTTACTATTTAGGTAGCTGTTATAGAAATTTAAAATGTATTCTTCATTTTCACAAAATGTGAAATATCTCAAATACTTTACATTTTAGGCATATGCTTCTTTAATGAAACTCACCTTAATTTTTTTCGTAAAATCAAAAAAGCAATTAATATATAGGGGGTTCCATTACAAAAAAAAAACACTGTGATGCGTAACTTTTTTGGGGGACACCCTGTAGAACTCTATATATTTGTATAAAATGCTTTCAGTTAACCTACATATGCTCCTAAAATTTCATTTCGATATAAACTACCGTTCACTTTGGAGCCTCCGCGTCGTATGAGAAGCGCCACCCTGTATAATTTTACATATAAAATGACAGCGATCTTCACATTTCATAGCCATCGCTGACGCGACGATGCGCTTTTTTCGTCATGTTGTATTTTACTTACGTTCGCAAAAAGCGTTTATTTCAGTAAACAATAACTAAACGCATTGTATAATTATTTACAATAGCATATTATCCAGAAAAAAAAATTAAATAATACAATATTTAAAATTTAATATTTTATAGAATCTTAAGATAAACACTTATAGGGAAGAGCACTGACATAAATATCACAAAAAAATTTGGAACATTGCACTGTTAAGCTGCGTTCCAAATTTCAGAAATTACATAATTTAAGTCGCAATTTCACATTTATATTGCTTATAATTCTGATATTTATGTATATAGAATATTTTTAAAACAAAAAAGTGGCAATAATAAAATCAGCAGTAAATATTAATAGTGATAAAGCAAATATCAGTTTGCCTAAAAAACGTCTATTTTACACAAGGAATATGTAGAATATTACCATATGATCGAAAAAAAAAAACGTTTCAAAGACGGTTGGGGAATGACAATAGATGATAATTTTGGTGATGTCAACCTCTAGACATCATTTACTAAAAGGTGACACACATCTATTTTCAAAATAAAATATTTTTTCTCGAATTTTCAACTAAACCATTCAAAAATCATTTTTACTCAATATAAAAATAACTTACGACATTGTAAATGTAGTCTAGAGCTTGATCTCGCCAAAGTTATCATCGATTGTCATTCCCCGGATGTCTATGACGTCGTTTTTTTTTCGATCGTACAGTATTATATGTTGGCACGCTGATTTTGATAATTTACTTAAATCACTATCAAATTTGACCAGCCTGAAAATATTTTAGCAAATGTATTTTTGTACACAAAAATGCTTAGTATAACATAATAAATATAAAAAATATGCAAAAGGACTTGCTAAAATATTTTCAGCACTCAAAATACTGTATAAATAAAAATTGAGCGAAAATATTCTTCTCTTAAAATTTTAAACGAAAAATAACAATTAAAACCAATATCCTATAACTCTTTCAACAATTGCATTTAAATAAATTACAGTTTATATTAATTTCTTTACAATATATTATCTTCTCTCCTAAATTAGAAAACATAGTATTTGGCCTCTACAAAATCTTTACTCATCAGTATTTTCATATAGAATTTTATACTAGCTTCTACGTCCCACTAGTCAACTCTCATACCCAACAATGTTGCCGGTAGCTGTCGCCTTCATCAGCAGATGATGAAACGTTTGGTTGCGTCCAGTGTAAAAGTAAAAGTGTTTTGGTGTATTGTGGTGATTTAGTGTTTTATTTTGCTGTGTAACACCAAAGACTCCAACCCCCAGCTGTAATAGTTTACATATACAAGACATATACCGTATGATTTTCGAAATGAACATCAATGAGATTCCCCATATAATTTATTTAGTTAAAAATATGTGAAATGAATACCAGTATTTTTAATATAGTGTTTGCTATGAATGTGTAGTCGCAGTTTTGTATTTTAATGTGCTTGGGAAACACGTTAAAAAATGTCATCCGAATCAGATAGATGAAATAGCGCCTTTGTATGTATGTCCGGTTTTACAGCGTCCTTCATCGCCCTCCGGTCTCCATGCGCCACCTCCGTCTATTGTCCCAATTTCCTGGTAGTAGGTTCCTTTCCGACATGACTCTGTCGATTCCTTGATTCCAGGAGAGTTTAGGCCGGCCTCGTTTAAGTCTGTCTGCAGGGGTCCACTGCAACACTTGCTTTGATATTCTATCATCAGCCATTCGTTGTAGATAGCCGTACCACTGCAGTTGTTTTTCTTGTATATCTTGTATAATGTTACCCTCCACCTTCATTTTTTCACGTATTCTCTCGTTCCTAATTCTGTCTAAACCGAAGATTCTGGCTGATCTTCGCCAGAAGTCCATTTCGGTCGACAACAACTTCTTTTTATGTTTTTCGCTTAACTGCCATACCTCAGAGCCATATAACGTTACGCTTTTCAGAATCGCGTTATAAATCAGTTTTGGATCGAATTGGAAGAACAGAAAAACGTAAAGCAAAAAGCATATCACAAATGGATATGTACAAAATCACCTGAAGACAGAACAGAATACAAAAAGGAGCTCACTACTTTCAAGAAATTGTTAAACAAAGAAAGGAATGGAACGTGGGAGAGAAAATGTGCTGAAATTAATTCATTTCTAGGAGGCTCAAGATCAAATGAAGCTTGGAAATTTATAAATAACCTTAGATCGGATAAATCACCTAAAGTAAATATACCTTTTATCAGCCTAAATAAATTCCAAGAACATTATAAAAATGAATTGAAAGTAAGCCCTTTATGTGAAATGATGTCCCCAACAGCATATAGAACTAGAGAAACATATATGACGGTGAGCCTAGATATGGTTGAAAAGGCTTTAATTGCAATGAAAAACGGAAAGCCTAGAGTGGTCCTGAAGGAATACCAGCGGAACTTCTGATGCGGACCGAAAATTTTGAAAGAAATTCTCGCTTGTATTTTCACTACATATATTAACGGGGAGCCCATACCTGATTCATGGAAAACGTCATGGATAACTCCGATCCACAAAAAAGGAAGGAAAGATATTTGCACTAACTACAGATGTACAGCTGTGTCCATACACTCTTAGCAGACTGTATGGAAAAATACTTAAAACCCTAATAGAAGATGAATTTAGCTCCCATGAGATTGAAGAACAAGCCGGGTTCAGAGCAGGCCGCTCATGCATTGATAATATCTTTCCAATAACTCATATCATTGAGAAAAAGACGGCAACGAATAAGGACCAAATTAATTTCCTGTTCGTGGACCTTAGTAAGGCTTATGATACGGTACCAATTAAGAAACTATGGGAAGTTCTCGAAAAAAGCCCAATAAATATAACATTATTAATAAATTGTACTGAAGCTGTGGTTGGTTCCTTGTGAAACATCGTTGAAATATTAGTATTTTAATAAAGCACGCTTTTAGATGTTTCAAAAAACTTTTAATAAGAGTAACTTTAACTCTACATATATGTTTCGGCTTGTTAGGCCTTTTTCAAGAGTTTTTTAAGAACTAATCGTCTAACTACACTGTAACTATATATATATATATATATATATATATATATATATATATATATATATATATATATATATATATATATATATATATTATATATATATATATATATATATATATATATATATATATATATATATATATATATATTTACTATGGGGGTGGGTTCAGAGAGTTTACAATAGGGGTAATAAAAAATGTGTTTAGAAATCCTTGTTGGTCGTTAACATTATTTTCGTTTTTAACAGATTTTAGTATTTCTAACTGTTCAATGTAATTTAAGCGTCTACCTTTTGTTTCTCTGTTAGTAACTTAATTGAGTTTTCATTAATTTTGTGATTATTTACTATACAATGAGTTGCAAGACCAGAACTATGCTGGAGATTATTAATAGACTTTACATGTTCTTTAATCCTTATATGTAAATTTCTACCTGTTTGGCCTATGTACACGGCATCACAATCATTGCAATCCACCCTATATACACCCGACTTATTTTTGACATTAGTTTTGTCTTTATTATTTAATAAAATTTGATTTTAATAAAGACAAAACTAATGTCAAAATAATATATATATATATATATATATATATATATATATATATATATATATATATATATATATATATATATATATATATATATATAGTTACAGTGTAGTTAGACGATTAGTTCTTAAAAAACTCTTGAAAAAGGCCTAACAAGCCGAAACATATATGTAGAGTTAAAGTTACTCTTATTAAAAGTTTTTTGAAACATCTAAAAGCGTGCTTTATTAAAATACTAATAAATATAACATTAATAAAAGCGGTACAACAACTTTACTGCAATTGTTCCGCAAGAATTAAAATAGGCCCAACTCTATCTGAATTATTCCCAATATCAAAAGGTCTAAAACAGGGTTGTTGTCTGTCCCCAACTTTACTTAAAATCTACCTATCAGAAGCTCTTAAACACTGGCGCAAGAAGTGCTCTCAGATGGGAATACCTATTAATGACAACCTTTCTCTGTATACTCTGCATTTCGCCGATGACCAGATAGTAATGGCCCAAGACCTAGAATACATGACCAGAAAACTGATAAAGGAGTACGAGAAATGGGGACTGGAGCTAAACAAGAAGAGGACAAGATGTGTGTTGGTGGTGAGTTGGAAGACCTGGTATTAAATAACAATATAAAAATTGAAGCTTGCGAAGAATATATGTATTTAGGGGTAAAAATCGCAAGCAAAGGGAGATGCGAAAAGGAAATCGAAGAACGGATTGGTACAGGCAGAAAGGTGATAGGAGCGCTGAACTCGGTGCTTTGGTCTAGGGATATCTCGGATCACAGAAAAAAATAGCACCTTTAAAAACTAAAATATATGTTATTACCTGCGAATTTTCTAATAAACATTTTAGTGCACAGAAGAGTTTAGCATGGCATTTAAAATCACATGCACAAGTGGCACAAGGTAACAGACCAAATTATCAAAGAGGTGAGGCAGAGTGCAGAGTCAAGTGTGAGCATTGTCATCAAGTATATTAGTAATGATGGTGCATAGACTTTGACTGTCTTTCTTTGTTCTCTTTAAGAATGGAAAATTTGATCTTATCCTCGATTGAGGGATAATAATAGAACTGTTTTAGGTGATGGTTTAAATAATACCAATATCCCTGTACAAAATATTAGAAAAAACTCTCCCATGTGTGATTTTGTCAGTAGGTTTAAAGATGAATTACGTGAACATTTTAAACGGGATCATGATATTAGCACAGACTAGGTATACTATATGTATACAGATAAAAATCTTGTCCCTAATTCGTGGTACGAAAATTGATTTTTATGACGATGAGCAAACGAGTAAAATTTCCTGTGCGCAAAAATAAAAGCATAATAACTGGGCCGGTCAGGCGCTGTGCACAATTTTAGAGGCCATATAAGTGCTATGTGCGCAAACTAGTAACCTAACTAGTGCGCGACTCCGAAAATTGGAACCACGAAAAACAATGCTTTTGATGATAAGTTTATAATCTGTATATGTGATATTAAGGGACAAAAAACGCTAACATTGCTGGGCATGCGAGTTGACTACTAGGACGTAGAAGCTAGTGAATTTTATACCTAATAAAATTTCAATTTATTAACTAAATGTAATTCATACCCTGTTAAATTATGCAAAAATTAAATGTAAGTAGACCAAATCAAAGTATGAACGAGGTAACCAAATGAACTAAGTAAGAAATAGAGGTTTCAGTCAAGGTGACAGATTTAAAAACAATCCTAGGAACGAAGCCTACACAGGTAAATTTTGACAGATACTAAAAAATTATACATATTATTGAAATGTTCGTTTTAACAAGTAATTATAGAAAAATTCTTTAAAATTTTCTTATAAAAACATTTTAGGTAATATCTCTATTAATTCTTCGAGCGATTATTGACACACACTTTGATATTTTTGATAAAATATATAACTTGCTCATTTGTTACATTTAAATATAAATATTTTTATTTTCATAACAATTAAGTATTGTAACAATCTCGTTTATTTTAATCAGTCTCATTATAATTAGAAATATAATAACTAGGATTTATAATTTTTTTTGTTAAGTATAATACTAGTTAATATAAGTTACTTCCAAATTTTGAAATATATAAATTACTGTGCTCCGAATAAATAAAACCTCAAGATCTTAGCCAACAAAGCAACTATCTTTTAATAGATATTTTAATGAAATTAACTGTTTTATTCAACACTATAACACCCCTGCAACTTTTTTATATTTTTTCTTGGATAAAAAAAACGAGATTTGGTATATTAGTAATATGACTTAAATCAGGATTGATTGACTATTAGGTATAGTACTATTTAGTATCGGTCACTTCCTGTTAACCGAAATAACTAAAACTTTTGATTTTTAAATGATACCCTCGATATTTTTTAACTTTATTTGAATAGAATGACATATGTCAACTTTTGATATTTTCGCTTAAAAATATAATATTTTAAACTTCAATCTAGAATGTTATGGCTAGGTTAAAACCACTAATTTTAAATCAAGGAACCTTGGAAAAATACATTTGATAGTCTAATGTTTTCCGTCACGTTTCTTGGCCGGTTAAAAGATGCCGTATTAGTATTTTTAATCATAGCATAGTTGGAAAAGGCGTTTTTTAAAGAATAATTTGGTACAACATTTTGACTTTTTGAGTCAAATTGTCATTATCAACACAACCATTGCACTCTAGATTGAAATTTAAAATACAATGTTTTAAGCCAAAACGTAAAAAAAATAATATATATGTCATATGTCATTCAGAATATAATTCTCTATACACATATCTATGTTCTCTATCAAATAAAGTAAAAAAATATTGAGGGTACTATTTAAAAATCAAAAGTTATAGTCAGTTCCGGTGAAACAGAAAGTGACGGAAAATAAATGAATACGTCAATCAATCCCCATTTATGTCATATACTACTATACAGGTTGCTACAAATTCGAGGTACGAGCATTGGTATCTCGGTAACCGTAATAGATACAAACATGGTTAAATTGGGACAAAGTTGCGCTTTGGGATTGGCCAAGATGCCATCATAAAAGTTTTAAAAATTTTAAGGATTGCTGAGTTTTTTGAAAAAAAAATGGGTTTTTTTGAAAATCAATTTTATTTTTTCCTTCCGTTACTTTTAAAAAAATCAAAAAACTAATTGCACATTCTCATAGCAACTTCATTAGGGCTATCTGATAGTATTTTTAGATATTCAAATTAGCTGATAATTTTTGAGATACAGAGGCCGACTTAATTTTTTTAAATACGGACCTGCATTTTTTATTTCAAGTTTTGAAAGAACTCGGTCTCCTGAGTACAATAATATGTCACACTTTATACTTTTTTTTGTTTCGGACATTTGAACGCAATTTATTTAAACTAATTTCAACTCCGGCTGTTTTTTTTTTAAATTATTTAATCTATTCATCGTTACAATATTGATAAGCCTTCAAACTTAACAATGACGTGGAGTAAAACATTGAATACGGAAAATCAAATGTTATAAAAAATAATGTAAAATAAATAATAATTTGGAAACGGTAGTGCAGTATAATGGCCAGCGAGGTTCATGGACCTGTAGTTAGGGGGGTATTACTTGACGTACGTCATTTGTAACAGTAAAATCAATATTTTTCAACATTTACAATAAAGAGTACAAAATGCATTTGGAAGTATAAGAAGAAGATATGTTCGAAGAGCTATAAATAAAATTGAACGAATAATAAATTTGTGCAATAGGAAGGGTGGTTACCCTTTCGAACATATAGAACATTAGAAACTAGTTTGTAGAAGTTGATTTATTTATAATAACTACGATTTATATTATGCATATTATTAGATCGGACACTGAGATTTCAAATTCACAATAAAAAAATTAAAAATAATATCTTTGAATTGCTGACCTGGATATTATTTATTAGAATCTTTCAATTGACTCGATTTTCCTTATTCAATGTTAATTAGCGATGAACAATATTGTTGCGATGAATATAATCGGATTAAATAATTTAAAAAACCAGAGTCGGACTTGAAATTATTTTAAATAATTTTGTTGTTGTTAAGGTACCCAAAACAAATAAAGTAGAAAGTGTGGCATATCATTGTACTCTACTAAGGAGACAGATTTCTTTCAAAACCTGAAATAAAATATGCAGGTCCGTATTTAAAAAAAATAAGTTAGCCTCTGTATCTCACAAATTATCAGCTAATTTCAAAACTTAAAAATACTATCAGATAGCCCTAATAAAGTGGCTATGAGAATGTGCAATTAGTTTTTTGATTTTCTAAACAGTAACTACAGGAAAAAATTAAATTGATTTTCAAAAAAATCTGTTTTTTCCAAAAAACTCAGCAATCCTTGAAATTTTTAAAACTTTTTTGATAGCATCTTGGTAAACATCCCTTTGCCCCCATTTAACCATCTTCGTATCTATTATGGTTTCCGAGATACCAATGCTCGTACCTCGAATTTGTAGCACCCTGTATACAAATGTCAATTTTGTCTGAAAAAAAAATTAAAAAAAATACAAAAAAAACAACGATATACTTAAACACTCGGTATTTGCTATCATGTAATTATAACTGAATTTGACTTATCTACACAAACTTTTTTGTTTAATACTTAAATTTTTAAAATAAACACACTGGTCCAAAACTAGGATCTAAATTGAATTTAAAGCTGCTTTAACTGAGACTTGAGATGAATTAAATAAAATTTAAATCGCGTTTTTAGAAAGCATATGTAAGAAAGGTACGTATAAACTCGGGAGTTAGGTTAGGTTAGGTTAGGCAGTTGAGGTTCAACATTTTTGTATTTATAAACTGTCAGTTTCGGTTGTAGGTTAGGTTTGGAATTGTAAAAATTTCGAACGTTTTTCTTTCGATTTAAAAATACTTTTGATACTTTTAAAAGCTCAAACATAATAATCCAAGATTGCGCAAAATATAAACATTATATAAAAATAAATAATGAAACAACAATAAGGGTCATTTTCCAATGCATCTCTTTTCTGTGCTTCACGTGATCGACAGGCGCTTACTCATTAGCTGCCGTTCCAACTGCCCAACGTCGCGAACTGCCGACTTAAGAGCTCGAACACACTGACGGCCAGGTCGCACGGACCAGGCCGCTGCTACCTCTAAAACCATTAAATCAAATGATACGGCGCACACTAACGACCCGGCCGTTGGCTGGTCGTTGCGACCAGTAGACTGCACTAAAATATTTTTCCTCCAAATTAATAATTTTTCAGATGAAATCCCTCAAATTCAACGCAAAATATTTTATTTTCTATAAGATATAGTGTTTTAGTATAGTTTTTGCACACGTGCAGAAAATCCAAAGAAATAGTATACAGACTGGATCAA
The DNA here is from genome assembly GCF_002938485.1 of Sitophilus oryzae. NCBI lineage: Eukaryota > Metazoa > Arthropoda > Insecta > Coleoptera > Curculionidae > Sitophilus > Sitophilus oryzae. The sequence continues at coordinate 2,126,746 of NW_022145813.1, read as the reverse complement.
AGGGAAACTTAAATCTAGTCCCTTTTTTATCAAGGGTCGATTCTAGTAAAAATTCAAAACATTTTTATATGACATACTCTATTTATGGTTGGTATGATACCTGTTATTATACCTTCGAGTTTCGATGTTAAAAAATAAAAAAATCATATTTAAAGTTTTTCTACAACCATTTGTTATTTTTTGATTAAATTAGTTTTTTTAGTTGTATTGTAGTCATGTACAAGGGGGACAACTGTATTTTATATATTATATTTAATTTAATGTTTTTCAAACAGGGCCCATTAGACAATATTTTTACTAGGACTAATTCAATATCCTGTACTAACACAAATACCAAGAAATAGAGTTAAAAAATTAAATATGTTTTTTACGTATATAAATAAGTCATAAATAAATCATTTGTTTTCAATTCTTAGGAACAATACTATTTTTGCCCTTTATTGATATAATGTGTTTATTATTTTTATATCTGATGCAACACACTGTGACGGCCAGACGGGCCAAATTGCTTCAAAAATATTCTATTCAGTTTTGTGTCCACATATCGTAGTTCTTTTGTGATTTTCGCTCGGTGTGGCTTTGAAGAAACATTACTTTATTTAATATTAGAACATTTAATAAGCTCATGAACAGGAAATTCGCTTTTTAGTTAACTCGGATATTTTAACATTTCTGAAAACAATATTTTCTAATAATTGGTAAAACGTAAAAAATCCTTAGATCTGACAGCCCTGCCGAAACTGGTCGTTCATCTGGCCGCACATGTACGCAATATATCCGACCAGCCGACGGCCAGGTCGTTGCGACCTGGCCGTCAGTGAGTTCTCTGAACTCCCTTGAACGTGAAACGAACTGTCAACTTTTTGACCAACTGACTTTATAAATGCGCGGATTCATTTCATAACCTCAACATCATTTTGAACCTCAACTGAACTTCAACTGCCGAGTTTATAAATCCAGCTTTTCAGTTATTACCGTTTTTGATTTATAAATAAATATATTTAATTATGGTAAATTTAAGTCAGCCATATTAAAGTACCTTCGCGGTCTCGCTAATTTTATTTATTAACACATTCCTTAATTTTCTTATAAAGACAGAAATGTCAAGCGTGTCAATTTTTACAACTCAGTCGGCCCAATGCCCTATACATACTAATAAAAACTCGATATCGCGCTTAAAATCGATCAAAACTAAAATGTTTTTATAAGGAAACGGCTCTATTAAAATGTACACATGTTCTATAAAGTAAAACTAATCCCCTTTATTACCTCAACTGGTTGATGTCGAGCGCGCGTCTGTGCTTAAGCCACTCCCGTTGATTGTTGTTGCATATCATTTTAGGGGAAGCGTTCTCCTTTCGCTTCGCCCTCAGCAATCTGGGCTTGAAAGGAACGTGCTTTTCCTCGTCCAAACCATTTTCGACCCTACTCGTTTTGAAATGAGGCTCGAAGTCCAGCAGGTCCGGTGCCGACCTGAAATTTTACCAACGTAAACATTACTAAGAAGAAGGCGTACGGGACATACTTTGATCTAATCTAGCTTCCCGACACATATACAGCTTTCTCAACAGCTACAGGATTGTCTTTACAAGGGGAAAACTTTTTTATCATTGACATTTGAGAAAAATGCATTCTTCATAAAAAATTTTGGTCGTTCTAAAATAGTTAATCCCGTTTATACTTTTCCAAATTTCCATACCGTTTTAGAGAAAATTAAAAAAAAACATGAAAATATGGTTGAATTTTTTCTAAGCCCTAGAAACTAAAACGCGTTTCTGTAGTAATATAAATTTTATTTCATTCTTTGATATATGCAAGATATATGGGTTATTATTAATTTTGATTAATGTCATATTCTTTGCTGTTGTTAAAGTATCATATTGTTAAGGTCAAGGTGTATTACTGGTTGCATAACCGCAACGGTGCATTGAGGAACCTGGCGCATTCGCCAGAAAGTAAAGAAAATTATAGAATTCTTTAGAAAAATCTAGAAACAACCGCCAGAGGGTATATAAGGCCCGCGCTTTGACAGTTGGACAAGTTTAAAGTTTGAAGTCTGAAGTCTGAAGATAGTCTGAAGTCTGAAGTTTGAAAATACCGCGAAATACCGTTAGAGTAATAGTAGTTGCATAAGTTGTGTAGTAAATAGTATAAGTTGTGTGTACAGAGTGAAACAAATAAATTCGTTAAGTATTTTATCGTGAGTTTAAATAGTGGACCCACGGAATCCGTAACAATATTTTCGGATAACTATTGTTACCCTTTCTGTAGCATTGAACTAAATAAATGTTTGTGTTTTGTGCTTCTTTAATATTTTAAAACAACAAAAAATATAATATTAACTAAAAATCTATGACTAACGATCTATCAATATGTCTATCAAAGAATGAAATCGAATTGATATTACCATAGAAACGGGTTTCGATTTTTAGGACTTTAGAAAAAATTCAACCATATTTTCATGTTTTTCTTAATTTTCTCTAAAACGGTATGGAAATTTGGAAAAGTATAAACGGGATTAACCATTCTAGAACAAGCAAAAAATTTTATAACGAATGCATTTTTCTCAAAATGTCAATAATAAAAAAGTTTTTCCTCTTGTAAAGACAATCCGGGGAAATTACTGTATACTGCTAAATTGGATACTTGGTTAGTTTTCAAACTAGCCAGCTATTTTGCATAAAGCGCTGTTATTTTGTTGGTTGGTTAGTTTGTGGTGTTCGTTGTGCTGTTTGTTTGCAAAATAGCTGGCTATATGGTTTGAAAACTGGCAAAGTATCCATTTTAGCTGTAACACAATATTTCCCTGGATTGTCTTTTTATACAGGGTATCCCAATATTCCGTGGACTTCTACGTATTTTTGGAATCAAAATAAGTTGATTGGACACAATTTATCTCTATACCAAAGTGCTTCGTTTGTTCGTTAGAGGGCATCAAACTTTAAAAAAATTTACAGATTTTTTCAGATATTTTAAGAACCGTTATTCCGATTTGAGATTTTGGGTGTCTATCATTTTTTGCTAAGTGCTTTAACATTTGATTTTCTCAAAAATCAAGAAAAAGTACGGGAAGGATGAAAACTATCCCCACCCCTACATACACTTTAGTATGAAGATTTTTCAAATCAACCGACGACCGATTTTTTTTCGTAAAATGGCCCTTCTAGTGTTTTCTACATTTTTTCTAAAAAACGCTACCGCCCATATTTTTGAGGAAAAAAATTATTTTTCCAAAGCAAACTTCCAAAAAACGTTTTTTGTCATGGCAAGCTATGGAGGCGCATAAAATCTATCTCATCAAGCATAAAATCTATCTACTCTAATAATCTAGTTGGCAAATATATAAAATTTTATGTTAGTATCACAAATTATATTTGACAATAAGCTTCATGAAAATGTTAAAAAAATTATAAATTTTAAGTTAATTAACGTTCGGGTTTATTTTTGATTGATGCCCTCTAAAGGCCAAATGAAGCACTTTGTATAAAGGTAAATTATGTGCAATTGACTAATTTTTAATCGAAAAATACGTAGTTGATCTCTGTCCACGGAATATTGGAACTCCCTGTATATTTTGTAGGTCTGCTTTGGAAAGACAAATTCTCCAAAATTTTTTTTCTCAAAAACTGTTGGTGTATAGTTCGTGAACGAACTAATAAAATTCCAATGAATTATTCCGATCCCGGAATGAAAGGAACTAGTTCCCGGTTTGTCAAAGAACTTCAGAACCTATTCCGGGATCGAGACTGTAATAATAATATGCGACAGCGAGGGATCACGACGGCCAGCGCGATCGTAGCCCGATAAAAGGCTGGAGTGGGGAGTGCCAGCCGTATGCCATATGTTATCGGATCCGGACCTAGAGGAACTAAATAAAAAACTAGTTTACGTACGGGTCGGCCAACGCGATCGTAGCCCCAGGTGGATGACATTTCTTATGGGAGAACTGGCAATGGTTGAAAACTTGACTACAAGCGATTTCCTAGGAATCTTCCTTACCGATAAATTATTGACAAGAGTGACAGATAAAGCCTTGACGTTCTTTCCGTATTCCAGTTCATCTCTTTTTCTTTCTAAAGTGTGCGTTGAAAGGAGACAAAAACAATTTTTGGTGACCCATAATTTGTTATTCGAACACCACCACGGGGGTGTCACTTGTATGGGAAAACAGGCAACAGTCAAATTTAAACGTGCCAGGACCAACGACAAAGAAAGCAACATCTGCCAGGCATTGGCTTTCTTTTTCACTCACATTGCTTAAATCATGATACCGCGGCCATTTTGCCAACAAAGAAGCTGACCGGGCTGTCCTGGCAAGTGATTTAAAACAATTTTGCTTTTTTACAATATTAAATTACCATTTGGATGTATTTAATGCGATTATTCAGTTAACTGGTAAGTCAGAAATTACACACAAATACTTTATTCGTAAATACAACTAAGATATAAACGTATTTTTGTATTTTTAGATTTCAACTTTTGCAAAGACCCGCCGATAGAACTTGCCTGGTAGCGTACCTGTTTAACTAAACGTATCATTTCCTGATCATAATATCAAAACACGTAAGTACCTCTATAATTTATGATGAAAAATGATTTTGATTATGTTTTATGTTATTTAAATACTTTCTAATCTCATATAATAGTAAGATCCTTGTTTATATCGCACAGCCCGTTCAAAACTGTATTGTCTTCAAAAAATATTTACAAAACAAACAATTAATACAACAACAATGTCCTTTTAATCTGATTTATACCTCAGAAGGATGCCAGCAAAATTTTATTAAATTAACATTATATTATTTGGCCATTAATATGCAAAAAGGAGCGTATTCCTTAACTTACATTTTCTTTTACTTCTCTTGACAATGTTCTCTATATTCTCTATTTTGAGTTAGTGAACTTTTGAACTGGATGTGCCATATATAAAATACATAATATATCCAAGGGTATGATCTGATAAAAGTATTTTTTTGATGGATTTTTTGGTTGTTTATGCACGTTGGCTTAGTGTATGTTTTATTCAGCTTATATTTATTTGGTATAATAGTTTTTTTTGCCTTTGGAATGGCATGCATTGACGCTAGATAGTGTTTCATTAGTTCATTAAAGGAATTTAAATTAGCACATATTTTTTGTGATATTAGTGTGTTATTATGATACAACTACTAGGTAGTTGTATGATAGTGCCTTATGCATGTTATTTACCTATTATATACTTATGTATTATCAGTAAATAGATGATAACATACTACTAAAATGTATTTTTAATAGTATGTTTATCTTTCCAATTCACTAGTTATTTGCAAAATGTATTTTGAACTAATTTAAGTCATTAATTGATCATCTTTCTTTTTCAGGTTGCGGGATATTCTTTTTCATTGTTAAAAATATATATATATATATATTTCAATATTATTGTACTATAAATCGCAGCTCTAAAAAATAAATGATATTGTTTACTAATGTGTAATTTATTTACTATGAATTTTCTCTGAAAATAATAAGCCTTTAATAATATCATTGATTTGCTGTGTAGAGTTAATAGACATGTTTTTTAATACATTAAATTATATTAAAGTAATAAAAAATATGTTTATTAACTTTAAACAGTAAGTCAGTGATACTTATAAAAATATTTTTTTTTGAAATTTCCCCTTTTTTAAGGCCCGCCCCTCCAATTCCCCTCAATTTAGCTAGTACTGCCAGGCGACACCAGGTGGCGTCTGTTTCCATTTTTTAACATGAAGTTAGCATTTCTTTAATGTTACCTATTCTCTGAACACCACTTTTCTCCTTGTCGGGTCGTTGACGTTGACTTGTCGCGATTTTATTTCTTTTGTTTACACGCTGCATTTTGCTTTGCAAATATAATACATACATTATTTAGGCAAATATAGGTTTTTAATAAAACTCCTCGGACTAACGTGCAGGTAAGTGTTGATAATTTTTTTTTATCTTAACATGCTCATTGTCGTTCTGATTTTAGGTGATAGAAAAGGATCATCAAATCAAATTGAATTTTATATTTTCCTTCCTATTTATCCTTCCTAAATATCAACGAGATGAGCCATCGGAAGAAAGGGACCATAGTACAAAACAGAAAGGTGATCTTTTTTCTTTCCACTTCGGATATTGAAATTATTATATACTGTAGTCGTGTTCGGCATTATGCTCTGAGAAATATAGATAAACAAAGAACAACAGATATAAAGCATCCCAGAGGAAAAGAGAGGCAATACCTGTATGTACTCTCTCTGATATTTGTGAAAGTTACAGCAAAGTATTGTTGTAAATGTCATCTTTTTGATCGACCTGAAAACTTCGAGCAAAAAGATGACACTTTCAACAATACCCTGACAGATATCAGAGACGATACAGGTTTTTCCTCTCTTTTCCCCTGGAATACTTTTAATTTATTATTCTTTGTTTATCTAGATTTCTCAGAGCACTATGAACGAACTCAGCTTGTATGTTTGAAATAATCGTCCAGTTGGCTTAAAAATGATGATCGAAGACATTTCCCATATAATTTTACTTTCAAAATTATGATATATCTTTTATTTCTAAGCCATCTATGACGCCATTTTTTTCAGTTTTGTTATAATTAATTTTGACTCTTGATCTACTTTTAACATTATTCTTTTAATTTTATTAATTTATTGTGGTGAAATTAATTTCTGTTGTATATTTGATATTGATATTAAACATATTTTTAAAAAATGGTGTATTTTTTGTGTTTTTGTGTATGTCATAATTAAAAATAAATGAATAAATAATTTTTTTTATTTCTTTAAACTTCCCGCCATGCGTGACAATTTAGTCCGTAGTTCCTACAATCGAAATTGGGGGCGCTAGTAGCAGTAGACTTGTCAACAGTGTCAAATTTAAACGTCAATTTCACTTTCCACTATTTAGCAAGGCGCTCGCACTTCTTCTTGTGTATGTGTTTTGTGCGTAGCCCGATGCTAGGCGGAATTGGGGAGTGCTAGCCGTATGATACCTGTCCCTGACCGAAAGGCTGAGAGGAACTAATTAAAAGACGTTCACGGGAATCTATTCAATCGGCAGATCCGAGTATTATATATACAAGGCGACGACGATGGATTCGGCATTGTTTATTGCCACAGCCGGCGTAATTACCACAGAAAATTGTCGTGGATACTGTTTTTGATTTTTAGTTTATTCTTTGAATATTTTATGGGAATGTTAAAATTAAGAAATGTCTTATAAAACGAAGTAGATATTCTGAATTTTTAGACAAAAGCAAAACGCTTAAAGTGAGAAAAAATGCAATTTTTCGTAAAATTTTCCTATTATTTGCTCCATTTGATTTGTGATATAGTTTTTTTTAAACTCTGCTTTGAGTTTCTTTTTTAATTTTTTTATCTGCAATGAAACTTACCTATATGTTTTTATACGCAATTACACGTCTCGTTATATTTCGTACATTACAAAAATTATACAGACCATACTGTTAATAGTTCTGACTGACAACGAAAGCCAATAGAAAGCAACGGGGAAGTCAATGTTAGTCGGGAACTATTGAACTAAAGACCTAGTTCAAGGAACTATTCTTCTGGAGGAACTAGAACTAAGGAACTAGAATTTTCACCTCTAAAAACTATGCGATGTGGCGTTTTTTGCAAGAGACAAAAATGTAGTAAATACCAGAGGGACCATTTTACGAAGAGAAAATTTGTCGTTGGTGGAGTTGGAAAATATGTATACTAAAATTTCTCACAACTTTTTATAGTAGAGGAATTGCGTTACGAGACTTCTCTATTTAATATAGAGTATTGCAGTCTCTGACGTCACGGTAATGGGCGGATTTCTAAAGCAATGCTTTATAAAAAATAAAACTTACCTCTTATTGGTAGAAATCCCTGCTAAATTAAGAAGAGTTTCAGCTCCTTCCTTAATTTTTCTTGCTTCGTCATCGTCGAAGTCAATTTTGCGACAGACTAGGCTCTTGCGACTCCTTAAATTACAAAAAATAAAATATAAATACGATTTTGTAACCATCTCTTATTTCTGATACATTTTCAACATTTATATTGTTATGTTTTTTATATCTTTATATTTATCGATGTTCAGAAACAATATAATAAATATCTCAATTGTCCGCTAGGGGGCGCATCTGTTATGGCCAATTAGAAAACGAGATTTTTCTCAAAAATATGCACGTAAACAGGTATTCTCAATATTGCTATTCTGGTTTAAGAGCTTTTATTCCTTAATAATCTGCAGTATATTTATCTGCTTCATATATTTTGCCATGGTAGCTAGGTTAACACAACAGATATTGCGGGTTTGCATAAAAAAAATTAAATGACAACGTATGTTTCTTTTCGCATAGTTAAATAGAGCACACAATTTCCAAAAACGCGCAAATTGCATCCTTCTATCTTCTCTGTAACGGGCGATATTAAGAGAAAAAATAAACTTTGGCCATTGATTTAAGATGAATAAAAGTATATAAAATACAGGAATTGTTGTATTTTATATATTTTGTATATTCGATATTCGTTTATTTAACATCATAAGATGACAAACAACAATGTTCATGAAGAAATAATGATAAACCGTGTGTTGTATCGCCGATTTGGACATAGGAAATCCCATGTAAATTTTAAAAATGATGAATGTTTTCCCCACTTTATTTTACAGGCAAATGTATTTTGGAACTTTTTAAAGAACTCATCAAAATGAAGCAAATTGTTCATTTTGGATGGTTTATACGAAGTAGTTCTTTATGAGAGATACAAAAATACTAAAAATTAAAATATAGCGGTCCTGATCAAACAAACATCTCAATCACAAGTTAAGTCACAATATGAAAAATATATTAAGATTTTCTTCTACAGAGATCTGTCAAAAATATTTTCAGTTATATTCTCTATGAAAAGTTACAAAAAGTATACTGTCAACATACGAGAATCTTTTAAAAATCAAATATATTTCGTAAATAAGTAAACACACTGCTTCAAAAGGAAATGTATTTATTAAACACTAAACAATTCACAAAATTAAGTACTTGTTAATAATTAAAAAATGTATAATATTTGCTCTAGTTATTCACCCCGTCCAATAATTCTTGGCGTTCTGAATATTTAAATGACTTAAAATTATGCTTTTTCATATTCGCTAAACAGTGGTACAATGTTTTTCGGCTATTTCTCCAAGTATTCTGGCACTTTTCTCAAATATCCTTATCAATATTAATCTTCTTTTTATATTTACTGTCTTTAATAACTGTTCGTGTTGGAATTTTTCTCTTCATATTTATAGTTTTCAATAACTGGTCTGGCATATTTGGAAAATGTACAGAAACTAAATATTTTACAGTCTATAGAGATTTTCCACCATAATACCACTAAACAATTTTTTGTCTTTAGTTGTGTTATTCATATTTCCAAACTATCTTTAGCACGTCAATATGACACATATGACATTTCGTATAAATCATTCAAAATGAACAATTTGCTTCATTTTAAGGAGTTCTTTAAAAATTTTCAAATAAATTTTTCTGTAAAATAAAATGGAGAAAACTTATTCATAATTTTTAAATTTTACATGGGACTTCCTATGTCCAGGTCGGCGACGCAACAGACTGTATACAAATGGTATGAAGTAGTGTAATAGGACAATTAAAACATGCCCACCAAATTCTAAAACAGTCTATCCAACGAAACAAAGGACGATTTCGGCAGGCGACATCCAAATAATGACAGAAATAAATCTACTTTTGAATCAGAATGACGGATAACACCTGTCACTGTCAAATCGTCTCTGGTTGGACCGACTATTACTATTTCAGATATAGTTTGTACAGCGAGAGAAATATGATTTTATACAGAGAACATGCAAAACATTACAGAAAAAAACAATAATTTATGAACTTTTAAAATAAAATGATAAGGCAACAACTTCATTAAACATATTTTCATTTGCCGGACAAACTAACGTAAAATTTGATAAAGTAATAATGTTGAATTGAAGTATACGAAATTCTTTTGATCAGTTTCATTATATGAATTCGATATAAAAAGAAACGTGTAAATCATGCATGCAATGCCAAAAACGACTTTTTTGGTATGAGACACAAAACGTACATACCTAGTTCTAATAATCCTAAGGTCATTACTATGCATGAAAATGATTTTATAGATTTGCGCTTATTAATCAGATAATTATTCACTTACTTATCTTCGTCGCTTTCGAAGGCCTCATCTTCGTTGTCTCCGCTGTCAGCTGCACTATATGTGTGATCTTGACTAGGAGACGTGGTAATAACCTGTAATAAAGAAAATACAATAAAAAGTATTAGTACGAGAGCTAGCAACATCGGAAAAAAAAAGTATTTTAAGACGTCTGGCTCTTTGATATATCTTTTACTATGCTCTTTAAAACAGCATGCGGCCCGTCTGGCTGCCGGTAAACGTTGCGTTCCCTACTGCGCATTGAAAGAAGATCCTATATTTTTATTAGTCCTTTAGGTAATCCTGCAGTTTAGGCCGACAACAAATTGCGATCCAGTATTGACCGCTGTGTTGCCAAACTTAAGAATATAGGTTTGGAAATAGGGAAATCTGAAAAATATTCACTCTGATGTTGATAAAGATTGTATCAAGATTTACTCTGAAAATATTTTATTGCATAGGATATTGTTCAACAATGCACTTTAAAAAGTTTGGAAATTCTGGCTCTCCAGAGATTTTGTTTCTCCACATAAATTTCTGTAAATAAGAGCCAAACAGATTGGGAGAGGTGCCAAATTGCCTTTTTAATTTTCTTTTAGCTCTCATCCATAAATTTTCAACATTTTGTGTGCGAATTCGAGGATCATTGGGATCAACAAAATTTTCTTGGTGAATAACGACAAGATGTTCATAAACACCTCCACCGAGGACATTTATGTTTCGATAGGCTCTCCACCTATCAGAAACGATAGTAGTACCAGGAAGTATATATCTAAAATTGTTAATACCTATTTTTAAGGACAAACAAAATGTTAGCTATGTATTTACCAGTCTAAATGATACTAGGCATGCAATTTATACCCGGTATTTCTCCTAGATGGTTCTCTCCCTTTGAAATGAACAAGTTATAGCCATTTTTGGTTTAACAGGAAGAGACGACAAAAATAACAACTGTATGCCAATCAATGCATATTTATGTAACAAACCAACCAACCAACCAGTTAAAATTCATTTGTTTATCTTGCCACAAAGAAGTTATAGGGGAAGCCTTTCATCGGGGTTTACAATAATCGTAGAAGCCATAATTCTTATGAAACTAAAAGTTATAATAGTTGTTTCAGCTTAATTATAATTATATTCTGTATTATTCCCTATAAATCTTACCCGTCCCGCGAATGGGTAGTCGTTTGTTATATAAATTAAATGTCTAATAATAAATTAAATTTCTAACAATTTAAAACAAGCAATCACCAAATTCCGTTAAAAAGTTAATGTGTTAAATAGTAACGCCGCATATGATCGTTAACGATTGCCTGACGACTCGCTTTATTTTTCGTCGGCCTAAACTGCAGGTTTACCGTCCTTTAAATGATTCACAGTTCGAATCCGGGTCAGGGCAAACACTTTTTTATTTTATTTTCGTTTATATTCTGATAGTAAAGTATTAAATATTAGTTTTTTTTTAAATTACCAGAATTAATTAATACTTTACTATAAGAATATAATGAAAATAAAATAAAAAAGTCTTTGTCCTGACCCGGATTCGAACTCTGAATCATCGGTTCGTGGTCGGAAACTACGCACTGCGTTATGGAGACATGGTCGATTTATATTCAATACTAGAATTTATAGGACTAAATTAATAAAAAATATAGGATCTTCTTCCGATGCGCAGTAGTGAACGCAACGGGTATCGGCAGCCAGACGGGCCGCATGCTGTTCCAGAGAGCATAGTAAAAGATATATCAAAGAGCCAGACGTCTTAAAATTCTTTCTCGAATATGTTGCTAGCTCTTAGACTATATGTAATGTAAGTCCACGCTATATGTGTAATTCACGATATATGGAAGTGAATTCCCGTAAGGACATTTACCGAATCAGAAAGTTGCCCGAATAAAGCAATAATTATCAGGCCATTGTCATTGTCATCCCTGCCTGAGTATAAACACTTAACTACATCTGAGGTCTGATCTGACAATTACATGCAGTCAATAAAAAGTCTTCGAGCAACTATTTCTTCGGCAATTGCTTTCGCGCAATTTTCCTAGCTTCATAAATTCTCTTACCTGAAATTCCTGTTTGCCATTTATTCTGGTCGCATTTTTTAAACTCAACATCACCGTTGCAGCATCAACAGCGTCCAAAGACTCTTCCTGAAATTAACGTTATATCTGAACATCATAATTTTAGTTCCCTTATTCAGCGTTTATATAGTATATGTATTATGTTACCGGCAAAATTTGAAATTCGACATTCCTAAGAAGGAGATGTTCAAAATTCTATGCCAAATTTCCTAAAATAAAATAATGTTTCTTCGTTTTTTTAAATGGAACACCCGTATATTATTTTTTCAATAGATGGAGAATTAAAAAATAAACATTTTTCGTATTTAGAGTATTTCAAAATTTTTAACGGTTTCGTAGATATTTGCGTTTTTATATTTCATATACCATTTTCCACAGAAATTTTTATCAAAGCCACCCAATGATTTTTCTCTGGTATTTTACCGTTGAAAGAGCCATATGAAATAATACTGCGTTTATCTGCGAAACCATTAAAACTTTCGAAATACTTAAAATACAAAAAATGTTCTTTTTTAACTTTCCATCTAATAAAAACATAATATACAGTTCCATTTAAAAAAATTAAGAAAAATTATTTTATATTTTAGAAATTTTCGCGTAGAATGTTGAACACCCTGTATAATTTAAGATTATGATATTTATAGCAAAGTAAGTATAGACCATCTGAAGAAAATAACTAATATAGTTTTTATTTCTAGGTAGTTCTTGTATTTGTAATAACTTTTTTAAGGAAGGGTGAAAAATATAAACTTTTTATTTATTTATTAATATCTCTGAAATTATCGAAATATATTTACTGATATCTTAGGATTATGTAAAGTGATCTGAAAAGAAACCAAAAATGCAATATTATACAGGGTGTTCCATTAAAAAAAAATCATCCCGATCCACTGACACTTTTTTGAGCCACCCTATAGAAGTTAAAATATTTTCCTCAAATACATCCTCGTACATACTTTAGGTTTGCACTTAAGCAAAATTCCCAAGTTTTTTTTAATCTAGGAGCTACTACAGATGCCCGACGCACTATTGCCGAACTCTGTATAGGTATTCTATAACAGCGTTTTCAGATGGAACGGAGCGTCCGCGACTTTGAGCAAATACCATGAGTTTATATTATGAACGATTTCACATGGGTCGCGTATGCTCCGTCCGGATGAGCTATATTGAAAAAACATCCGCGCGGACGCTCCGCACGTACGGTCCGCTCCATCTGAAAACGCTGTAAAATGTCTAAGCCCACGGCCACACAGAAATCGTTTTTAGCGTTTTGCATTTTTTGCGTCTCCAGCGCTTTTTGCGATTTTAACGTTTTAAGCGCTTTTGTAGATTTCTGTCCATTAAAAACGAGCAAAAGACGCGGCAGGTCTGCAGTTTCTATCAAGATGTCAATTAGTAACGTCGCAAGACCGTGGATTCCCGGCCCGTCCATCAATCAATCCTGTGAGGAAGAGATAGGCGAGATCGGCGCCGCTAGCGTGGAAAAGACGAAGATAAAAGATGCTGGGATTGAATTGTGGACGGGCCGGGGCATATATTCGGAGACAAACAATCTACTACTAGTGCCAGTGGTGTGTGTAAAAATAATAATTATTATTTGCCATTTATTTTACGAATTTTAGTTTATATGTGTATAGTTTTTTTTATGTTGTAGTGTTGTGGTTAGTACTTGTTATAATAATTATAATATAATAAATAATTATAATTATATAATAGAATAGTAAATATTTCTAGTTGCTAATTTTAAGACATGATTTATGAAACATTTTGGAGTGAAACTTCTTTACGCGCGCTGGGAGTAAAAATTCAAAGCCGTGACATACGAGCTAGTGAGACGGCCCTGACACACGAGCTTGTTGTAACGAAACGTGTTAACGGCTTAGAAATACGTAGTGACGCTACGTGTATTTGTGAGCAGTCCACGTGTTTATAAAAAATATTGATATTTTAATACAAATTTTGTAAAAGTGAATCAAATTATTACGTGTAAAAAAACTATTTTTACTATTTTTCGCGAATAAAATTGTCACAGTTATGCGTTGTTAACGCGCAAAAAACTATTTTTACGCGTATAAAACTATTTGTTACGTGTAAAAATCCTTTTGTTACACGTAAAAAACTATTTTTTTACGCGTCAAAAACTTATTGTTTCTGGTAGAAAACCTTTCTTACGCAAAAAAAAATATTTTTTACGTGTAAAAAACTATTTGTTACACGTAAAAAACTATTTTTTACGCGTTAAAAACTTATTGTTTCTGGTAGAAAACCTTTCTTACGCAAAAAAGAAATATTTTTTCGTGTAAAAAACCATTTGTTACACGTAAAAAAATATTTTTTGCGCGTTCAAAACTTATTGTTTCTGGTAAAAAACGTTTTGTTACGCAAAAAAAGATATTTTTTACGTGTAAAAGCTATTTGTTACACGTAAAACACACATTTTACGCGTCAAAAACTTATTGTTTCTAGTAAAAAACTCTTTTACCCCAAAAAAATTTTTTTACCTGTAAAAAAACTATTTGTTACACCTAAAAAACTATTTTTTACGCGTCAAAAACTATTTGTTTCTGTTAAAAAAAAACTTTTTACGCAGAAAAAAAACACTTTTTACGCATAAAAAAACTATTTTTTACGCGTAAGAAAAAATTCCTTTAATTTATTACTTTTCCAACATTTCAAACTACACTTTTTCAAACATTTCCTTCAAATTTTTGAATTTAATAGAATCTTCCTAAATAGTAGATGTTCTTTATAAATTTTTTTTTAGATAATACCCTAAAATGAAAAAAATGCATAGTATTTAATTTATTCTTATCGTATTATTAAATATAACGTCCGCCTATGACGGGGTCTCATCTTAGAAAACGCTAAAGACGCTACAGAAAACAAACTGATTTGTTTTCATTTGCGTTTTTTGCGAGACACGCCGAACGCTACACGCTTTTGGTGTGGCCACTCCTATATAATCCTGTTATTTTGTTTTAGTCGCTAAAGACGCTTCACGCTAAAAACGCAAAAAACGCTTTCAGTGTGGCCGTGGGCTTAGTCTCTATGTAAAGTATAAAACATTTAAATTTCATACATTGTCTAAAATTGTTAAGCATTTTATAGAATACCTAGGTTTTATACAGAATCTAGTAAGAACTAAGCTTCAAATATTAGCATGTTGTTATACTAAACAATTTATTACTTTATATAGGGTGATCTTAAATAAGTGCAAATATGGAGAGAGTGCAGATATGCAGAGCTGGTAGATCTCGATAAAACTCTAATCTATTTTCTCTTTACCGTTTTTCAAATAAGTCCAAAATAACCGAGTTATTTTACTTTGAAAATTTAAGGAAAAAATGATTTTTTGGTTAAATTTTGAGAACAACTAAATCTTTTCTGGATTTTCCACAGGGGTTTTCTTTCTTGTAAATTTAATTTACTACCTACGTTGCAATATTATGAAGATATTGTGATTTTTAACTTAAAATTAAAAATTTTCAATTTCTTTTTCAAAAAATTCAAAATTTTCATTTTCATTTTTCGCGTAAAAAACCTCATAGACGTGTTTTTAGGGTCGAAATATACTCCCCCAGAAATATTTGCACTTATTTAAGACTCACCCTGTATATATTTTAAAATTTTGCGAATACCGGGTGCATCTCATAAGTGGCTTACCCCTATAACTTTTTTATTTTATTTTTCAGATAAACAGACGAAGTTTGGTATGTTAGTATATAACATAAATTAGGATTGATTGACGTATTCAATTGTTTTTGGTCACTTCCTGTTACACCGGAAATTACTACAACTTTTGATTTTTAAATGGCACCCTCGGAACATTTCTACATTATTCAATAGAAAATGACACTCTGAATAGAATTACATATCACATGTCAACTTTTGACATTTTCAAACATGGTTTATTTGAAAATGTAAAATGCGGTTCATAACGGCAATTTGACTCGAAATATCAAGTGTGTGGTACCAAATTATTCGTAAAAAAATACTTTTTCCAAATAAGCTAATGAGCCACCCTTGTTCCATTTGAAAAAAAATTTCAATTCATATGATTAAAAATACGATTTGGGTACCTTTTAACCGGCCCGAACAAGACACGAAAAACATGGGCGATGGCACTCTATTTAAATTAATTATTTTTTTTTAAATTTAAAAAGTTAACATGTGATATGTCATTCTATTGTCATTTTCCATCCAATAAAGTAGAAATATACCGAGGGTGTTACTTAAAAATCAAAAGTTGTATTCATTTCCGGTAACAGGAAGTGACCAAAAACAACTGAATACGTCAATCAATCCTAATTTATATCATATACTAACATACCAAATCTTGTTTTTTTATCTGAAAAAATAAAAACGTTATAGGAGGTGAGCCATTTTCAAGACGCACCCGGTATAAATTTGAATTGACAAATCTTGTTTCTCTACCATTAAACAAACAGATTTCAGTTACGTACCTGCTCGGTTTTAACTCTAGATGCGTTGTTGCTGTCCATCTCCGTAGCTGCCAACTTCTTGCTCAGGAACGGAAACAGTTCGGGATTGGGTAAGTTTGGGTTCCTGTAAACCACCGGGGTTTTGTCGTTGCTCTGAGGTTTGGCTGACGTGGAACACAGGTACGTTAACGAGTCGATTGTCGAACAAGGATGAAAAGGCGACCGATTCAAGGCCTGGATTAAATTGGGTTTGTACTGGGGATCTACCGTCCACAGCGATCCTTTGCCCAAATTCTAGTAAACAAATAGCAATTTTTTAATTTTAGTTCTCTCTCTACCTTTACTTCCTTGCTAAGACAGACAACTGTCATGAAATATATTTTTAAAGTTTATATGTACAGGATGTCCCATTTTGCTTGAAATCATACGGTATCTCCGCTATTAGTGAAGATAGGAAGGTGCGGTTTGCAACAAAAAAATTTTATAGCTCTCTTCGTTTCTGAGCTACAGAGTCTTTTGAAAATTTTGCAATTTGGGACACCCCCGTATCTCTGTTACTGTTAAAGGTATCGAGAAGGTGAAAATTGTTTATTGTAGAACTTTTTACGGTAGAATACAGTGGCGTAGTCTATTATTCTATGAAACGAATATGTTTTCTTAAATGGAACACCCTGTATATTTATAAATTATATGGCTTGCCATAATATCTGGCTTGCCATAATAAGCTTCTGAAAAATATATATCACTCTATATTTATTTTCACTATTTACTGCAATATTTAAAAGTTTTTATTAAAAGATCATATTTATTAGTAGACCATGATTGATAATAAAAAAAACTAAAGAATTATTAAGAGTAAACTGCTATCTCTCTTGTTTTACTATGGAAACCACTAATAAATTCTTTATATATTAGGAAAACTTAACTCTCTACCACTATTTGTAAATCTTGGAAGCCATCGTACCGGAACTTTTAGATATTCCTTTAACTAATTTACGTGAAATAGACTTTCAGCAAGATGGGGCTTCCCCTCACAACTTTGAAAATATTAGAATTTTGTTAAATTATATTTTCTCAAATCAATGAATTGGAACCAATGAATGGACGGATACGATGGCCTCCCTGATTCCCGGATTTGTCTGTTCTCATTTTGGGAATTTTTGAAATATGAAATGTATCCTGACAACTACAACAATGTCGAACACTTTAAAAATGCTTTAATAATGCAAGCAATAATGCTAGCTTTTAGATATTTGCAAACCCATCCCATTAAGCCCCGTTCTCAGAACTGCGTCGTGTCGCTGGCTACACAGTTTGACATTTCAAACAACCAATGAGAGCTGTACTAAATTTAAAATTAACAGCTGTTTGAATTTTGTACAAATCTGATTGGTTCTTTTGATGTGTCGCTGTTCTGAGAACGGGGCTTTATAATAAATTCCGTTATAAAAAAAAAGAAAAATATATTCAGAGATTCAGTGGTAACAGTTCAAAAGTAAAATATATCAATCTAAAAATAAAATTTTAATATGTGTATGACTATTTTAGTAAATACCATTTTGATTTTTTTGTTATTTATCACGGCCTACTAATAAAAAAAAATGATATATTTTAAATATTGCAGTAAATAGTGAAAATAAAAATAAAGTAATATATATTTTTGAGAAGCTCACAGCAAAAAGGATCACATGATCTAAAAATATATAGCGTGTTCCATTAAAAAAACATAACTTATTAGTTCATATTTTCAAAAATATTTTTTCGTAGAAAAACAGACTACGCCACTGTATTCTACGTAAAAAGTTCTACAAGGATCAGTTTTCACCTTCTCGATATCATCCACAATAACAGAGATACGGGGGTTGTCCCAAACTGCAAAATTTTCAAAAAGACCCTGTAGCTCAGAAACGAAAGGGGCTATGAAAATTTTGTTTACAGCATCTTTCATTTGACAAAAAAGTGGGCCAGGTTTGTGCGAACCGCATTCTCTTATCTTTACTAATAACGGAGATACCGTATGATTTCAACCAAAATGGGACACCCTGTACATTTTCGTGTGTATTATGGAGTTTCTCGCTTATGAGTAGAGATACAAAGATACGGTTTTCACATATCTTTCCTACTTTTTTATAAAACTAAACATGCTACACAGATTTTTCCCAGCCCTCTTAGTTTCTGAAATACAAGACGAATTTGAAAATTTTGCATTTTTCGACTCACCTCGTATCTCGGTTAACCTATAACTTATCGAGCTATATGGGTTGTCAACTCGACAATTACTTATAGCGGAGAAGAATGGCAACACTGCCTATTGAGAACGCATGCACTAGGGTTTTCTGCCGACTTGTCCCGGCGGTCGGCGTCGCGTCGTCTATCGACGAGCGGGCCGAGGTTGCCATATTTCAACCATAAAGCTCTTGCCGCGAGTAATAAACAAATTAACAACCTGTATTATGGGCAAACCGCATCTTTGTATCTCATAAACGAGAAAACCCATAAAATGCACGAAAATGGGACACCCTGTACAGTGTTAGTATTTTATTTTATCCTAATTTTAACAGTAAATATGCTAATAAATATATAATAACGAAGAAATATATTTTGTGTACTTAACAGAAGTAACACTGTATATTATAAAAATAGTTCAAGTACAATATGATATCGAAAAAAAAAAACACGGCGTCAGCGACGGCTATGAACTGAAGATCGCTGTCATTTTAAATGTAAAATTATATAGGGAATGTCATCGATGTTCATTTCCAAGTCAACTGGACGCCGTTTTTTTTTTAATAAAACGGTATAATATTACATACTATTTACATAAATACTAACACATTAACCTATTCTACATTTATTATTAATTAGTATTCGTTTTATGAACTTATTATATTATTTCTTTGTTAATTGTTTAGTTAGTAATGTGTTTATAAGGTTATGTACTTGGTATTTATCATAGTATTAAACAGAAAGAACATTACTGAACCAAAAATAAACAAACAAAGAAAGAATCTAATACTTTCATAAAATTAACACGTTAAACGCCAGATGTTTAAAAAATGCTCTCTGGGCCAAGTTATAATTTTGTCATGTACTTTCAATATTTGAAATTCAAAAAAATCTAGTTTTTTTCAAATCATAAAGTTCCCATAGGTATACATGCCGCGCATCAACATCACACTCAAACAGGCTTAAACGAGGACCGCTGGCTTGTGGAACAAATAATTCGAACCGAATACCGAGCGGTCCCTGGGGACCTCCGTGGCGTAGAGGGTACTTCCTTTGGCGGTCCCTAGGGCCCACCATGGCGCGTTTAACGTGTTAATACTAATAAAATTAATAATGTAGAGTAATACCGTATGATCGAAATTTTTAGGAATAAGTTTTTCGAAGTTCTTAGATGTAAAATTATATGAGGAATGTTCATTTCCAAGCTGTTTAAAAAAAACCGTTTTTTTTCGGTCATACGGTATTATAGGGGATCAAAATTATTGTTAACTGAATTTATTCACCTAAAGGTGGGTATTCTCTATCCGAAGGAACGAACGAACGCTCAACAGACAAGACCGGACCCATTGGTTTCGACCGCTTTTGATGGTACCGACTCGAAACGGATGATCGAGCGAACGGCCGCAAGCGTTCGGTTTGTCGTACAAATATACCGAATTTCATTCGTTCATCCGGGTAGTGTATACCCACCTTTAGGTGTGAATAATAATGAACACTCACGAGAATAACAGCAAGTAAGTAGAATGAAATATTAAATTTTCCAAATCCCACCAGACTAATTAAATAGGCACACGGTACCTTCACTTAAATACTGCTAGTAACTAACTATTCTCTCAATGGACGAAAGTCACATGATCCTTTGACTAAGTAAAGCCAGGTATATAAAATCTACCCCGACCCCCATTTCCATATCGTTTTATGACATCTAGACTAGACATTTCTAATTCTTCCTTAATCACCTTATACTTTTCTTATATACCTGTTTACAACTTAATATTGACTCCGAAAGTGATACTACAATTTTATATTTCATTCTATTATACAGGGTGCGTCTTAAATAAGTGCAAATATTTTCAAGGCTGATAGATCTCAATAAAAGAAACATATTTTAACTTTACCATTTTTCAAGTCCAAAATAACCGAGATATTTAAGTTTGAAAATTAAAAAAAAAATGATTTTCTTTGAAAAAAATTTCAGAGCCACCGGATTTTTTTCTGTATTTGCATAGTGCCGTAACCATGGAGTAAAGCCGTAACCGCCGTAACTATGGTAATATCAGAGATTAAGAAGTTATACCGTGGGAAAATTTGCGGTGAACAGCAGGCAGTTCTAAAAAGTTTTCGAAAAATATACAGGGAAATTTAAAAGAAAATGTACAATTTTCAACATCTTTTTTTGCGAAAAAACCTCATAGACGTGTACCTGAGGTCGAAATATACCACCTCTGAAAATATTTGCACTTATTTAAGACTCACCCTGTATTTAATTCATTTCAAGTTTTTCATTTAGCTTTGTGACTTGATAGGCACAAAGACTAGTCGAAATTAGTCGCCTTTTATAATTTATTTATAAACTTTAATATTACTTTGAGCAAAATTTATCATGAAGTCACATTAGGTCACTACATGTTTGTTACATACAGTTTAAAACATCAAGAATTTGATTTTATCGTTTTGAAAAAGATTTAAATATCCATAAAATTTAGTCTAAAATGGCCAAATTTAAATACCAGTTACACCTAATATAATTTATTATACAGGTGTAAATGAATAAGTGCGAAAAAATCTAAAAGATTGCTTTTTTAAACAATTAAGGGAGGTTTTTCCTATAAAATTTTGATTTGTCATTAATATTTTAGCATATTTTTTTTTAAATCAGGGCATACATATTAAATCGAATTCTGCGCAGTGTTTCATTTTCGCGCTCTACAAAATAACGCAAATTTTATTTTATATACAGGGTGGCCCAAACTATATTCCGGAAACCTTCGGCAGCATATTCTGCAGATAAAAATAAGTAAAAAAGTTCGTATAAATGTATGTCCTAAATTGGTTAGTTTCGGAGATACAGGGTGTAGAAGTTTCATTTTTATTTCGATTTTTTCCAAATAATTTCTGAAGTAACGTCAATATATGGATAAAAATTGGTGTCTGGAAGTTGTTTGACATGAGAAATTTGATTTTGATGTCAAATATGACTCCTGCTTGTAGAGGACGCCAATTACATATTTTTAACTGGTTTGAAGAGTATCTAATAACTTTTAGTCCATACCTGTATAAAATTAGGTACTGAGTAAAAAATATATATTTCCGATGTTTTTTACGTAAAAAAAGTATCTTCGTAAAAATCGCTACTAAATGGTTCTCGAGATATTTGGAAGCAAAATTATCAATACCTGTCATCATTGACATAAATTAAACATGTTGACTAAATAGTTTTATTAGACTGAAATCATAAATTTGAAATGTTTTTGTGCCAAAAGTTCAACAAAAACTGTTTTATCTTCATTCTTTCGAAGAAAAATTTATGATTAATTAAAAAAAATTAAAAGTTCCCAAATTTATTTCAGTCAAATAATGATCTCAACATTTTATTTTTTTGTCAATAATGGCATGTATTGACTGACTATTTCCTTTCTAAATATCTTGAGAACGTTTGCTCATAGCGATTTACCAAGGGACATTTTTTACGTAAAAAATCACAAAAATGTTAATTTTTTCACTCGGTAGTTTTATACAGGTACGGACGAAAAGTTATTACTTTTCAAAACAGTTAAAAAATATGTAGGTGGCACCCCCTACAAATAGGAGTCATATTGATATCAAAATCCCAAATTTCTCATGTCAAAAAACTCCCAGACACCAATTTTCATCCAAATATTGATGTTGCTTCAGAAATTATTTGGAAAAATCAAAATAAATATGACATTTCTACACCCTGTATCTCAAAAACTAAGCATTTCAGGACATATATTTATACGAAGTTTTTTACTTATTTTTATCTGCAGAATATGGTGCCGAGTTTCCGAAATACAGTTCGGACCACACTGTATTATAAAATTTTATGGTCCATATTTTTATTTGTCAACGCAGCAAAAATTCACGTCCAATATCGTTTTGCGCAAATATCTCACATGGAGAAAAGGATAGGTTTATATGTTAACCTCGTTCTAGAAAGAAGTAAGTAGAAGAATGCATGTCTTACTAATAGGTACAATGTTGTGAATAATAACTTATGCAGTTTTATGCACAATATTTATAGGATCTAAGGTAATAATAACTTTTTCACTTACTGGTGCCTTCTCAACTTTCTGGAAGCATTTATTCAGAGACAAATTATGCCTGACGCTGTTCTTCCATCCCGTGGGTGCGTTTTTGAAGTACGGAAAGTGGTCCAATATCCAGGCATAGATCTCCTTAACGGGTAAGGCCTTCTGTTTGGAATCCTCGATGGCCATAAAAATTAGACAGGAAAAAGAATAAGGAGGTTTACTGCTCACGTGAATTAACGGATCGTAAGGTTTGTTGGTGTAACGAACATTATGGGAATAACGGCTATTAGTGACCTGCAATAAAGGAAATACATGATAGTTTCAATAAAAAAAATATTTTATTCATTTTATTATTGATTTTTCGAAACTGAAATTCTAAAGGGGTGAAACCACTCCTCAAATATTAGAATATTTTTTATTTAAAAACCGGTGAGTTTTTCGGAAAAACTCTTAAAAACGTACATATATTTTATTTTGTTGTTTTACATATTTTAAGATTTTTTTAAAAATTTATACAGGGTGTTTCATAAAATATGACCATTAAGTAATCACGATTCTGCTTAAACTGCTTGACGTTTAAAGCTGATTTTTGGCAAACGGATTGACTGTGGGGTGTAGAGGTTCGATACGGAGGGGTTTCTCGATTGTTCTTTCTCATGCTGACATAAATGTGATAAAATTTTATCCAGTTTGTATGTTAATGGAAATTCTTGCTTTGCTAGCGTGTACCCGCGACTTCGTTCGCGTCGAATTAATCGTTTGTAATGGTGATGATAAGCAAAGCAAGAATTTCCATTAACATACAAACTGGATAAAATTTTCTCACATTTATGTCAGCATGAGAAAAAACAATATGGCGATATTATTATATAACTTGGTAATATTTGAGGGGTAGTTTCATCTCGTTGGAATTTGACTTTCGAAAAATCCGTTTGCCAAAAATAAGCTTTTTACGTCAAACAGTTTAAGCAGAATCGTGGTTAATCAATTACCCAACTTTTTGGAACACCCTGTATGATTTTTTAAAAAAATTCAAAATATGTAAAAAACAAAATAAATTATACGTGTCCAAGCGTTTTCCCGGAAGACTAATCGTTTTTTAAATAACAAATATTGTATTATTTGAGGGGCGTTTTCGCCCTCTTGGAATTTGAGATTCGAGAAACCCCTCCTTATTCAACTTCTACACCCCACAGTCAATCCGTTTGCCAAAAATCAGCTTTAAACGTCAATCAGTTTAAGCAGAATCGTGATTACTCAATGGTAATATTTTATGAAACACCCTGTATAAATTTTTAAAAAATCTTAAAATATGTATAACAACAAAATAAAATATACGTGTTTAAGAGTTTTTCCGAAAAACTCATCGGTTTTTAAATAAAACATATTCTAATATTTGAGGGGTGGTTTGTGGTTTCACCCCTAAGAATTCGAGTTTCGGCAATCCATTCTTATCGAACCTCTACACCCTAAAGTCAATCCGTTTTCCAAAAATCAGCTTTTTACGTCAAGCGCTTTATGCAGGATCGTGATTAATCAATGACCAGATTTTTCGAAACACCCTGTATACATTTTTAAAAAATCTTAAAATATGTAAAAAAAAACAAAATCAAACCAAACCAAATATACGTGTTTAAGCGTTTTTTCGGAAACTTGACCGTTTTTTAAATAAAAAATATTGTAATATTTGAGAGGTAGTTCACCCCCTTCGAACTGGAATTTCGAAAAACCCTTCTTATCTACACCCTATAATCAACGTATATGCCAAAATTGAGCTTCTTAGGGTACGAACATAGTGGAGGCAGGTTTCTGCTTTCCGGCAACCAGCGCCGTCTCTGGGGACCTATTCTTGACCACTCACATCTTCAAATATCGCTCACATCTCCCATCTCCGAAAAAGCCATATAACAATACACGTGATGCGTAACTTTGCGTATATGCCGTGTATTGTTATATGGATTTTTCGGAGATGCGAGCAGGGTTCGGAAGTAGTTAATTAAGAGGAAATTTACCTGATTAACTAACCTAACCTAACCTAACCATATTCAAACGGCGCGCACATAGGGGTATTTGGCCAAAAGTGAAATATTTTTATTTTCATTTTTTATCTTAACTGAATACAAATCTATAAATACTAAATGTAAGCGCGTTTATTAGCTTTTTTTAAGTCGTAAGTTGACTATCAAATAAATAATATATTTCAATTATAAGTATGAATTATCTTGAGTGTATTCTGAATATTTCTAAGTATAAAATAGTGGAACTGTTTGTAGTGCTTTTTTGCAAATTGTTTATAATAACTGTCATGATGGATACAGAGCCAACTGACAAGTCCTGTTTTATGCCATATTTTTATTTTGAAACGTTTCCTTCTATTCTATTCCTTTATAATGTCTTATATTTTAAAAATCAGAGGCATTTTTATAAGGTGTAAGACTATTCGGCAATATTCTGCATGGAAATTAGTATCCGTTCAATGCTTAAAGTCTCCAGCTTTGGAATATGTACAAAAATCTTGCCAATATTTGCCACTGCCAAAAAAAACATTGATTTAAATAGATTCTTAAAGGAATTAGTCTTTACCCTATAACACCCATCCTCGCTCAAATATCGTCTATAATATACAAATTACTTTCTTGTTCTAGCATCCTCAACCAATTGCTTGGTTTTGCAGAGAATGGCCCTATTTGATCGGTGGAAAGTTTCAGAGTAGAGGAAAAAATATTGTGTAGGAAAAACAAAATGGGGTTCCATATTAGTACCCTCTCCTCTAATAATTATATCACTAGCAAAAAAGCAAAAAAATCATAAAACATAATTTCGGCCAACTTTTAGTTCTTAATACCCTCTGTGCGCCGTCGGCGCGTGCAAAAGCAGAAATAAATAAATTTTCGTTCCGGTAAAAGCGAGAACGCCGATGAACGCTGGTTGCCGGCGCCTACCTGCTTTCACTGTGAACTAGCCAAATACGTTTTAATAAAATATATAGTAAATTTAAATGTATTTGGAACTAGCCGATTTGATAACACGCTTTAATTTTTCAAGGTTATAAGCGCGAAGCGGCGCGGCGCTACTAGGTACCCATATACAGGGTGTCCCAGAAATACGTGCAAGTATTTTAACTTAACTGGTAATATAGTTCAACCCGAGAAACACGCCTATGAGGTTTTTTCTAAATATTTTTTTTTTAAATCGGAATTTTTTGAAAAATTTTTTGGATTTTTTTTTTAGTTTTTATTTAAAAAACATAATTTCTAAATAATAAGGCAACATAGGTAGTAGATTAAATTTACAAGAAAGAAAATCCAGAAAAGATCCAGTGGTTCTTAAACAGCGCCAGTGGTTTAATATAGGAGAGGCCAGTGCAATTATCCGTTTGGCTCAAGACAGGGAGGAATTCCAACTGATGGTCGCCAAGCTCCGATGAGGAGAAGGCACATGAAGAAGAAGGTTCTCAAAATTTTAGCAAAAAATCATTTTTTTTTTGAAAATTTTCAAAGTAAAATAACTCCGTTATTTTGGACTTATTTAACAATACAGAGAAAATATGTTTCTTTTATCGAGATCTACCACCCTTTAAAATACTTGCACTTATTTTTGTGATACCCTGTTTATAACAATACACGTGATGCGTATACGCAAAGTTGCGAACGATGTCAAGAATAGGTACCCAGATTGGCGCCGACTATCGGAAAGCGGGAAACCTGCTTGCACTGTGTTCGCACACTTACGTTGAGTGGTTTGAGCAGGATCGTGATTAATTAGTGAGTCCAGTCACTTAAGGATTTTATATATTAGTATAGAAATCTATATATCTCATAAAAATCATAAGGTATCAGTACCATACTATGCTGTGGTATCAGCATTAAGAGAATGAACATGCAATAAAAAATGTAGCAAAATAAAAAGAAAACATTACCTGACTTCCGTTGCCATTGCCGTTGCCGTTGCTTCTGGGCGTGGGAGAATTCACCGCACTGTAAGTGGAAGATTCGGGAGTTGATATGGAAGAATCGTCGACGTAATCACTGGTCGGTGACTGATCAGGAAGAAATAAGACACTGTTTTTGATAGGCGTAGAGTTCGAACTACTAATTGGCGACGTGTTGATGTTCATATCTAGTGTAAAATATAATGTCAATTCAAATTAAAATGAAATTTTACTTGGACATAATATTATTATGCTCTTAAAAAATAATAATATTTTATAATTTAAAATAAAAGCATAAATAAATAATTAAGAATACTCTAGATAACAAAATGCTAATACAGATTATTGGATTAATGCACTAATGTTTCGTTTTTTGCGTCTATGTTTTTTACCAGACCATCATAATCCTATAATATTTTTCGACGCTGAACACGAATCCGCTATCAGAGTTACGGTATCACATCTCATTTTATTTCTAACCTCAAAAATTTGGTGAAAATCCGTAAAAATTAAGGAAAGTATAGTAGGAAATAATAAAAAAAAATTCTCATGTATAACACTATAACCTAATATAAATGGGCCTAATAAACTCAAAACACCCATCAGAATTGAGCTAGCATGTCTCATATTTTTTCTAACCTCAAAAAACCTAACACAAGTCATGATTTTCGAAAATCGCACCAATCTTAACCAAAACCGCCGATCGTGAATCTGACGTCGGATTTGCCAAATTCAAAATGGCGAATACAATATGGCCGATGCAATTTTCAAAAAATGCCCGGACTTGGACAAAAGTTTATATTGTTGGAATTTTTTAGGTCGCTGATCATGAATCTGACGTCAGATTCGCACAATTCAAAATTGCGGATCAAATATGGGCGACGCGAATTTCAAAAAACACGGATCCGAACAAAATCAGTATATGTGAGTTTTTTGGGTCGCTTATCACGAATCTGACGTCGGATTGGCAAAATTCAAAACGGCGATGAATCCCATATGGCCGATCTGAAGAATAGCTTACCCTGTGGGCGCGGGACCGATTAGAATTGGCCCTACACGTTCTTGAGGTCGACCAAATGGTATCCGCCATCTTGAATTTTGCCAATCCGACGTCACATTCGTGATCAATGACTCATTTGACTTCAGATTAGCGATCAGCGACCCAAAAAAACTCACATACACTGATTTTGTTCGGATCCGTGATTTTTTGAAATTTGCGTCGTCCATATTTGATTTTGCTATTGCCATTTTGGATTTTGCTAATTCGACGTGAGATTCATGATCAGCAACCTAAAAAAAATCCTATGCCGGTTTTGGTTAAGATTCGTGCGATTTTGAAATTCGCATCGGCCATATTGAATTCGCCATTTTAAATTCTGCAAATTCGACGTCAGATTCATGAACAGCGACCGTTATACATAAGAATTTTATTTTTATTTTTTCTATTACATTTTTCTGAATTTTTACGTATTTTCACCAAGTTTCTGAGGTTAGAAAAAAAAAATCAGATGTGATAGCGTAATTCTGATAGCGGATTCATGCTCAGCGTCGAAGAATACTATAGGACATAATGGTCTGGTAAAAAGCATAGACCACTTTTTTATGTGGCTGTGTAATTATTAATATAAAATATGCCTTATCAATGACAGAACATAAGAAAAAAAGATAACCACTATTTAAAAGTGGCGTTGATGAGGACCAAGAACAATGGCATACATTTAATGCAAAAATTGCTCTAAATTATTACTGTTTTATGCAAACGCGAATATCATCGTATGCGGTTAGGGGGGGTATATATGAGGAGGCCTAGAATACTCACGTACCCCCATAGAGCCGCCAAGAGCCATAAGTGATTTTGTTCCATTAACTTACGACTACTACATATGTTTTTTTTAAAACATTATACAAAAAAAGAATACATAACAATGACAGATGTGTCTATCATTTTAATTCGCCAGGTAAATTGTATATTGTGCCATTTTTTCGATGTCGTCTGTCGAAATCTTTTCCGCCTCATTACACAAACTTTAACGTAGCTTTAATGTAAGTTTACAATTAATCATAATTTATCGCTTTTCAAATTATTAAGAAAAAAAAATATTGAATTTATTTCTATTTGTTCTGTTGGTTTCTCCAACGGGACAACAAACTCTCCTTTATCAAAATGTCCTTTTCTATCTTAGAGTATAGTCTAAGTTTTCTATAAATGCATGAGAAAATAATGGGCCATAAGTACTTTTGGTTATCATTCAGAATCAATTTTAACTAGAAGGAATGATCTTATCAAAATGTTTTATAGCGTAGCCCCCCGCTTTGTAAGATAATAATAATTATACACAATTTATAAATTCTCAAATTAGCAAGAAGAAAATGACAAATTTATTTTTAATTTTTTTCTAGCCATAAAAGAAATTAAAAGCTCGTTCCCACTGAATTGGTGATTAAATGATTAATTATATACCCCCAGTTATGTTTTTTTTATTATCTAAAATAAAATTTTACCTGTAAAGAATTCTGTTATCAGAAGATATTATGACGTAGGTAGCTTTGTATAGCATATACCTGGCATAAACATATTCTAAACATTCTAAACTATTTAATGTTTGTTAATAAGAACATTATTTCTAGTATGTAATCGATTTTTTAAATATTCATTGTTTTTATTAATATTTGTTTATTTTTAGTGTTTTTAATTTAATTACTCTCTTTTCAGAGATTCAGAGTATCTTGAAAGCCGTTCACCTTTTCAAACTAAACGAAGAGCACTAAACGAGCAGCAAGATTTAAATCAACGGATTTTTTATTTATCCTAGGTTTAATTTTCGTTTATTGAAATTACTGTATCTATAAAGATAAGAGAAGTACCACTAGTAGTACTCTCTACCCTAATGGAAAGTAACGTTTCAGGGTTGTTACGGAATTTTTCACAATCGTCATTCGCTTTGGCATTAAAATGTGTTAAGAGTACCAAATTTCAGGAAAAAGGGTTTACCAACGTTCTTAAAAATAAAGAAATTATATTATTTTTATTTAACTTTTCGAGGGCAGTAACTTCTTTGGGAAGCATTTTAGGGCATATGTTCATAGGAACTTTTTGTTTTATTTTTATCTGTAGAATCACCCACCAAAGATTCACTTAATTTTGACACCGTGTATATACCGGGTGCGTATCAAAAGTGGCTCACCCCTATAACATTTTAATTTTTTCGGATAAAACAACGAGATTCGGTATGTTAGTATATGACATAAATTAGGATTGATTGACATATTTAATTGTTTTCGGTCACTTCCGGTCTCACCGGAAATGACTACAACTTTTGATTTTTAAATGGCACCCTCGGTATTTTTTTACTGAGTTCGATAGAAAATGACACTCTGAATAGAATGACATATCATATGTCAACTTTTGACATTTTCGCATATGGTTTATTTGAAATTACAACATGCGGTTCATAACGATAATTTGACTCGAAATACCCAGTGTGTGGTATCAAATTATTCGTAAAAAAATGCTTTTTCCAAATATGCTAATGAGCCACCCTCGTTCCATTTGAAAAAATTGAGATATGATTAAAAGTACGATTTGGGCATCTTTTAACCGGCCAGGACAAGACAATAAAAACATTAACCGATGAAATCTATTTTTCCAAGAGTCCTTGATTAAAAATTAGTGTTTTTAACATAGCCATGGCACTCTAGAATGAAATTTAAAGTACAATTAAGCGAATATGTCAAAAGTTTACATATTATGATATGTCATTCGATTCAGAGTGATATTTTCTATCGAATAAAGTAAAAAAATACCGAGGGTGCCATTTAAAAATCAAAAGTTGTAGTCATTTCCGGTGAAACAGGAAGTGACCGAAAACAATTGAAGTGATCGAAAACAATTGTATATGTCAATCAATCCTAATTTATGTCATATACTAACATACCAAATCTCATTATTTTATCTAAAAAAATAAAAAAGTTATAGGGGTGAGCCACTTTTGAGACGCACCCGGTATACAAGTTTTTGTGAGTTTTTAGTAAATAACATCTAGAAATTGACCTCACCAAAATTATCATCGATTGTCATTCGCAACGTGTCTTTTTTTCCGATCATATTGTATTTTAGACGTAAAAAAACTTGTAAAAAATATCACATGAAATCGTTATCAATATTTATTTATTTATTTTTATATTACTTCGTTAAAAGAACACACAAAATAACTTCCTCGTTACAGAACTAAGTCGATATTATTTTAATTGGTATATCTAAATAATATTTCAAATAGACCGAAAAAATAGTATATCAAATAAAGAGAAAGCGGAGAAAGTTTATATTTTGTGTACTACTTTAATTAAAAATTATTTTAAACATACATTTGATACCTTTAATAGAAAAGAAAAAAAACTAGTTAAATCAAAACGGTTTATAACCCAGCACTAAGTAATCTTTGAGAATCGCATAAATAAAAGAACGAACTGATATATATGAAACTATACCGGGTGCCCCTCAAAAGTGGCTCACCCCTATAACCTTTTCATTTTTTCAGATAAAAAAATGAGATTTGGTATGCTAGTATATGACTTAAATTAGGATTGAGTGACGTATTCAATTGTTTTTTGATCACTGCCTGTTTCACCGTAAATGACTAGAACTTTTGATTATTAAATAGCAACCTCGGTATTTTTTACTTTATTCGTTAGAAAAATGACACTCTGAATAGAATGGCATATCATATATTTTCGCTTTAAAAAATCGTATTTTAAATTTCAATCTAGAGTACCATGACTGTGTTAAAAACATTAATTTTTAATCAAGGAGCATTGAAAAAAAAAATTGATCGTCCAGTGTCTTTCGGGTCTTGTCTTGACCAGTAAGATGCCCAAATCGTATTTTTAATCATAATTCATTTTTTTCAAATAGAACGAGCGTGGTTCATTAGCATATTTTGAAAAGGCATTTTTTTACGAATAATTTGGTACAACACACTTGGTATTTCAATTGGAGTCAAATTGGAGTCAAATTGTCGTTATGAACCGCATGTTATAATTTCAAATAAACCGTATGAGAAAATGTCAAAAGTTGACATACGACATGTCATTCTATTCAGAGTGTTAATTTCTATCGAATAAAGTAAAAAAACCGAGGGTGCCATTTAAAAATCAAAAGCTGTAGTCATTTCCAGTGAAATAGGAAGTGAATTGAATACGTCAATCATTCCTAATTTATGTCATACACTAACATACCAAATCTCGTTTTTTTTTTGTCTGAAAAAATAAAAAAGGTATAGGGGGTGAGCTACTTTTGACACGCTCCCGGTATACCGCGGATAACCTGGCAATAACTCCTAAATAACTTGCTACATTATTTAGGAGTGGCTACATTAGGAATGGCAGATAAGAGAATATTGCCAGTTCACCCGCGATATTTTAACCAAAACAATTCATTACCATAATATGTTATGGTATACCGGGTGTTTCTGAAAATTGGCTCACCCCTATAACTTTTTATTTCATTTTTCAGATAGAAAAACAAGATCTGGCGTGCTAGTATATGACATAACTTAAGAATGACTAGTGATGTAAAAGGGAATATTACCGCGGTAATATTACCGGTAATTTTGGTAAAATTACTTAATATTACCGCAAGATCGGTAACATTGGAAGTATTCCAATGTAAGAACATCCAAGAATGGTAGAAGCTGCTAAGAAAGAGATGGAAGAAGAAGACATCGATTTCAAAGTAATGACTTAACTTTATTAACCGATTTGAAAGTAATAGACTTGACTTTATTAACAAAAGAGAAAGAAGAATCAGATGACGAGATTTGGGTAATTTACCATTATCCACTCTATTACGTACTAAATCATTTAAAAAGCTGTTTTTTATGAATTACCAATGTCACCGTAATATTACCGATTTATAAATTACCGGTAATTTTACATCACTAAGAATAACTGACAGTATTCCATTGTTTTCGGCCACTTCCTGTTTCACCGGAAATGAATACAACTTTTGATTTTTAAATGACACACTCGGTATATTTTACTTCATTTGATAGAAATGACATTCTGAACATAATGACAATCATGACCTTTTGACATTTTCAACAATTAAAAAGGCGTTTTCAATTTCAATTTAGAGCTATCAAGCATTAAGAAATAAACTATAGTACCTTTTAGTACATCTCCTTCGTGTAACCAAGATAAACTGGTCAAGTCGTCGTCGGGTCCTTTCTGGCTCTGAGCCACAGCCAGCAGTATGGAGATGGGCGACTGCGCATGGCTCATGGGCGTGAGCGCTATGGGGCTGCCGGGAACGGACATACGTGGCGGCGGAGGGTACGAATCGTCTTCAGCTGATCCGGGCCTTTCAGGAGACATTACAATCTAATGGAAACCAATTTGGATCTGTAATTAATAGTAATGAGTAGTAATTGTAGTTGAAGGTAGAGGTGTGTAGTTCGTGAAGGAACTAGTTCCAGTCAACTATTCCGACCCCGGAATGAAGGGAACTAGTTCCCTGTTTCTCAAAGGACTAGTTCCTCAGAACCTATTCGGGGATCGAGATTGTGACTGATATATAATATCCGACGGCGACGGATGGGGCAACGCGATCGTAGCCCGATGCTAGGCGGGAGTGGAGAGCACCAGCCGTATGTTACCTGTCTCGAACCGAAAGGACTGAAAGGAACTAATTAAAAGACTAGATAACGGGAAGATAGGATAGAATCTATTCAGTCGGCAGGTCCGAGATATAATACAAATCGACGACGATGGATTTGGCATTGTCTATTGTCACAGAAAATTGTCGTGGATACTGTTTTTGATGTTTAGTTTATTCTTTGAATATTTTATGGGAATGTTTCACTTTAGGTCCCTAAAATTAAGAAATATCTTATAAAACGATGTAGATATTCTGAAATTGTAGACAAAAACAAAAAGCTTGACGTGAGGAAAAATGCAATTTTTCGTAAAATCTTCGTATTATTTGCTCCAATTGATTTGTGATATAGTTTTTTAAACTCTGATTTGAGTTTGTTTTTTATTTTTTTATCTGCAATAAAACTTACCTATATGTTTTTAACATACGCAATTACACGTCTCGTTATATTTCGTACATTATAAAAATTATACAGATTATACTGTGAATAGTTCTGACTGACTGACAACGAAACCCATTAGCATGCAACGGGGATGTCAATGTTAGTCGGGAACTATTGAGAACTAAAGACCTGGTCAAGTACCTATCTCTGGAGGAACTAGAATTAAGGAACTAGTTTCTCCCAAGGAACTATAATCCCCACCTCTAGTTGAAGGTGTGTAGTTCGTGAGAGAAAGTATTTTCAATGAACTTTAACCCGACCCCGGAACGAAAGGAACTAGTTCCCTATTTCTTAAAAGACTAGTGGAACTATGCGTTCCGCAGTTCCGAGATAAATATTTGATCGACCAGCATGATCCTTTTTATTACGCTACTTTTAAAAATCTAATATATCTGCACAGCTTCACAAAATAATGTAATTTTTACAAATTTCTATAGATATTTAATTGCCAAACGATACTATTATCACAATTAGCTCTGCACAGGGTTGGGTAACGACACGTAGAAAATTAATTTTCTGTGTATGTAGAAAAATGCGTAGAAAATGTCGAATGTGTAGAATATTAAGTAGAAAATGTATAAAATCCGAGTACGTGTTCAAAATTAATTTTGTATTTTAAAAACTGTTTTTCCCTTTACAATGTCCTTCTGGGTATTTTCTTCAAATTTTATAAATGTTAAAACTGTAATACGTGCGCGCGCTGTCTTTATTCTGTGACGGTACTAACTACTGAAGATAAGAGACAGTAATCGATCTGAAGACTATTAAATTATTTTATTCTATTTAATCTAAGGACCGTTAAAAAAAAGTCTGATTTTATAGTACAAGTTTTGGTTGTTTTTTTTTCAACTTTACCCTGGTGTTAAAAACTATACCGACTTGGTCATCGAAAAGAATTTTAATGTGACAGTGATGTAGACAGCTTAATGGAATCAAATATATTAAAAAGAGATAAAAGGCCTGCTGAGCGATAAAACTGAACGTCTGTGACAATCTTAAGACTTTTTTTAATTAAAAAATCGAGTTAAAACTGAAAACATAAATTGTGTGGAATTCTTGTTATTTTCAATATCTATCACTGCATTTAATAAAATAATTACTAGAAAAAAAAACATAAAAATTTGGCTACCCTATAAATTACAGTTGAGGGTTGGAACCTTTGGTGTTACACAGCAAAATAAAAACACTAAATCACCACAATACACCAAAACACTTTTACTTTTACACTGATTTCAGTGTAAAAGTAAAAGTGTTTTGGTGTATTGTGGTGATTTAGTGTTTTTATATTTTACCCTATAAATTCATTATAATAGTAACCTAAATTTATTTTTTATAGTAACAATTAGTTGTATTTTCCAAGAAATTGGTTGGTTGCTCAAAGCAACATTATAAAAACAAATCTGAGAAATTCTAGATACACAAATTAATATAATAATTAATAATATTCTTTTTGCATTGACTTGTGTGTTAACCTCGTATGAATATTTACATGTTCATATCTTTAAATGTTTACTTAAAAGGCAGGTTTGAATATTAAACAAATTAGCTCTATGACGGTTAACAGAAAATTTTATTAAATATCGACTAATGCAGTAATTAATATTTTAGCTGCAGCTATAAATTGAATTATACCAACTATTTAATAATTATAATCAATAGTTAAAACCTGCTATGTACAGGGTGGAGTCTATCATACGACGCGGAGGCTCCAAGGAGAACGACAGTTTCTATTAAAATGAAATTTTATGAACATATGTTGGCCAATATAAAGTCCCTAAAAAAAGTTACAAATTAAAGTGGTGTTTTTTGTAATGGAACACCCTATATATTAAATGATTTTCGGATTCTAAGGGAAAAATAAAGGCGAGTTTCATTAGAGAAGTATATGACTAAAATGAAAGATTTTTGACATATTTAACAATTTCAAAAAATAAATAATACTTTTTAAATTTCAATAAAAACTACCTAAACCGGAATTTTCCCGGTATAGCCTAATATGTAGCTAAAATAACTATTGTACTTTAAATCAAATTAAAACTTGACCCCAAAAAGTTATACAGGGTGAGACAAAATTAATATTGAACATTGGTAACCTTTAAAAGCAAGCTACTCGTTTATTTTAAATGGAACACCCAGTATGTTATTCCGATATTCAATCGGGAATGTAGGTCTCCCTAAAATACTACCAAGGTTACCTATCCATTCAACAAAAATTTTTCTAGATATTTTCATTTTTATGATTTGGTTTGAATAACACACATACAACACAAACAGTCTAAAATATTGTCCACACTAGCAGAAGCAGAAGATTGTCCTTCTTGACCCTCCATTACAAACGAAACAGTAAACACTAAGTTAAATCCGAAAAAAATACAATATAACCTATAAAATCGCAAGCGAATTATATCCACGTAGCTGGGTACGTCACCCGCCTTTGACGTCACTGCTACCTCAGCAGTAGAAGCCTATAAATATAAGTTACATTTATATTTTCTCATCTTTTTGTTAGTACTGTTCAACCAAACATATTAATAAACTGATCAAGTCTCTGTGTTGTTTTTTAAAAAGTAATTGTCCCGGTCACGAAAGAAAACTAGCGAACCCGTCCCGATAAATTAAAAGACGAGGAAGGCGGCCGACAGATCGCTGCCGTGGCTAGCAACTGTGGACGATTTTCCAGCTTAAATTTGTCGTTTGCGTTCGAGGTCAATAACACCTACATGAAGGAGGGATAGGCGACCGGCGGCGATTTCCAGACGCGCATCCATGCAGTAAAAGGCTAATTAAATTTACTACCTTTATGTAAGGTCTCAAATAAATAATTTGAACAAATTAAATTAATCTTTTGTTATAAAATAACAGTATTATTAACGTTTAACTATTTATTTTATTTATCTTTAAAAATTTTAGGGAAGCGGTGCTTCCCCCGCTTCCATGGACCGCACGCCGCTGTTTTCAACGCTTTATACGGAAAAAAGGTCTCTTGGTAAAAATCGCTACGAGTAATGGTTCTCGAGATATTTGAAATCGAAATTATCAATACCTGTCATTATTGACATAAATTATACATGTTGACAAATAGTTATTTGACTGAAATCATCAATTTGAAACGTTTTTGTGCCAAAAGTTCAACAGAAACTGTTTTATCATAATTTTCTGACAGAAAAAATATGATAAATTAAAAAAAAATCACAAATTTATTATTTCAGTCGATTAACTATCTGCATAACGTGTTTATTTTTTGTCAATAATGACAATTGACTATTTCGATTCTAAATTTCTTGAGAACGGTTACTCGTAGCGATTTTTACCAAGAGGTATATTTGTTTACCCAGTAGTTTTATACAGGTAGGGACGAAAAGTTATTACACTTCAAAACGCTTAAAACACATGTAGGTGGCACCCCCCACAAATAGGAGTCATATTAACATCAAAATCCAAATTTCTCATGTCAAAAAACTCCCAGACACCAATTTTCATCCAAATATTGACGTTGATTCAAAAATTATTTGGAAAAAAATCGAAATAAAAATGATCTTCTACATCCTGTATCTCCGAAACTAAGTATTTTAGGACATACATTTATACGAACTTTTTACTTATTTTTATCTGCAGAATATGCTGCCGAAATTTCCGAAATAAAGTTCGGACCACCCTGCATTTGCGATATATTTTAAAGCTAAAAAAGTGTCGACATATTCACCAGAGACTGGAATATTTTTCTAAAAAAGGCATGTACGCCACTGACTTTTTTCTCTTGTTACCGAAATAGTGTTTAATGCCGATCAAAAATTGTCTCTTGATATTTTGTTGATTTCGACCTCGTTGATGAGATAAACGCAATGTTATTAATTTGCCTTGATCCAAGTGTAACGTTTTTAGTTCGTTACATGTCTTTTTTATATATAATATATGATGTCTGGGCCTATCATCACCGGATTCCCTCTCGTTCAGGCCGGATAGTTTATTTGACGCGTAATTTTTACGTTCCCTAGTCGCCAACCCTGTTATCGTTCGACACAACCCTGTTACTATTCTGTGGAGGCGCGCGCTGTCAACATCGCTTCTGTCAACTCTCCGTGCTTAACCTCACTTTGTTTTGACGCTCTGTTGTATCCCAGCTTTTAGAAATGGTGATTATTTAAATCTTGCTGTAAGTCAGTAGATTTTATTATTTGATAAAATCTAGGTGGCTGTGATATTTCTAACGTTACTTCAACATAACTGTCACATTAGTTCAACTTTACCAACTAGTTATCATTTTGTATTAGGTTTTTTGGGGACACCCTGTGGAATTTTCTATATTTTGAAAATGCTCTAAGCTAACCTACATATGCTACCAAGATTTCATTTCGATATAATGTACCGTTCTCTATGGAGCCTCCGCGTCGTATGAGAGGCGCCACCCTGTATATATGTATAGGTATCAAAGATAAAATTAAACTTAAATTAATAGAATAAAAAAATAGATTATATTTATCATGTATAATGTTTGAATTGCCTGGATTTTCAGTATCTTTTGTGTGGTATTTCACATTTACTATTAAAATATTAAAATTTTAACGTCCTGTACAGGGTGGCTCGAATTCGACGCTCATCATTGGGATTTCGGAAACCGTAAGAGATACAGGATCGGTTAAATGGAGGCGAAGTTGCGCAGTTAGATACTTCCGAATATATTCGAAAAAAAAAACGGAATTTTCAATTTTGTTTATTGTTTCCTGGCTTTATTTGTTAAGATAACTTAAAATGAAAAACACATTTTCATGGCCACTTTTTCTGCTCTAACTCTGTGTGATTAAATATTGACTCTGACGTTTTGGCTTCTGGCATCATCATCAACTTAATTTTTTTAAATACGGAGCTGATTTTTTTTTAATTTAATTAAATCCTTTCATCACTCTTAAAACACTATATACAGGGTTGTTCACCACATACGACACGGAGTATTGTAGCTAAACGATTAGATTTTTACAAATTGTAAGTTTTGGGTTCGTTGAAGAACTATTAGAGCTACAATTTAAAAATATTTTTACAAGATACACAGTGTCCCAAATAAGTAAAAAATATTATAGTTATATTATTCTATTTTTGGTTTCTACGATTGAAATAAGGGTAAATCTCATTAAGGTTTATCACACTTAAACCTTACCGTTTTTGAAATATTTTCAATTTTATGAAATTGCAGTAAAATTTTTAAGGCTTTATTTCTCCAAGGGTATCAAAGTTTTTAATACTAAATATTTACTGAAGATTATTTCTTGATCACATATTGTGTTGCAATAATAAAAAAATTACTACCATATACAGAGTGTTCAAAAATTTATATTAAATAATTATTAGCTTTAAACGGCAATAACTTGTTTAATTTAAATGGAACATCCTGTATATTTTACCTGAATCAGATGCACAATGTAGTTGTCTATCAAATTGTATTATACTATTTTTTACCCATCTCTTCAAGTTTTCGTAGAAAATGCATTTTCTTATAATTTAGACCTCATTTATCACTATACCCATGGAATATTGACATTTCAGATTTTTTTATAGCACCATATATGTACAAAATGTATAGGTGGTAAATATTGCAAGTCCATTGGCATACAAAAAAATTGGCGCCGGGAGGCACGTATAGCCGCCCATACTAAAATATGTTAATATCTCGAAAACTGCGACTTTGACTGATTTTGATGTTATTACAAACTAGGTTTTTCCCGCGACTACGTTCGCGTTACACCTCGAATAGTTCATGCATTGATTTAAATGATTTATTTTGTATATAGAGCTAGTGAGCCTTACAAATGCCCTATTTAAACTATGTTTTTAAGAGTTTTAGAGCTACTCGTATTTCATATGAAAGTTATCAATTGTCGATTTTCTGGGTATTATACAGGGCA
Organism: Sitophilus oryzae; assembly: GCF_002938485.1. Lineage (NCBI taxonomy): Eukaryota > Metazoa > Arthropoda > Insecta > Coleoptera > Curculionidae > Sitophilus > Sitophilus oryzae. The sequence continues at coordinate 2,086,818 of NW_022145813.1, read as the reverse complement.
AGTCTTGAATAAGTGCAAATATTTTCGAGGCTGGTAGATCTCGATAAAAAACCATATCTTCTCTTTACCGTTTTTCAAATAACTCCAAAATAACTGAGTTATTTTACTTTAAAAATTTCCAAAAAAAAATATTTTTTGCTTAAATTTTGAGAACCACTGCAGCTTTTCGGGTTTTTCTGTCTTGTAAATTTAATCTACTACCTATCTATGTTGCCATATTATCAAGAAAATATGGTTTTTAACTAAAAACTAAAAAAAATCCAAAAGGTTTTTCAAAAAAATCCAAATTTAAAAAAAAAATTCGCGAAAAAACTCACAATCGTGTTTCTGGGGTCAAATATACCTACTACCGCTAAGAATAATTGCACTTATTTAAGACTCGCTCGACAAAAAATCGAATAAAAATAAAAATTTTATACTGCCAGATGTTATAGTAATGCATTTTCGTACAGCAAACTTTCATTCCCTATTCTACTCCCTAAGATTATAAATTTCATAAAATCGCTTCATCCAAATAATTAACTCATGTCTTTTAAATGATCCCTTGTGCCAATTTTTATGTGTATAATTCAGAGGTCACCAAGCTTTATATAAATTTTTACTAACTTTACCCATTCGATTGATAAATTTCAAAAATATCTTCTAATTCTTTTTGGTGGATTTCATTCTTCTAGATCACATAGTAAAGAATTTTCATACAACAAATTGTTCCGACATAATTTTACTCTCTAAGAGGATGAATTTCCTAAAATCGCTTTGTGTAGCTAATTCACTAATGTCGTTTAAACGAACCTTTGTTCTAATATTTATGTATCTAAAGCTGGCTGTTTGAACTGATCCCTAAAATATCTAAAAACTTGATATATAATCTAACTGACAAACCACTGACAATGACAAATAATTTATTTCTGGAGGTATTGTGTGTAGGTGTTTTTCAGGTATGTTTTAATGTTTAGTCGATTTACACAAAGAAATAGCCATTCAACAATTTAAAAATACTTCATAACAAATCTACACATGTATACCTTTCATTTAAAAAAAGAATCATCAAGATTGGTAAAGCAGTTTCGGCGGGATGGATGTAACAAAAAAAAACCTTTGAGCTTTTATATATGTATGGATTTTGTTGCAAATATTATTCCTAATCTTAATTTGAAAACCGCGTTTCGTTAGCTACTGTAATTTTGGAGTTACGATTTTTTAAACTTTATAACCCCCTCCCATACCCCCTTACCAACCCCCCACCCCCACCAAAAACTAATGGCCAGATTCTCGGGTGCCACAGTATTTTTGTGCCAAATTTGGTTAAAATCGGTTCAGCGGTTTCTGAGTTATCGTGTTACAGACGGACAGACGGACAGACAGACAGATAGACAGACACCATGAAAATATTTTGTATTTAGGTCATTTATGACCCAAGTAACTCATTTTGAGTGAAATTAAAAAAACTTTTTTTTGCCGATCTTAATAGCCTACCATACCTATTGGTATGGTCGGCTAAAAAACTATTTAAATGTTTGTAAAAGAGTATACCAATTAAAATACCACCATCATTTCCGACCAAAAACACCAAAAATTAGTTAATTACACACTTCTCAATTGTTTTAATTAATAAAGTATTCTAAATAAATGTGGATTTGGCTCAGATATCAATATAATAATAAGTTATGAAAATGAATGTCTCTGTTTTTATAAATAAGTATTCCTCAAAAAAATAAATAAAATTTATAAGGTGTTTGGTTTGATCATTTTTGGACTTTTTACCACACTGTCTAATACACACACAAAATTCAGTTTTTTAGTATATGGAGCAATTATTATTAATCAACGTAAACAGTCAATTAATGTAGTTTGAATATTTTTTTTTAATTAAATAAGCGATCTATATCGACAATATTAGTATATGTACCCATTGAAAATTTGTTACATATTTAAAAATTTGTTACATCTTTAAAAATAAGCTAAAATGTCAATATTCCATGGGTATAGTGATAAATGAGGTCTAAATTATAAGAAAATGCATTTTCTATGAAAACTTGAAGAGATTGGTAAAAAAGTTATAATACAATTTGATAGACAATTCCATTGTGCATCTGATTCATGTAAAATATATAGGGTGTTCCATTTAAATTAAACAAGTTATTGCCGTTTAAAGCTAGTAATTATTTAATATAAATTTTTGGACACTCTGTATAAGGTAGTAAAATTTTTATTATTGCAACACAATATCTGATCAATAAATAATTTTCAGTAAATATTTAGTATTAAAAACTTTGATACCCTTGGAGAAATGAAGCCTTAAAAATTTTACTGCAATTTTATAAAATTGAAAATATTTCAAAAACGGTAAGGTTTCAGTGTATAAACCTTAATCAAATGTACCTTTATTTCAAGCGTAGAATCCAAAAATAGAAAAATATACAGGGTGTTCCATTTAAAAAAATAGAACTATAATATTTTTTACTTATTTGGGGCACTGTGTATCTTGTAAAAATATTTTTAAATTGTAGCTCTAATAGTCCTTCAACGAACCCAAAACTTACAATTTGTAAAAATCTAATCGTTTAGCTACAATACTCCGTGTCGTATGTGGTGAACAACCCTGTATAGTCACTTTGATATTTGCCATTGTTTTGTACCAAACCAAAAATTAAAATTAAAAATGCAATACGGCATTTTATTGAGCGTCAAATTGCGCAATTTTGCGTCCATTTAACCGATCCTGTATGTCTTAAGGTACATTCAGGCTGAGAGCGTCGAGCGTCACGTCCGCCCTATTGAACTCGAACCCCGACGCTAGCGCAACGCCAAACGCGACGCTGTCTGCCTGAACGGTCTAATTTAAGTTAAGTGAAGTGATTATATTTCGACACGCGGACGCGACGGCAACGCGACGTGACGCTCGACGCTCTCAGCCTGAATGTACCTTTACGGTTTCCGAAATCCCAATGATGAGCGTCGAATTCGAGCCACCCTGTACAGGGTGTTCCATTTTCGAGTGTTTTATAGATACAGGTACCAAACCAAACTTAAGATGCTACACACAGATTTGTCCTAGCCTTCTTAGTTCCTGAAATACAGGGCGAATCTAAAATGTTGCTCAGAGCTACCTAGATTTTATCACATAATAACGATATACGATGATTTTTTTTTTAATCTTCAAAGTAAACCTATCTCGGTTATTTTAGACTTATTTGAAAAACGGTAAGAGAAAATATGCTTCTTTTATCGAGATCTACCAGCTCTGTAAATATTTGCACTTATTTAAGACTCACCCTGTATATTCTTATATACAAAAATTGTAGACAATAACTATTCAATTAGGCCAATTATTTTATAATATTAACTAGCGTGTACCAGCGACTTCGTTCGCGTCGAATTAATCATTTGTAATGGTGATGATAAAGCAAAGCAAGAATTTCCATTAACATACAAACTGGATAAAACTTTCTCACATTTATGTCAGCATGAGAAAAAACAATATGGCGATATTATTATATAACTTGGTAATATTTGAGGGGTAGTTTGTAGTTTCATCTTGTTGGAATTTGACTTTCGAAAAATCCGTTTGCCAAAAATAAGCTTTTTACGTCAAGCAGTTTAAGCAGAATTGTGGTTAAGAAATTACCCAATTTTTTGGAACACCCTGTATGATTTTTTAAAAAATTCCAAAATATGTAAAAAAACAAATAAATTATGTTTGGCCAAGCGTTTTCCCGAAAGACTAACCGTTTTTTAAATAACAAATATTGTAATATTTGAGGGGCGTTTTCACCCTCTTGAAATTTGAGATTCGAGAAACCCCTCCTTATCGAACCTCTACACCCCACAGTCAATCCGTTTGCCAAAAATCAGCTTTAAACGTCAAGCAGTTTAAGCAGAATCGTGATTACTCAATGGTCATATTTTAGAAAACACCCTGTATAAATTTATAAAAAATCTTAAAATATGTAAAACAACAAAATAAAATATACGTGTTTAAGAGTTTTTCCGATAAACTCACCGGTTTTTAAATAAAAAACATTTTAATATTTGAGGGATAGTTTCACCCCCTTAGAATTCTAGTTTCGAAAAATCCTTTCTTATCGAACCTCTACACCCTAAAGTCAATCTGTTTTCCAAAAATCAGCTTTTTACGTCAAGCGCTTTAAGCAGGATCGTGATTAATCAATGATCAGATTTTTCGAGACACCCTGTATACATTTTTAAAAAATCTTAAAATATGTAAAAAAACAAAATAAAATATACGTGTTTAAGCGCTTTTTCGGAAACTTGACCGTTTTTGAAATAAAAAATATTGTAATATTTGAGGGGTGATTTCACCCTCTTGGAACTGGAATTTCGAAAAATCCCTTCTTATCGAACCTCTACACCCTAGAATCAACCTGTATGCCAAAATTGAGCTTCTTACGTTGAGTGGTTTGAGCAGGATCGTGATTAATCAGTATGTCAGTCACTTAAGGATTTTATATATTAGTATCATAGACTTAAAATAAAATATAGACTGAGCATCTCATTCATAAATAGCTGGAACATGCGGTCAGACACTGTCTTGTTATTGTTTTAGGTTATAACGAGTGCGACACGAGCGATAGATAGGTTGTCTCTGTCGTAACGGTCGTTCCCTGACGACTCTGCCGAGAAACACAACACTGTCTTTCGTTTCTCAAGTACACCTGAACTCTCCGTATCATAGCCGGGTAATTTTTTTATTTTAATGAAGCTATAATTAAATTAAAAATATATCGTATTTAAACTTTTTTATATTTTATTAAGATTTAGGACAGGTTTTTTAAATATAAGTTTAGAAAAAACAATTTAGAGTCCAAAAAGGATAAAAATAATAAAATACACGTTATAGAAGAAATTTTATAATTGAAATTAGGTAATTTTTGAAATTAATAATAAATTATTAATTTTAGTCAAACATTTACAACCCCTAATATTAATCAAAACAGGATCTATTCCACAGATATAATAGAATCGGCGACAGGGAGAGAAAAAAAAATATGATTGTTGTAATTTTGTTTCTGGTTAAGTGATGTCTTATTATGTAAATTAGAGAAAACATAAATCTGTTCCATTAAAGCAAGGAAGGTGATAAAATAAAAACTACATTTATTTAACTCGGTACTGTCTTTATTATACCAGGTGCGTCTCAAAAGTGGCTCATCCCCCATAATTTTTTTATATTTTCAAATAAAAAAACAAGATTTAGTATGTTAGTATATGAAATAAATTAGGATTGATTGACGCATTCAATTGTTTTTGGTCACTTCCTGTTTCACCGGAAATGACTATAACTTTTAATTTTTAAACGGCACCCTCGGTATATTTCTACTTTATTCGATAGAAAATGACACTCTGAATAGAATGACATACCATATGTCAACTTTTGACATTTTCGCATATGGTTTAATTATAATTGTAACACGCGGTTTATAACGACAATTTGACTCGAAATACCAAGTGTGTGGTATTTCATATATATTCATAAAAAAATGCTTTTTCCAAATATGCTAATGAGTCACCCTTGTTCCATTTGAAAAAAATTGACATATGTATGATTAAAAATACGATTTGTACATCTTTTAACCGGCCTAGACAAGACACGAAACCTATTAGACGATCAAAACTATTTTTCCAAGGCTCCTTGATTAAAACTTAGTGTTTTTAACAACACCATGGCACCCTGGATTGAAATTTAAAATACGATTTGTTTTTCAGCGACAATGTCAAAAGTTGACATATGATATGTCATTCTATTCAGAGTGTCATTTTTTATCGAATAAAGTAGCAATATACCGAGGTTGCCTTTAAAAATAAAAAGATGTAATCATTTCGGTGAAACAGGAAGAGACCAAAAACAACTGAATACATCAATAAATCCTAATTTATGTCATATACCTATAACATACAAATCTGTTTTTTTTATCTGAAAAAATAAAAAAGTTATAGGGGGTGAGCCACTTTTGAGACGACCCGGTATATTAAAAAATATTGTTTCATAATGTAATATCAATTTAAAATTCTTGTATGTTATTTTATATGCTCAAGATAATTTTAGAATAAACCATATTTTTAATAAAATCATTATTAATTATTAACAGGGTTATAATTATGACTTTGTTACAATGTAAGTAAGTAAATAATGTAATGAGAAAAAATTCAGATTTTACATTTTACTAAAATATTATCTAAATAAGCGCCTTTCTACAACAACGCCACTGGCTCCCAATGGGCAAATTGAGAGTTGTCTACCGGTCGAAAGTCGTTTCAAGACTTAAATGGATTATTTAAGTCAAATTTCTTGCAAATTTGGCACTGGCGAACCATATTTTATAGTTCTTGAACAGAAAAAGTCAATAAAATAAACACTTAAGGACTACAAACTAAGAAAATGCGTTAATACAGCCGGGGACATAGCGGCATCAAAGCTTTACCGCACACTTGCCACGCGTACTACAAGGTAATAAATGAATGAATAGGCTCCCTCGCCTCTAATCGGTGTTATCATATTGTAAAGAACTTATCCTTTTTAAACAGTATCCGACTTATAATTTAGTAGTATAAGGACTATTTAATACATCTATGGAATATTAAAACCTACTTTATTAAACTGTAGTATTAATATCTCAATATATGTGTATAACAAGAAAAAAAATATTGATAATATTAAAGACGTGACAACATAGGCTGGATGAGGAAGGCTCGGTCGACTGTACCCAGAAGTAAACATGTGTACAAAAAAGGTTGTTTGTCCGCGTTGAGATGTAAATAGTGTAGTCTATATTTTATTTTAAGTCTATGATTAGTATAGATAATAAAATCTCCTATACATAGATCACAAAATCAAAGAAAAATTAAACTGAAATATACAGAGCGTCTGTCCGTTCTGTGGCTACCGGGTATCCGTGAGAGGGGAAATGATATTCTCTCGATGTTTTTCGTAAAAAATTAGACGACGCATCCCATCAATAAAAATTCGACAAATTTGCAAGTAGCCAATAAAATGAGTGGGCGGAGCGATTTGCGGTGACGTACTCGTCAAGTCGACGTATAAAATATATTGCTGTTTATTTAAATGTTTTTGTCCGCATTCCTTTCATAGACACAGATCCAGCAGACGAACTGTACATATACAGGGTGGTCCGAACTGTATTCCGGAAACTTCGGCAGCATATTCTGCATATAAAAATAAGTAAAAAAGTTCGTATAAAGGTATGTCCTAAAATGCTTAGTTTCGGAGATACAGGGTGTAGAAGTTTCATTTTTATTTCGCTTTTTTCTAAATATTTTCTGAATTAAAGTCAATATTTCGATTAAAATTGGTGTCGGGGAGTTTTTTGACATGAGAAATTTGATTTTGATGTCAATATGACTCCTACTTGTAGGGGGCGCCACCTACATGTGTTTTAACTGTTTTGAAGAGTAATAACTTTTCGTCCGTACCAGTATAAAACTACCGAGTGAAAAAATTAACATTTTTGTGATTTTTTAAGTAAAAAATGTCTCTTGGTAAAAATCACAACGAGCAATGTTTCTCGAGATATTTGGAATCGAAATTATCAATACCTCTCATCATTGACATAAATTAAACATGTTAACTAAATAAATAGTTATTAGACTGAAATCATAAATTTCAAATGTTTTTGTGCCAACAGTTCAACAGAAATTGTTTTTTTATTATTTTTTCAAAGAAAAATTTATGATTAATTTAAAAAAATAAAAAATTAATAATAATTAATAATTTCAATCAAATAACTACCTACTCAACATGTTTATTTTTTGTCAATAATGACATGTATTGACTATTTCAATTCTAAATATCTTGAGAACGGTTGCCCGTAGAGATTTTTACCAAGAAACATTTTTTACGTAAAAAATCACGAAAATGTATATTTTTTTACTCAGTAGTTTTATACAGGTACGGACAAAAATTTATAACTCTTCAAAACAGTTAAAACACATGTAAGTGGCGCCCCCCACAAATAGGAGTCATATTGACATCAAAATTAAATTTCTCATGTCAAAAAACTCCCAGACACCAATTTTCATCCAAATATTGACACTACTTCAGAAATTATTTGGAAAAAATCGAAATAAAATTGAAACTTCTACACCCCATTTTAGACTAGACACCAATTTTCATCCTAGAGTAGAAACTAGACACCAATTTTCATCCAAATATTGACGTTACTTCAGAAATTATTTAGAAAAAATCGAAATAAATATGAAACTTCTACACCCTGTATCTCCGAAACTAAGCATTTTAGGACATACATTTATAGGAAGTTTTTTTTTACTTATTTTTGTCTGCAGAATACAGAATACAATTATATACAATTCGGTACCACCCTGTATTTAAAAAATATATTTAACTTATATATTATATTATAAAAAGAATTTTCTTATCGTACCTAATTACGATCTTCGAGTTGCCTTGGAAATTCATTTATACGATAAACAACTCGTTGATCTTATTATGACGTAAACTATTCCACATTTATCAACTTCGACGTTATCTAACAACAATACCACATCCCCTAACACATTCATGACCATTTTTTTCCGCAAAAATCACAAATAAAAAACCCTATCTTTACACAATTGGATTTTGAGACACATCAGTTGCTATAGGAACGACTTCCGTATGAATCCGACGTAAGAACATCGTCCCACTACCATATTACGTGCTTCACGTGCCCGTACAGAATCCCAATGACGTACGTCTCAGTTTACACCCGAGAAACTACAGCGTCACTGTTGCTATGACAACGAGACGCGAGGTTGTCAGTTCGGGCTGGAATACGTTTGATTTGATGAAAAAAGCCTTCAATGAGATTAAACAAACCTTGATTTTTATCATAATAAATGCCAAAAATACACTTAAAGTTCATTTTTTATTATCTGAAATGATAAGCAATAAAATATTAAGCCATAATAAAAAAAATAGTAATAATATATGTAGTTTAAAAAGATTAAAAAATATTTATGTACTTAATACCAAATTAATTGTTAATTTACAGAGCTAAATAGTAAAATACAGGTAAATAAAAAATAATAAACAATATATGGGGAAAATAATTCTAAACTCTGGCAACAACGGTAAATTAGTTGATGAAACAATTTCGGTTTGTAGATATATTTAAGAATAACTAATAATTCATTGCTTCCTTCTTTCTCATGTTTATCTTATTTAAATTTACTCGCAAATATCAATGGCAATTATGACATGCGTTAAATTAATCTCTGTTTATCAAATCAATCATAAATTTTCTCTCATATTAACTAATACATCGACTCTATTATACAACAATCATTTTGTTTAGAAATGCTTAAATTTTAATATTTCTTATATCAGGTTCAAATATAAAGTGATATTGAACATGGATTAAAGATATTTTTCCATATGACAGCAAATATGTTATGTAATAAGATATTGCTGCATAAAATTGTTTATTTGCTCTAACAATTATTGCAATTGTTAAGCAAATATAGGTCATTTAGGAAACTTCCAAAATTCTTTCGAAAATATGTCTTGAAATAGAGTTGTCCTAGCTCATATAAAATGCTATTTTGAGATACACTTTTCATCTCTTTGTAAAGTAAAAAATAGACTTTAGAAAAAGAAAAATATCTGTAGCCTCCTTTATTAGAATACTTACAGCATTGAACACTATGAACCATATTCTATCAGAACAATTGTTTGGATGAGAGTTTGTTATAAAAAAATGTGCCACGCGTTACACATAACCATATTTTCCAAAGTGACTTTTCAAGCATACCTTATTTTAAACTGTTCCAACCATATTTAAATTGATTGAAAGAAGCCCCATAACGTATTTTTATTTATTCCTTTTGGAATTACAGTCTAAGCTTTAGCAAACAGATCGTTATTAGGCAATATAGGTCAAAAATTCAGCCATTAAACAAATACACATCGTGAATGTGACATGGTTATTTTATTTGTTTCATCAACATATCTGATATAACAAAATTTAAAATTGTGCTCGTTCGATTATACATACTTCGGGGCAACTTTGGGGTTAGTGAAAAACAAAAACACATCGTACCTTTACGGAAAAAAATGGAGAAAAACTAACAAACGAAACACTGAAACCAAGACCACACCATTTTCTGCCACAAACACATGATATCACAGATTTGTTTGAAGCCACACGTCATTCGTGATTTTCAAATGTTCCCGCCGCCGATTTTAATCGATAAAGTTTTAGATTTATTTTCGGCCAAGTAAAATAGAAATCATAAAACACATCATCAGTATTTTGAATAGAGTTAAAAAATACTATCATTAGATAATTTCTTGCTAATTTACGTACGTAATTATAATTTAATATTTTTATATGAATTTAATAAACTACCAGATAAACACAATGTCAGTTTTACTGGTTGTCCAAATTTTAATATTTATTATTGTTTATTAATTTTTCCAATATTACTTTTAATGATGTGTACATAGGACACTCGAAAGTAAAGTCTACGGACTTTACTCCATGTTTACTTTAGAACGGTTGAATGACGGTCTGGTGATGGTCATAAAAACACCCATAAAAGGGTTACAGAAACGTTAATTACTCTTAAAACCCAATATTATTAATTAATCTGTTATTTGCATTTAATATAATTACAGGTCATGGTTCTGAAGTTGCCCTATTTGCACGACAATACATTTTATTAGTATTTCAAGGGTATTTCCAAAAGAAACAAACATTTTAATTCTTTACTTTTTTGAACAAATTATAATATATGTAGCATTATATCTTGTATTAAACGTAGATTAAAATATAATAATTATCTCATCTATTAATAGTAATTATACATAATTTATAATATAAACATTATTCAAATAAAATTAAAATTATTAGTTACCTTTGAATTGCCGCATATAGCGACATCTAGTGCCGTTAACGCATACTTAGTATTGAATTCTTACATATACCTGCTTCACGGAAGCCGATTTTGGGGCTGTATTCAACCAGTTGATCTTAGCTCTGGTAGATGGCGCGGTATGTACCGACTTTAAAAAATTTAAAATAAAATAATATACAGGGTCGGCAAATGGAAAAACATTTGCTCTTCTCTCTTTGTTTAGTACATCGTATTGTACTGAAACACATTGATTCTCCTCTTCGTACACTTGCACCCCATGGTACAAAGACAAAGAATACAAGGTTTGATATTGCGCAGGTTGGTCGCTACGTCACAGGTGATAACAGGCGCTATTGGTCAGCACATGGTCAGCACATGGTCAGCACGCTCCGCGCGCCGGTCAAATCGTCACGGTATTGTTATAAACCTGTTTTTTTGTTTATATACCGTCATTGAATTATCGCTAAACAAGTTACTGTGGAACAGTGCGTAAGGAGTTGGGCTAGGAAGCGAGAGACCGGAGTTCGAATCTCGGCGGGACATAACTTCTTTTTTTAAATACTGTTGTATTCTATAGTTTATTTTTGTAGTGTAAAAGAAAGAACTATTTATTCTGTTATTTTTTAATCTGCGGTATTAATATAAATTGATTGTTGGTACAATACCTCATTTAATATAAAATAATATTCTACTTTTTGAAATGTATCTGGCCCTAATTGTACCTAAAAGTAATATATTTTTACAGTGATATACCATATTGTAAACTATTGAATATTTCAGTCACTTAAAAAGTTAATTTGCATTGAATAATTGCCTACGATCAAAGGAAATTTGAGCTATATAATCCTTGATGGGCATATTCTGGGTATGCAAATACTTCCTCTAAATTTTAGGTTTCGTTCAAACGATTCAAATTTTGGGTGTGGTTCAACCGATTTATTCTCAAAACTAGAAACATCTACATATAAAAAGCAGCACAGGTCACTAATTATAATAAACTTCACCCTTGGAATTACTTCTATCACATTTACAATACATTCATCTGCATTGGCATTTTCTACTTTTCGATGGGAAACAATATAATTTTTTAAATGATGTAACAATTCCTCTTGTGGTTACTTTTCCATAGATATCCTCATCTCTGTCCTCATGTGAATTCAGAGGCAATGAACATAAAAATTATTTACCATAAACATCGCAAACTAAAAACCTAATAAACAATTTTATACCGAATATAGAAATAAATTTAGTATTCTTACCTATTACGGTCCAAATCCATGTTAATAGATAATTATTATTTTTAAATATATTTTTGAAACTGCTGGTTTTAGTAATTATTAAATTAAACGAACTAAAAAGTCTTAAAAATAAACAATTCTTAACCATAATCCCAAAAAATGCAGATTGCAGATCTCCTGTCAACTTTCTTTATTTTTTATTTATTCATTATTTTCCTAGTGACGTCACAGGTGGTATGCGCGAACTGAACGAAATTGGAGCCGCTATCGATCATACCTTGTATTCTTTGTACCATGCTTGCACCCTAGCAAGCATAGACGTGATTTTAGGGGGGCTTAAGTCTTCTGGGGCGCTCAGCTGCTCAGCTCACTTAACTTTGAATAGAACGACAAAAGACATATCATATGTCAGCTTTTGGCATTTTCGCATATGGTTTATTTGAAATAAAACATGCGGTTCATAACGACAATTTGACTCGTACCAAATTATTCGTAAAAAATGTTTTTTTTAAAATGCTATACAGGGTGTCCCAGAAATAAGTGCAAGTATTTCAACTAGTAGTATAGTTCAACCCCAGAAACACGAAAAAAAATTGAAAATTCGAAATTCTTTGAAAATTTTTTTGGAATTTTTTTAGTTTTTAGTTAAAAAACATAATTTCCTGATAATATGGCAACATAGGTATTATATCAAATTTACAAGAAAGAAAATCCAGAAAAGATCCAGTGGTTCTCAAAATTTTAGCAAAAAATATTTTTGTTTGGAAATTTTCAAAGTAAAATAACTCCGTTATTTTGGACTTATTTGAAAAACGATAAAGAGAAAATATGTTTCTTTTATTACCCCTTAAAACACTTACACTTATTTCTGGGATACTCTGTATAATGATCGAGCCACCCGTGTTCCATTTGAAAAAATTGGGCCTCTTTTAACCGGCCAGGACAAGACACAAAAACATTAGACGATCAAATCTATTTTCCAAGGCTCCTTGAATAAAAAATTAGTGTTTTTTACACAGCCATGGCACCAGTGGCGCATCTAGAAATTGAGTCTGGGGGGGGGGGGTTATGGCAATATTTAAATAAAGTACCGTATTATCGAAAAAAACGGCGTCCAGTTGGCTGGGAAATGACGATCAATGATATTTCCCATAGGTATAAATTTACACATAAAATGACAGCGATTATTTCATAGTCATCGCGGACGCCGTTTTTTTCGATCATACGGTACTAAATTTAAATTATATTTTCGCTGGGTGATTGTGACGGAAAGAAAAGTGTGCGTGTGAAAAGAAATATACCGTATGATCGAAAAAAAATGGCGTCCAGTTGGCTTGGAAATGACGATCGATGCCATTTCCAATATAATTTTACATATAAAATGACAGCGAACTTCATTTCATAGCCATCACTGACGCTGTTTATATTCGATCATACGGTACTTTGATTGGTTTTAATTTTGTATTTTGAATGGTATTATTAACTTTTTTTTTGAGACTTTATTTTTGAGATTTTATTTTATAACACATTTTATCTCATTCATAAATTTCTTCCTGGGAGGGGTAATTACCCCCATTACCCTACAACCCCTCCCGTATATGCGTCCCTGCATGGTCCACTAAATTGAAATTTAAAATACGACTTTTTAAGCAAAAATGTCAAAAGTTGGCATATGATATGTCATTCTATTGTGCTGTTTGTTTTTTATTGTTAATCTGGATACAATAAAAACATCTAATCCAACCAAACCAATCACGGCGCGCCTCAACACCATGTATATTATTTTTTCAATAGATGGAGAGTTAAAAAATAAACATATTTTGTATTTAAAGTATTTGAAAACTTTTAATGGTTTCGCAGATCAGGGGTGGCTGGGGAAATGGAAACCGGCCCGGGAAAAACAGGCAACCGGCCCAAATCCACAAAAACAAAATGACCATAACGAAGATACGACATATTTTATTTATTAATATACAGGGTGTCCCAGAAAAAAAATATTTTTGCTAAAATTTTGAGAACTGTATATCTTTTCTGGATTTTCCTTCTTGTAAATTTAATCTAATACCTATGTTGCCATATTATCAAGAAATTATGTTTTATAACTAAAAACTAAAAAAATTTCCAAAAATTTTGTCAAAAAATTTCGAATTTTCCAAAAAAATTTTTTCGCGAAAAAACCTTATAGGCGTGTTTCTGGGGTTGAACTATACTACCAGTTGAAATACTTGCACTTATTTCTGGGACACCCTGTATAAGTAAGGGTGTTTTTCGCTCGTGAGAAAAAGCTCTTTTGCCTCTCTATGGTTTAAAAAAAAATTAAATTGTCTTGATCAAAATTTTCGTAAAGACTAATATTGGGTCGGACATCTGAATTTTTACCACAAAATGGCTCAGTTTTACAGGGTTCTACTGCTTTATTTCCATTGTCGATAACGGTAATTTGATCTTGAATAGGCTACGATTTTTAGGAATTTTAAGATTTCCTGATTCATTCAGTTCAGCTGACCCAATCCTCTGTGAAATACATTACTTCTTAGCTTTTCGGGTATATACTTTCTTACACATTGTAATTCTCTCTTGTCTGCTACAACAGGCTTTACAAAGGGGAGCTCGAAAAATATTGCACCGAGGCATATTGCACCGAAAAATATTGCACCCAGTTGTCAATCTACGCTACCGTATTCTTAGTATATATCACTTAGATTGAGACTATTTAAATTTACCTAATGCTATTCATTCTTTTTTCTGCTGCCAGTCATATTTATTAGTTATTAATAAAAGAATAGTGGGTAAAACTATACAGGGTGAATCTTAAATAAGTGCAAATATTTTCAGGGGTGGTATATTTCGACCCCAGAAACACGTCTATGAGTACACAAAAATATGTTAAAAATCGAGTATTTTCTTTTAAATGTTCCTGTATATTTTAAAAAACTTTTTAGAATTTCCTGTTTACCGCAAATTTTTCCACGGTATAGTTTGTTAATCTCTGATATTAGTGCGCTAAAAGAGATGCAAATACCGAAAAAATGAGGTGGCTCAATTTTTTTTTTAAATAAATCTATTTTTTTTAATTTCCAAACTTTAATAACTCGATTGGACTTATTTGGAACTCGGTAAAGAGAATATAGAATACATTATGTTTATTTTATTGAGATCTACCAGCCCTGAAAATATTTGCACTTCTTATAGAGCAAGACAATTAGAGAAAGACATTTTACAATACTGACGATTATACTGATGCAAATTGATTAGTTAGTTATGGTTAGGATCTCACGTCACTTTAGTTAGAAGATTAACCATTTAATTTTTGCTAATCCAATCTTTTATTGGGCTCTGATCGGAGCCGGCCCACCGGCCCATCTTTCCACCGGCCCACCGGGAATTTTCCAGTTTTCCCATTTGGCCCATCCACCCCTATCGCAGATACACGCTGTATGATTTTATATGGCTCTTTCAACGGTAAAATACCAAAGAAAAATCATTGGGTGGCTTTGAAAAAAATTTACTGTGGAAAATGCCATATGAAATATAAAACCGCGAATATCTGCGAAACCGTTAAAAATTTTGATATACTCTAAATGCAAAAAATATTTATTTTTTAATTCTCCATCTATTGAACAAATAAAATACAGGGTGTTTTATTTAAAAAAAAACAAGAAAAATTAGTTTATATTTTAGAAAGTTTGGCGTAGGATTTTAAACATCCTGTATGATTTACGATTGTCATATTTATAGCGAAGTAAGTACAGACTATCTGAAGTAAATACCTAATTAGTGATGTTAATATTTCAGAAATTTTTGATTGTTGCAGAGGAAATTTCCGAAACTTTCGGAAATTTATGTAATTTTAGGAAATTTTACAATTTTACATATCTTTTGTTGATACAATAAAGGAACAAATTAGATAGACAATTGATACCAACATGTAAGTGAAAAAAAAACAATAAACATAATATTAGTTGTTATATTTTTAATAAACAATACATAACTCATAAAAGTCATAAACATAACCTCCCTTCTAGGTGCCTTCTCTGTTGAGGTTGGCGATTAATATGGCGTATGACTCTCTGTCCAGAGTTTGGTGAATAAGAGTGTTTCCGTCGGTGTGGCTCCAATCTCTTATGTTACGTAGCCATGATTTCTTTTTCCTCCCTATGCTACGTTTTCCATCGATTTTTCCTTCTATTATGAGCTGTATTTCTTCATATTCTGAGTGCCGCATTATATGTCCAAGGTATGAAGGCTTTTTGATTTTAATTGTGCCTGTTAGGTGTGGACGAGTTTTCATTCTGTCTAAAACTTTACAATTTGTTGTTCTGGAGGTCCAACTTATCCTCAGCATCTGACGATACATCCACATTTCAAAAGCATTAAGGCGTTACCTTAACACATAACAAAAATCATTTGGTAACATTTGTACTTTGTACATAAACCATGAACTATGACTATGAACTTAAAAAAAAAACAAAAAGGCACGAAATATAAATTTAAAAAACGTAAAACACAAATAACTGAATTATTCTATTCCGGAATACTTTCAGGCGCCGAGCTGGTCCCATCTTCATAGGGTATTATAGTAGTAGTAGTAGTACTGTCTTCGTCAGTTTCTATTTCCAAATCAGATATATTTGATGTATCATCTGGTTCTGATTCTGATGAAAGGTTGTTGAATATCATGCTCCATATCCACTTTTTGTTTTTGTAATAATAATTTATTGTTATGAGTTACGAACATTATTTTGCCGGCTCTTTGTGCAGTTAAGCGATTCCTTTTTTTAGTATGGATAAAACTGTAAGTACTGAAACTTCTCTCAGTGGCTGCAGATGACGTTGGTAAAGACAGCAAAGCAACAGCTAAATATTTCAACTGAGTATTTTTACACATTGCTTGCCACCAACTTAGACAGTCTACATTTTTAACTGACATCCAAACGTAGTCGAGAGCCCATAAACCCGATTTGGCGCAATAATTTGTTACATCTGTAAAAATGGCTTCTTTATTATTGACAAACTGAGGATGTTTATTGATGATATTGTTGATAAATTCTATAGCGGCTATGTGTTCTTCATTGTTAAGGTGCTCTCCCAGGAAACAGAGGGGTCCAAGAGATTCGCGGCAAAATGCATTGGTTTAAGAGCCATACGTTTTCTATTTTCTAAAGCGGAGAAGCATTCTTTTTCTTCTGATTTAAGAATAGGCATACTTGATACACTTTCGTTAAATTTTTGCTCAATGTCTTGAATTTTGAAAAGAAATTTCTTGCAAAATTCGGATTTTTGCGAATATTCGCACACTGGGACCGAATATTTCGGAAATTTCTGAAATTTCCTGCAAAATTCGAATGGAAATATATTCGCTAGCAACATCACTATACCTAATACAGTTTTTATTTCAGGACAGTTCTTGTATTTTTAATAATTGTTTTAAGAAAGGCTGAAAAATATATATTTTTTATTTATTTATTAATATCTCTGAAACAATCGAAATATATTTACTCATAGCTTAGGATTATGTAAAGTAATCTGAAAGGAAGCCAAAAATTCAATAATATACAGGGTGTTCCATTAAAAAAAATCATCCCGATCCACTCACACTTTTTTGAGCCACCCTATAAAAGTTAAAGTATTTTTCTGAAATACATCCAAATGCATACTTTAGGTTTGCACTTAAACAAGATTTCCAAGTTTTTATTCTATAAAAGATTTTATTCTATATATTTATTCGAAAAAAGAGCTACAGATGTCCGACGCACTATCGCCGGATCCTGTGTAATGTAGGGTAGGTTGGTCAATAATTTGTTTTTAATTTATATTTCAAGCGTTTGAGTTTATATACACCCGGTATATAAATCGAACCTATTCCAGAAAAACACCCTGTACTAACATGCGATAAAAGCGAGAGAATCTTCTCTCAGTCGGCGCCAAGACCGGTTTGGGTCGCGCTATTCACGAATTCAGGGTAATAAAAAAACTTACAAATGTAGGTACCTAGGATCGGCTTTAATGCCCCGTGTGCACCCGTATGTTGTAACTTGAGAAAACTTAAGTTAAAGACTATAAATGTAGATTTTGCAATGCTCCTTCAATAAATTTCTAAATAAAACGACTTAAGAGGGCTTAATATTTGTTGTACGCTCAATGGAACGAAATATGCTGGAAATAACCAATAGAATATTGGTCAATAATTAGTATCAATAATTAGTAATAATTCATATTTCACAATCGAATTAATAATTCGAATTATTTAGTAGTATTATAAATTTAACCTAAAAATAAATTCGTCCCAGCTAGTGCTCGTCTAGGGGCTATTTTAAACAAATCTGAACCATTGCCATACCTATATTCTATCACTGAATAAAAAATTAAAAAAAAATATTCTTTATTCAATGTATTCTATTAACTGTGCCGAAGCCGTTTAATAAATTAAACCATAATTTAAAGTTTTAAATTTTAATTTGTTTCAATTCCTATTGGAAAAAAAGCTCATATCTAAAATAAAAGCTTCTTCTAAAACGATATAAGTATGTCCTTGTTTACGTGCGGTTCGTATTTCTTTTTATTTTATCAGTCGCAATCAATATTTATTTAGATAAAAGAAGAAAATTAATTTTTTCTTCTTTTATTCAGTGATAGAATATAGGTATGGCAATGGTTCAGAATTTGTTTAAAATAGCCCCTAGACAAGCACTAGCTGGGACGAATTTATTTTTAGGTTAAATTTATAATACTACTAAATAATTCGAATTATTAATTCGATTGTGAAATATGAATTATTACTAATTATTCGATGGTGAAAATAATTCGATTATTCCCATCACTACAAAAGACCCAGGTAATCAATGACTAAAGAATATAAGGACATGTAACGCCCATATATACGGGCTGCGGCAGAATTTGTGACCTTAGACGCCATTCTTTTGATGGCAACGAATGAGTCATCATCTGGTCACCAGCGTCAATTTTCGCGATTTTTAATAGTTTATGAGTAGTGAACTTTGTATAAACTTTATTACAATGGTGATTAGTTATTCAGCTTTCAAGTGTAAAAGCAGCAGCGATAAGAAAGAGCCACGAACCAGGAGTTACGTTTCATAGGTAAATAAACAATCCGCTCCACCTTTTTAGCGTTTTCTTAGTTTTCTTATTGAATTCGATAATTATTTTTCTGATATTATATATACTTGATGTGTGTAATACGTCGGTACTAGTTTTGTACCTTTTGTTAACATTTGAATACGTTTTTTCGTAATTAATTAGTATGATATTACTGCCTACACCATAGGCGTAGTCAAAAAATTTATCAAAAACATAAATATCCCTTCAAGCAGCTAAGTTAAGAAAAATATATGGCCACGGCACTGATTGGTGCCATGGTAACAATTTGGTCTCGGGTGTTATTTATCCTTGGATTCTTCCCAACAAGCCAAATTTATTGCTGGAACATTGCCAAAACTTCGCAAAGCAAGGTATAACATTGCTTTTTTCATGGTAGGGAGGTTTATCCAATGTTTCAGGGTAGCTTAATCTTCCGCCAAATAACATTGCAGTGCAAGGTTGCATTTCACAATATTATTCAAACGTTTCTAATGTAACGTTCAAGAAAGTACTAATTTGGGATGTATTAGCAATATTGTTAATTTTACGTCAATACAATATTGGTAAAATTATATTATTAATTATAATTAACTGACTTATTGCTAAAATAATATTGCAAAAAATAGATAATGTTTGTATTAATAAACCATTTCATTCATCAGAGGGAAAATATCAAAATTATTTTTTAATATTTACTTATCAATTAATGAAACAGTTTTTTCTTGCGAACATTAGCAATTTTATGTAATTTTATGTTAACAATAATACATCAGTAATAGGTTATAATCAACAGAAATATTAATGGGTATTAAATTGTAGACTTTCAGATAGGTATAATATTCTTTTACTAATATTGTTATTCGATTTGTAGGGGTATGTTTATAATGTATTTATCATAATGAAAAAGTGTTAAGATTTTAGGTTAAGATCGTAGATGCATAGATAAATGCAACAAGTTTAGATTGGAAAGCCCGTAAAAAATTTAGGTCGCGAAATTATTTTGGGTCGCGACCGTTATACGCGATCTGGCGCTGCTATAGCGGTCGCTAAGAACAACGGCAAACAAAAACAGAAATAATTTTCTCTTGTCAAAGTCAGAATCTTCAAAAATCATAATAATCTTTCAAAATCTAAACCGCTCTCATTAAAGAAATTCCGAAAAGTGTTTACAGCGTCCATTTTCAAAGTAATTATTGCTATTTTGTGAGTTTAATTCAAGTTTTATTTCCTCCAACCGGTGATAATTATGAAAAAGTGGCATTGAAAACTTAAAAAGCTATGCTGTGAACTGCAAAAACCATCGTGGATCGTGGCATAACGTCGGTTTCCAATGTTTCATAGGTATTTCATGCATGCGTCCTTATATAAAATAAAGTTTCTTGTATGCAACACAGTGTATTTTATTTATAAAATTAAACGAAAATAATAATAAATTTGAATAAACAATATTTGGCGATATAATTCCGGAAAAAGCCGAACCGCTCCGAAATTTTCAAAAGTTTTGGGTCGCGACCGTTGCAAGAATAGCGCCAAATAGTGTTTACATTGTCCTTATCGGCACTTTCCAATCTAAACTTGTTTCATTTATCTATGCGTAGATGATATTTATGTCAAAAAGACATTCGCAAGTAGTTTATTACATTTTATTTTTTTCTTCCAACCTGTAGCCTAATTTTTCAAACTGTCACTGTATTTTTAAAAACAAGTTGTTTACAAAATGGTAACAAAAAGACCTTGGTTTAAGTGCAAATAGCCCCGACCGGAACAAGGTGGAGGCTGGTTTCGCACATTATTAGTACACATGTATTTAGTAAAGGATAGCTTTGACAATTTTTGTTAATTTTGAAATATTATTAAACCACCAATAAATGTTTCTTGAAAATGTCACAAGGACTGTATTTTAGTTGAATTGATGCTAAATATCCATGTTATTTGTTAATAAGCATAAAAAAATAGTAATTTGTATCTCGTTGATTCCGTTTAAAAATTGCTCGATTTTCAAAAATTTTTTGTACATCACTGCGTTAGGATAATAAACTATTATTTATTGATTCTGATAGAGTTTTTTATTCTCTTTAATTTTTACCTCTTGAAGTTTTTTGCTATAACGCACCGTTTTCGAGTTATTTACTTTTTTTCCGAAAAAGTACCAAAATTCAAGATGGCGGCCGATTTTTTTTGATGACGCACACATCGGACAAATGGGGACTTTTAGTATGTTAATAAGGGTTACTAAGGCTAACTATTTTCAATGGTCGCAGCTTTCTAAAAATTTTTGCAAATTCAAAATTATTTGCACTGGCCTAAGGACTGGAGAATGTAATGTAGAGATCAGAAGAGAACCACAGTAGATCTGAAAAGGGTTGCAATGGAACCGGCCGATAGCTACTTCGAACATATCTGTATACTTCCCAGTTTTTTTAAGGTAACCTCCGCTAATGTCAAAGTGTTACTGTAATTGTTACTCTGAGTGGTAAACAGTTTTATTCTACTGGAATAAAGAAAAGCGCCACAACAAAGTTATCTCGGTAAATAGGCATGAAACGATAAGGCCTGTGTGAAACCTTTGCCCATTTAAGTGGCGGCGTTCGTGAAATTAATCTTCATTATCCGTAAAGTCCGTTGAGGTGAACAACAGAGGAGAAAGATTATAGAAAACGATAGTTGGGGGATATTTCTAGTTGTTCTATCAATATAATTTACAGAGCAAATAAAAAGAAGAGTGCCTCGTTTTACGCGGCATATTTATACGCGGTTTCGCTTGTACGCGATTGCAGTTTTGACACCAGTGATTTATTTTAGGCGGTTCCCTTGTAGATTGTATGGGGGGATTAATCAGCACGATTATAGCTCTATTGTGTCCCCCTCTCTTCAGTTATAAGTCATCATACAGTCTCAGGGTTTTGACAAAAGCCAGTATTTGAGACGGTTTTATAGAGGTTAGTTATCCATCATAGATATCAGTCGTACCAAAGTTTATAGCACGAATGGCATTCGCCATTTTTTCTTAGCTTCAATCTACTGAGGGCCGGGTTCATTGAGGAGACAGTGTCCTGTTAAAAACCTCGTAACAATCCGAAATTTATTCTTACTTAAATCAAGGAAAATCTTAAATTTTTCTCGGTAGTAAGTCCAGAGAAATTTGACCGTTAGAGAATTCCTATTCTAGGTTACGGATGGAGTTTTCCAGGTTCTTGAGTTCCGCTTTAAGATGGTTTCCACTTCGGAAACAGAACAATTCTGGTTCAGTTAGTGGAGCGTTCAACATAAAAAGAAGAGAAATAAGAAAAAAAGTACGAAGAGAAAAAACATAATTTCTTGATAATATAGCAACATATAGACAGTTGATTAAATTTACAAGAAAGGAAACCCAAAAAAGACCCAGTAGTTCTCAAAATTTAAGCAAAACATCTTCTTTTTGGAAATTTTCAAAGTAAAATAACTCTGTTATTAAGTAAAATAACTCTGTTATTTTAGAGTTATTTAAAAAACGGTAAAGAGAAAATATGTTCCTTTTATCGAGATCTACCAGCTCTGAAAATATTTGCACTTATTTAAGACGCACATGCTTGAAATTTAGATCTAAACGGTACAGATAGGTTATCAGTTTATTCCACGGGTCATAAGAATCGCCCGACTGTGCAAATCCCTGGCTCAACTAGAGTGGGATCTTCTGGAGGAACCTAACAAATTCTGGAATGTCAAAAAGACATTCTTCTGTGGTTTCTCCACATCGAGTTATGATCGTCGCAAAGCCGTAGTAATTAACAGACCCATGATAGGACATTGTAGGTTTTCTCATCAATTTTTGCTTAAGGGCCAACCACCGCCTCTATATGATAAATGTAGTAATCCTTTAACTGTCAAACATATCCTTAAGGAATGCGGTCAGTTAATTAACCTAAAAGAGGCAATGCTCTTTATAATAGATCAGCCTAGGGGCGGACTTTTGTTTACTTCATCAGCTGTACATACTTAGATATTGGGTTAGATTCTGTATTCATATTTTGTCGGTTGATTTTTGGTATTTTTTGTTATTGTAGTGCAAAAAACAAATTACTTTGGTGTTTAAGTGACATAAAGTACTACCAGATATATGGTCACTATTATGGTCACTTTGTTTCTCATAAAAAAACACGAAATATTACACGTTTTATTAAGTGCTTTAACCTAAAAGTGCCCATAAATTTTTTATTTATCGTGATTTTTGTGTGTGTTTTTTAAGACTCTAACAATTCATCAATAAAGCTTAAGTGTGTTTATGGTGCTATGCCTCATCTTTGTTGTGTTCCTGATGGAAAGAATAGTTATACTAGGCAGCTTAAAGTATCCGGAAGAGCAAGAAAAGTGGGTACGAGTTATAAATCAAGACAATTCTATTGAAAATATCTTTAATAAATTTAAAAATAATATTCTCCCAGGATGGTATTAAAGAAAACTGGACAATTATGTTTATTTTATTCATATTGTGGAATATCCACTCCAAGTGTTGTTGGTTCAGCTTTGATAGATTCAAACACGTAAGATAAACACGTAAGTAGGTATTATGATCTAGGGAAAAATAAAGAATATGTGTATTAAAGATCATGAAAAATATTATTATTTTGAGTTCAAAATTAAAAAAGATTTTTGTAAAGACAAGAATGATAAAGTTTAAAAGAAGAATGTGTTTGTGTTTGATAATATAACGTATGTAAAGCATAACATATATTTGTTCAGTAATTTTTACTGAATAGTGTTGATTATTTATAATACCAAATTAATATAAAATATTTAAGTGATGGTTGAATACAGTATGAATAAAATAATAATAAAATTGGTATATTTGCAATACAATATTAAGTTTTAAGAATAAAGGTGTTACTAAAAATACTAAGAAATTCATATTTCTTTGTTTTAATTGGTCGAATTTATTTACATTTTATGTAAGAATTATACCGTATCATCGAAAAAAATCGGCGTCTAGTTGGCTTGGAGATGAACATCGATGACATTCCCCAAATAATTGTACACATAAAATAATTAACTAGAATTTTACAATCTTGGAAAATTTGATATTCTTGAACCTTGTTTCTAAATATTCTAAATTTTTTGATTTTCTTGGGATTTAAGTTCGGGAAAAACGCTGATTAAGTTTTCATTTGGTTTTTAATTATTTTTATTTGGTTTAAAAAAACGTTTTGGCTAACATTATAGCACAGAATATCTAGCTACGCAACAGAAAAATACTCGATATGAAAGAGCTAAAATTGCACAAATAGAATACTAGATGGCGCGACAATATCATAATCAGAATATAATTAGAAATTTTGAACTTTCGGTTTTCGATCGACGGCTGGTCGACTGCCTTGTAGCTCGGCTAAATATGCACAGTTGCCAGATTCAAAAAGACTTGAATTGGAATTGGCATCCCATTCTTTTTACTGTGTATAATTAATGCAGTATATGTTTCTTTCTATTCTTCTTTTCTTGTCAGATACACTTATATTAATTATTCCTTTGGCTATTAAAATAGTTTTAAGTATATTATTACAAAACATATACATTTTTAATATACACTACCTTATAATGTTAACTAAGAAAATACCTTTAATTACCTTTAAAATTAATAATATACAGGGCCATTGATAGTGATATTTATTAATGCTAGAACGTTAGTAATGAAATATAAGTTTAATAATAATGGAAATAATTTATTAAAATGCTGTACAAAAAATGTTAACTGACTAAAAATACTATAATAACAAATTTCTTCCGTTTGCCACGTTATTTATATAGACCTAGGTAGATTTTAAAAAGTGACACAGGTACAATTAATAATATATTAGTTCGGCATAAAAGTTGCTGTCACGACATCGAACAATAAATTAAAATTCAATGTCACCGAAAATACGTAGTATCTGAAGTTTAAGCCCAATCGAACGCCATGTACGTAATATAGTACTATATTATGGTACCAGTTGATATGCTTTAAGGTACCATAATATTGCAATGTCACCGAAGATCCGTAGTAGGTATACCAAATTAGTATACCAAGTTTAAGCCCAATCGAACGCCAGGAAATGGTATCGTAATATGGTACTATTTTAAGGTACCACTTTATATGCATCATAGTACCATCATATTACAATGTCACCGAAAATACGTAGTATACCAAGTTTAAGCCCTATTGCCGCCATGTACCTAATATTCCTATGTCATCAAATATGGTACTATAGAAAGTACCACTTTATATGCTCCTTGGTACCATGATATTACAATGTCACTGAAGATATAATATATCAAGTTTAAGCCCAATCGAACGCCATGTATCGTAATATGGTACTATATTATAGTATCACTTGATATGCTTCATGGTACCATAATATGTCATGAAAAATAGTATATATCAAATACCGTATGATACCGAAAAAAACGGCGTCCAGTTGGCTGGAAAAGGACGATCGATGACATTTCCCATATAAATTTTTATATAAAATGACAGCTATATTCATTTCATAGACATCGCTAATGCCGTTTTTTCCCGATTATACGATATGAACTTGGTATGAACACAATCGAACGTCAGGAAGTGGTATCATAATAGTAGAACAATACTTATTATATTGTTACGTTTTTCGTCGGTTCCGTGTGGATAGAAAGTCACAATTTATTTAAACACTATTTATTTAACACTAATTAACAAAAACAATAACGATAAAAGACTTATAGAACTATTTACAAACGATTTATAACTAAGAATTTATTTTGAATTTTAGCGCGTCAACTGCACTGGTATATTTATAACTGCCCTCTAGGCCACAGCCGCCGGCTTTATACCGACAGGTAAAAGAAATCTAGAATAGTCCAAAGATCGTTAGGCGCATAGAGAAGGTTTTCGAATCGTTCTCGTACGTACTAGTCCATTCTAGTGGGTCTCGATTCTTCCCGAACGAATGAATCATTGCGGTGTTATGCGATGTTATATCAATCCGAGGGCGGGCATTGTGGTTAGGGCTGAGTCCACACTGCCTGCAGTAACACTGCCCCTTCTTAGGCACATGCTCGTCCTGAGATGTATACGGTGAATGAAGGTATTTGCAAAGCTGGCCCCTAGTACATTGCGAAGTCTGGTAGAAATAGCAGTCTACAGTTTTCTCTCCCGATCTCAGCTTTAGGTTGTAGCAGCAAACGAGGATCTCGATTCCCGTAAATCTGAACAAGACTTCAATCATGTTCCTTATTGTACGCCAACTCAAACCATCGAGTCCATACGCCAGCTTCGGAATGGATAATCGTGCAATGTTGTTGTTTAGCAGGGCTTCTCTCAGTTCAATCAGGGTCTTCCATAGATTGAGATAAGTCGGTTTACCCGGGGACCATTCCTTGGTAACCAGGTAGAAGATGTGCCTCGCTTGACCATGTGCATTGTCGGTTAGCCTCAAGACGCTCTCAACCTCTGGATCCTGTCGGCGAAGTTCTCCGACACGCCCAAACTTCCCATCGAACGTCGCAGCGATTCCACTAGACATCCGCAAATCTCGAGACACACAATGAGCGAGCGAATAACCAGGAGGCACGGAAAAGAGGTCTCGTTGATCTTTGGTTACACCATAGCGAGCCTACTCACTGCTGTTGTATCGAGCCATGAAATCGTCAAAGGACATCTCCGAATCATGGGGATCAAAGCTGCAGGTTCACACGGTCCCAGCACGATCATCTATTTCGCCTTGGTAGGGGCTCAAACGGTTGAAATGGACTACCCCCGGTTTTCCTTTTGGCAAATATATTTGCCAAAAGTATATTTTGGTATACGACGTCATTAATTCTATCCATGACTCCGTATGGCCCTTCCCACGAAGATTGTAGCATCAGACATAATCCTCGACATCTCTGAGGGTTGTACAGCTACATAACTCCTGGTGCAATACGCAACTGAACGAAGTACCGAGCA